>NW_026571473.1:10261237-10861237 GCF_026225935.1 Boleophthalmus pectinirostris | reverse complement strand
ATATTGTAATACACTATAAAACTATAAGAAAATGCATTTAAAATAAAATATATATTATCATTTCCTCTGGGGCTTGGTAGCAGATACCCCGTGCCCTAGTTTTGGGCCATGGACCAGTGGTTGGGGACCCCTGCTCTAAACCACAATGACTTAAAGTTGCACTATGTAACTTTTTGGTTAGAGGTCTGTCACCTGCTTACTTCTATGGATATCAGTCATTTCTTTTCCTGGAATGTTCCACAGTATGACATATTTATGAAATTACAGGTGGTTTTATAGCTCATCAAAATTCTGAAAAAAAAAAACAGACATTCTGGCTGTGAGCGGGGTCACCTCTCCACAGATCTGACCTGTAACTTGGTATGGTTTAGTCTCCACAAAGATATAAAGGTTTAATACCGTACTGTGAAACATTCCAGAGAAAGCAACAGAGGTGGGACCTTTGAGTCGTTGTTTTGAGAGTCTCAAGTCCCAAGTCAAATACAACCAAATCCAACTCGAGGTACTTGTAATTGTCCTCAACATCTGCTATAGGTCTTTCTATAGATAGTGGTTGATTAGCTCAACTGGTAAGTCATTGGACTTTCACATAGGAAACCTGGGTTCAAATTCCCCTACTGGCTCAGATTTTGTGTAGTTTTTTAAAACTACAACATATAACTAAAGAATACAAACATTACATGGAAAATACAAAGAAAATGTAGTTTATCATGCACCTTACCTGTAAATGTCATGCAAAATGTTCACTTTATCTTTACTAGTTTTTCATAATATAGTTCTATGAGAAAAATGCAAAAGGGGTACACTTTGAGGAGTAAACCATACATGACACATATTAACTTTCTATAAAGATTTACTACAAAGACAGTGGTAAATTCTTACTTTTTTTTCCCTGTTTTTTTCATATGGGACTGGCCCATAAGTCCAAGTCAAGTCCCAAGTCGCCTGCTTTGAGCTTCAAGTCATTTCAAGTCATTTCTATTTTTGAAATTTATATGACTTTTAAACTAAAGTATATGAGTATTTATATAAGAGTTGTATAAATGTAAATTTTTCTTAGTGTGAATCATAACAGTCAGAATAGAAAGAATGAAGATTTAAAAATGCAATTATTTTGTTGTGTAGTCTGCACTGAAATGGAAGAATCATGTGCTCATTTTCTACACCACTTTTCCACCTTCAAGGCACTCAACCATTCAACACCAGAGCCAACCTGTGGGTCAGAGGATCTGACTGCTCAACCTGTGATGTTTATGTAGAGAACTGGAATTGAACCTCCAACCTTCAGATCAGTGGGTGAATGTTTTACCACCTGAGCCACTGCCGCCCCTATTGTACCATGTATCACTAGTAAGTCTTTATTTAAGTCTTTATTTATATAGCGCTTTTCACAGACATTTTCTGTAAGAAAGAGAGCATTATTCAGCATTCATTCAATAATGTGATGGTAAGGTACTATTGTAGTCACAGCTGCCCTGGGGCACACTGACAGTGTGCGCGGCTGCCATGCCAACCGACCTGTAGCATGGATTGATGGGGGAAACCCAACCAGACACAGGGAGAAACATGCAAACTCCACACAGAAAAGTCCAGGCAACCCGGGGATCAAACCCAAAACCTTCTTGCTGTGAGGCATGAGTGCTAGCCACTCAACCACCGTACCATCAACGTGGTACTACCATACAGTACAGTAGTACTGTAGTACATTTGACGATACGAAAGTAGGAGGGACATGTTCTAGTTTGTTCCTGTAAAATTCAGCGCTGCATTTATCAACTGAAAACAGAAAACTATTTTCTAAAAACAAATATTTTTTAGGAGAAGCATCAAGTCTTCTCAAGTCAGGGTCAAGTCCCAAGTCACTGAGTTTCAAGTCCTTCAAGTCAAGTCCCAAGTCTTAGATTTACTCTCCATGGAGAAAAGCATTTGATGGATTCATCACCAGAAAAGTTACACAATAATAATAGAAATAAAAATTTAATTAAAAGAACATACAAATACATACTAGAGCCCGACCGATATATCGGCTGGCCGATATTATCGGCCAATATGGGCACCTGGAGACATATCGGCTATCGGCCGATATGCTTGCTGATATGGGCCGATATTTCACGTGGGCATGTTATACCTCGTTATAAAGCTTAGACTCTCTACATTATGTTCATTTAATCCAATTTATAGACAGATAAATGTCCTAATATGTGGCTCCACATCAGTATTTATCTATGGTGTAATTTGTCTGTGTCCGTACTGTCCCTGAACACACCCCCAGAGTGACGTCACTTCACTCACGTGCTATTGTTTACACCCGCAGCCGTGCGCAACACTGAGATTATTTTCTTTTTATGGACAATCGGTTTGAGTCTGGATTAAAAGGACATTTATTAGTGCAGACTTGTGATGTGAGGAGGAGCCTGTATGAGCGGTGAGTGTTTCAAATACATCGACTTTGAAGCTAGTTTAGGTTATCTGTTAGCGATTAGCTGCTGTAGCTCCCGCACATAAACAGGCTGTTTCCTATTGGCCTATTGTAAAGTGACTATATTGTCCGTACATTTGTTACTGGACCAGCATTGATATGTAAATGAGCTGTGAATAGACGTGTGAATGATCCACATTTATGCATATAATTAATACCGCGGTGCGCACGTTTTTACGGCTAAAGGCTAATAGCGGTAGTTTATTTACTAGCTAGGAGTTATGGGTCGGTCGCGATCGAAGCGGCTCTTAGAGCGAACAACGGGAGCATGCTTCTTATTGGGAGCCGTGTTTTCTCTTTTTCTCTTCAAGCTGCATGTAGACCCGTAGTTTGACAGCAGCAGCGGCTGAAAACGAAACTTTCAGAGTATGCGTGTGCATAGGATAAAAAAACAAAAAACAAAAAAAACTCTAAAATAAAATAATAATAAAAGCAACGCAGCTTTAGTCCGAATGAGGTAAAATGATAAAATAAGTTTATTTTGTAATTCCAAATGAGCTTAAAGCCCGGGAGCTGTACAATGCCCTGGTCTTGCGTCGGTCGGTGCGTCGGTGCCATAGCGACAGAACGTCGTGCGCAGTATATAAGCGGCTGCGCGCGCAGTTGCGCTCCCCCTTCTCTCTTGAGAACGCTTCTTGAACGCTCTGCGGACATTTGTACGTGACTTTGAGATTCAACTCGTCTTAGCCCCTCAGCGGCTGTAAAATACCGTCACAACTCGGTATAAACTGCTTGATAAGACTTTTTGGAGGTTTGAAAACACACCAAACCGTCACTGGACCAGACCGTCAGTGGACAAAACCGTGACTGGACTTCGCCATGGCCCGGCCGCGCCCCGACCCGGACCCTGACCGCCTTGATCACGTCCCCGAAGGTAAAATTAATCAAATAACATTCAACCATGATAAATTATGACAAATATTAATAACATAGTCCAAATATTTAACGACAAGAACAGTTTTGTCCACCTGTGACTGTTTCTGTGGGTCTAAGTTTTGGCTCTAACAACCAGGTTTATGAAAATTTGAAAAAACATTTGATAATAAGTGACTTTCACTTGACGATTTCATTTTGGATCATGATAAATAGTTGGCGAAACTGTTCTAAAAATATCAGCACGAGTGTGTAGTGAAAAGTTATCGTCACATTTATAGGAAATTATTTGTGTTTTGTTTTCTGAGCGTCAATATTCATCAGGGTTTTGTTGCATTTTGAAAATAAACATGGCGCCCAGCCAGCCATTCTAAATTGGAATGTTTAAAAGATGCACATTTGATCTCCATAGAATTCTGGTGTTTGGCTTTAATTTGAGCCTTTTGTTTTGAGGTTTGGTTTAGATGGGTTTACCAGACTGTCAGGTGCATGGTGAAGCAGAGCAAAGAAGGAAAGGACAGACTGAAATCAGTGCAAGAAAACCTACCATATAGCCTATAAACTATAAAAACATGCTTAATTAAACTGTCCTACTAATAATCCATAAGTACATTCATAATTATGAATCCTAAAATGCACAGTTGTCTACTCAAGTAGAAATTCACAATAAAAATTGTTGTGTTCTTATGTGTCATCCTCCTGTAGGCCTAATCACACGCAATACTCTAACATAATGAGAGACTTTGCTGGTACAGTTCACAAGTCACTTGATTTAATTTGTCCATATACAGCACTGTAGATAATACATATTTATAGCTACTTATTGTACAGAGAATAAGGTATACGCAAGTCACTTTACCTGCTGCTTATTCTAGTCCATCTGCTGCACTGTTCATAACTCCTGTCAGAGCCACTTATTGTGCAGTTTTGGAGCCTTATAGCTTTACGCTGTTGACAGTGTTGCATTAGTTTTTGTCTGTTGTATATCTTTATAGTATCATTTATCTCGATTTTGTTTGCATGTTTTTATTTCTTTACCATGCATTGCAACACTGTAATGACAATGTCATACTCAACCAAATGTATTCAGCTGGTCTGAATTGCACAATGCAATATTTGGACTACATCACAAATTATTACTTAAGCACCAGTAAAATAAGAGATGTACCAGTAAAATAGGCAAATAGGAATAGGAATATGAACTGATCAGAAGCAAAGTCATAAACCTACAGTTAATTAAGACACAAACATCAAAATAACAAATAGGCCTTGCAAACTCTGGCTCCTCCAGATAAACACCTTAGGCCTCTTCAATATGGTACTTAAATAACTGTGAGTACTAGTAGTAGTAGTAGTAGTATAAGTCATTACAGCCTGTGGTGCTAGTCTGACTTGCTCACGCTACAATTTAAAGGGTGTTTAACATTGTCAAACCTGTTGCAGAGGCGGTGGCCCCTCTGGTCCCTCTGGAGCCTCAGGTGGTGGAGGTTCCAGACTACTCCTCTTCGGACGAGGGCGACCAAGGTGAGTTAGGGGTAGGTCGTCCTAGGCCTCAGGTTGGGTCATTTTCATCAGACGACGATGATGAAGAGGACAGGAGCGGGAGCAACGAGGCTTGGTCATCTGATGAAGAGTGGTTTACATCAACTGATTCTGGCTACAGGAGTCTCTCTGAGGAGGAAGAGGATGAAGAGGACGAAGAGATTGAAGAGGAAGAAGAGAGGGTTGAAGAAACTGAAGACGAAGACGAGGAGGAAGAGGAAGAAGAGAGGGAAGAAGAGATGCCCTTCCTTCATCTCCAGATACCCTGGTTGGACGTTCCTGCTCAAGCTGTGCAGCCAGAGGCCCGTGCCCCGAGCCCTGTTCTGGACTTCATTCCCCTCAATGGACACAGGCACAGCAGGGTTGAAGTGGAGGTGCGGAATGATGGCAGGTGGGTAGGCTCTACTGCTCAAGCTGAGGAGCCAGAGGCTCGCGCCCCGAGCCCCTCTCCTCAGCAGCGAGCACAGAGACCTGCCCTGGCCATCAGAGCCCTCCTTTCCGCCGCTCGCTCTTCTGCTGCCCGCCCTCTTCCTATGGGTCCTGCTTCAGACTTCATTCCCCTCGGAGGATGCAAGCGCGTCAGGGATGAAGACGAGGAAGAACCCAGCTCCAAGCGGCCATGCCTCTCCTCCTCCAACCCGAGCCCCTCTCCTCAGCAGCGAGTACAGAGACCTGCCCTGGCCATCAGACCCCTCCTCTCTGCCGCTCGCTCTTCTGCTGCTCACCCTCTCCCTATGGGTCCTGCTCCAGACTTCATTCCCCTCGGAGGATGCAAGTGCGTCAGGGATGAAGACGAGGAAGAACCCAGCTCCAAGCGGCCGTGCCTCTCCTCCTCCAACCCGAGCCCCTCTCCTCAGCAGCGAGTACAGAGACCTGCCCTGGCCATCAGACCCCTCCTCTCCGCCGCTCGCTCTTCTGCTGCTCACCCTCTCCCTATGGGTGACGCAGGTCCCTCCACCTCCTCTGGGACGTCTGGGGGCCGCAGGTTCCACTTCCATCCGCAGCTCCACCTGGACCATGACTCAGAGTCGGACGAGGACTGAACTCAGCCTCTGAGACTCAGAGCTTGACTCAATGCGGCGACTTCACCACCTTCAACCCCGCCCACCACCCCATTGATTTCTTCACTAATTTCTTGATTGATTGATTTAAATAAGGAATAGATTGAAGTTAAGGAATACTATGTAGGATTTCAAAAAACAACAAACATGATGATAAAAAATAACCTTTTCTCGTTGAGTTAACTGTAATTTCTATTCTCAATTTGAATCTGAGTACTGCAGTTTTACAGAAATTCCTGCATAGTACACCTTATACTTTCTGGGCATAGGAGGGTGTGAGGTGAGAGTGTGTTTTATAGTATTGTAGTAGTAATAGCTTTGTGTTTGTGTGAAACAAAAAATACAAAAAAGAAAAGAATACTATGTAGGATTTCAACAAACAAACGACAACAACAACAATAATAATAATAATAATTACATTTAATTTTTTTTCACTGACAAAACTAATTAATGATACATTTCATTTGAGTATTACAGTATTGACAGAAATTCCTACATAGTACAGCTTAGACAATTTTTTTGGGCATAGGATGGTTAGAAGTGAAGCTGAGTGTTATAGTTTTTAAGTAAGAAAAAAGCAAGGATTATTATATAGGATTTCATAAAAACTTAAGAAAATTTGATACTAATGTAAAGTTTTATCTATATTTTATTTGAGTGATTCTTAACTATCTTAATTATAGTACAGGAAATATGTAATTGGGCCCCAGGTTAGATTGCACTGAAAAAGTGGGTTCTAATTGATACACTACATTTAATCAGAGTACTACAGTTTGACAGACATTCCTGTATAGTACTCCTTGCATTTACTTTAAACTTGTGCTTTTTCTTGGCATGGGAGGTTTAGAGTGTGTCCCATAGTAATTGGTAATACAACTACTAAGGACTAACTCTGTGATACCAAAAAACAAAAAACCAACAAAAAAAAAGCTGTGGAAGTAATAGCCATCATATTTCATTATATTGCCATTGCAAAAGTGAAAAGCCCTGTGCACTACCAACTGTTTTACCAGCAGTTATCACGTCTAATGCAGTGCCCCCTTCTGATGGATTGAAGCTAATTCTGCTCAAACAAAGCTTAGCAGGTAGTAACCCAGACACAATATCAGACTGTACATAGAGCTTGAAGGTAATGAGGCTGCAAATCTTTTGCAAATAACTAATACCTAATGCGCTGATGAGTTAAAAAACGAGAACAGATGAGGTGTCGCCTTCTCATCATAATAACTATGAGTGAATAATAATAAAGTGTGGAGGTATGGCTTTGTTTACTCTTATTTCCTGTTTATGTTGTGTCGAATTCACATTGTACTGCCTGATAGTAACATGCCATTTCAAATCAAATATGTATTTTACTGTAAGCCTTTGTAAACAGTACATACAGTGACTTTGTACTGTTTTGAACGATTGTATCGGAGATGTGGGTTTGTTCACTAGCTCACTGGTCAGTGGGACACTACTTCCACTCTTTTTTTTGATAATCTTATGTAATGGTAAAAAAAACAAAAAACATAATGAAATATGTACTTAATTAATTCTAAGCCTTTGTAAACAGTCTGTGTGAATGCTGTTCAGAAACAGTGACTTTGGCTGTTCTGAATGATTGTTTCTGGAGCTGGGCAACTCACTGGTTGGTGGGACATTTCCTGCTTCTCCTCTTTGTGTTGTTTTGTTTGAGAAATTATGTTATGTTTATTATGTTATGTCAGGTTTAGGTGTTTTAATCTAAGTCATCTTAACTTAAATTCATTTGACTAATAATGATAAACAAACATGAGGTAAGAAATAAAAAATTGCCATAGTATCTTATTTTGAAGGTGCACATGCCTTAACACTGTTCTGTTTCTGTGTCTGTTCCCATGGTGACTGGTTTGGAGGGGCCAGCTGAGCCCTGTGGTCCTGAGATCTGATGAAGCTGATGAGAAGAACCCTGTCTCCAGAAGATGAAGAACGACAGATGGAGCTGATCAGGAGTGATGTGATGAAGCTGATGAGAAGAACCCTGTTTCCCGATGATAACGAACAAGAGCTGGAGCTGATCAGAAGTGATGTGATGAAGCTGATGAGATGAATCTAAGTCATCTTAACTTAAATTCATTTGACTCTAATAATGATAAACAAACATGAGGTAAGAAATAAAAATTCCATAGTATCTTATTTTGAAGGTGCACATGCCTTAACACTGTTTCTGTTTCTGTGTCTGTTCCCATGGTGACTGGTTTGGAGGGGCCAGCTGAGCCCTGTGGTCCTGAGATCTGATGAAGCTGATGAGAAGAACCCGGTCTCCAGAAGATGAAGAACGACAGATGGAGCTGATCAGGAGTGATGTGATGAAGCTGACGAGAAGAACCCTGTCTCCAGAAGATGAAGAATGACAGATGGAGCTGATCAGGAGTGATGTGATGAAGCTGACGAGAAGAACCCTGTCTCCAGAAGATGAAGAACGACAGATGGAGCTGATTAGGAAGTGATGTGATGAAGCTGATGAGATGAATCTAAGTCATCTTAACTTAAATTCATTTGACTCTAATAATGATAAACAAACATGAGGTAAGAAATAAAAATTCCATAGTATCTTATTTTGAAGGTGCACATGCCTTAACACTGTTCTGTTTCTGTGTCTGTTCCCATGGTGACTGGTTTGGAGGGGCCAGCTGAGCCCTGTGGTCCTGAGATCTGATGAAGCTGATGAGAAGAACCCTGTCTCCAGAAGATGACGTACGACAGATGGAGATGATCAGAAGTGATATGATGAAGCTGATGAGAAGAACCCTGTCCCAGATGATGAAGAACGAGAGCTGGAGCTGATCAGAAGTGATGTGATGAAGCTGACAAGAAGAACCCTGTATCCAGACAGTCATTTGGGTCAGTATTGGCTGAACTATCAGAGCANCCCTCCTCTCTGCCGCTCGCTCTTTCTGCTGCTCACCCTCTCCCATGGGTCCTGCTCCAGACTTCATTCCCCTCGGAGGATGCAAGTGCGTCAGGGATGAAGACGAGGAAGAACCCAGCTCCAAGCGGCCGTGCCTCTCCTCCTCCAACCCGAGCCCTCTCCTCAGCAGCGAGTACAGAGACCTGCCCTGGCATCAGACCCCTGCTCTCCGCCGCTCGCTCTTCTGCTGCTCACCCTCTCCCTATGGGTGACGAAGGTCCTCCACCTCCTCTGGGACGTCTGGGGGCCGCAGGTTCCACTTCCATCCGCAGCTCCACCTGGACCATGACTCAGAGTCGGACGAGGACTGAACTCAGCCTCTGAGACTCAGAGCTTGACTCAATGCGGCGACTTCACCACCTTCAACCCCGCCCCACCACCCCATTGATTTCTTCACTAATTTCTTGATTGATTGATTTAAATAAGGAATAGATTGAAAGTTAAGGAATACTATGTAGGATTTCAAAAAACACAACATGATGATAAAAAATAACCTTTTCTCGTTGAGTTAACTGTAATTTCTATTCTCAATTTGAATCTGAGTACTGCAGTTTTTACAGAAATTCCTGCATAGTTACACCTTATACTTTCTGGGCATAGGAGGGTGTGAGGTGAGAGTGTGTTTTTATAGTATTGTAGTAGTAATAGCTTTGTGTTTGTGTGAAACAAAAAATACAAAAAAGAAAAGAATACTATGTAGGATTTCAACAAACAAATGACAACAACAACAATTAATAATAAATAATTACATTTAATTTTTTTTCACTGACAAAACTAATTAATGATACATTTCATTTGAGTATTACAGTATTGACAGAAATTCCTACATAGTACAGCTTAGACAATTTTTTTGGGCATAGGATGGTTAGAAGTGAAGCTGAGTGTTATAGTTTTTAAGTAAGAAAAAAGCAAGGATTATTATATAGGATTTCATAAAAACTTAAGAAAATTTGATACTAACGTAAAGTTTTATCTATATTTTATTTGAGTGATTCTTAACTATCTTAATTATAGTACAGGAAATATGTAATTGGGCCCCAGGTTAGATTGCACTGAAAAAGTGGGTTCTAATTGATACACTACATTTAATCAGAGTACTACAGTTTGACAGACATTCCTGTATAGTACTCCTTGCATTTACTTTAAACTTGTGCTTTTTCTTTGGCATGGGAGGTTTAGAGTGTGTCCCATAGTAATGGTAATACAACTACCAAGGACTAACTCTGTGATTACCAAAAAACAAAAAAAAAAACAAAAAAAAAGCTGTGGAAGTAATAGCCATCATATTTCATTATATTGCCATTGCAAAAGTGAAAAGCCCTGTGCACTACCAACTGTTTTACCAGCAGTTATCACGTCTAATGCAGTGCCCCCTTCTGATGGATTGAAGCTAATTCTGCTCAAACAAAGCTTAGCAGGTAGTAACCCAGACACAATATCAGACTGTACATAGAGCTTGAAGGTAATGAGGCTGCAAATCTTTTGCAAATAACTAATACCTAATGCGCTGATGAGTTAAAAAACGAGAACAGATGAGGTGTCGCCTTCTCATCATAATAACTATGAGTGAATAATAATAAAGTGTGGAGGTATGGCTTTGTTTACTCTTATTTCCTGTTTATGTTGTGTCGAATTCACATTGTACTGCCTGATAGTAACATGCCATTTCAAATCAAATATGTATTTTACTGTAAGCCCTTTGTAAACAGTACATACAGTGACTTTGTACTGTTTTGAACGATTGTATCGGAGATGTGGGTTTGTTCACTAGCTCACTGGTCAGTGGGACACTACTTCCACTCTTTTTTTGATAATCTTATGTAATGGTAAAAAAAAAACAAAAACATAATGAAATATGTACTTAATTAATTCTAAGCCTTTGTAAACAGTCTGTGTGAATGCTGTTCAGAAACAGTGACTTTGGCTGTTCTGAATGATTGTTTCTGGAGCTGGGCAACTCACTGGTTGGTGGGACATTTCCTGCTTCTCCTCTTTGTGTTGTTTTGTTTGAGAAATTATGTTATGTTTATTATGTTATGTCAGGTTTAGGTGTTTTAATCTAAGTCATCTTAACTTAAATTCATTTGACTAATAATGATAAACAAACATGAGGTAAGAAATAAAAATTCCATAGTATCTTATTTTGAAGGTGCACATGCCTTAACACTGTTCTGTTTCTGTGTCTGTTCCCATGGTGACTGGTTTGGAGGGGCCAGCTGAGCCCTGTGGTCCTGAGATCTGATGAAGCTGATGAGAAGAACCCTGTCTCCAGAAGATGAAGAACGACAGATGGAGCTGATCAGGAGTGATGTGATGAAGCTGATGAGAAGAACCCTGTTTCCCGATGATAACGAACAAGAGCTGGAGCTGATCAGAAGTGATGTGATGAAGCTGATGAGATGAATGTAAGTCATCTTAACTTAAATTCATTTGACTCTAATAATGATAAACAAACATGAGGTAAGAAATAAAAATTCCATAGTATCTTATTTTGAAGGTGCACATGCCTTAACACTGTTCTGTTTCTGTGTCTGTTCCCATGGTGACTGGTTTGGAGGGGCCAGTTGAACCCTGTGGTCCTGAGATCTGATGAAGCTGACGAAAAGAACCCGGTCTCCAGAAGATGAAGAATGACAGATGGAGCTGATCAGGAGTGATGTGATGAAGCTGACGAGAAGAACACTGTCTCCAGAAGATGAAGAATGACAGATGGAGCTGATTAGGAGTGATGTGATGAAGCTGATGAGATGAATCTAAGTCATCTTAACTTAAATTCATTTGACTCTAATAATGATAAACAAACATGAGGTAAGAAATAAAAATTCCATAGTATCTTATTTTGAAGGTGCACATGCCTTAACACTGTTCTGTTTCTGTGTCTGTTCCCATGGTGACTGGTTTGGAGGGGCCAGCTGAGCCCTGTGGTCCTGAGGTCTGATGAAGCTGATGAGAAGAACCCTGTCTCCAGAAGATGACGAACGACAGATGGAGATGATCAGAAGTGATATGATGAAGCTGATGAGAAGAACCCTGTCCCAGATGATGAAGAACGAGAGCTGGAGCTGATCAGAAGTGATGTGATGAAGCTGACAAGAAGAACCCTGTATCCAGACAGTCATTTGGGTCAGTATTGGCTGAACTATCAGAGCACAACGCACAGCCAAGTGCAAAATTTACAGAGCAGCACAGTCTGAGCCCCAACAACACAACACAACACACTGCTCACAACCAGCGCCAACAACGTCAGCAAAACTACAAGAGGCTACGGTCCCAACATGAACACATCAGCGCTGCTCCTACAGTACATGGCAGAACGCCGACTAGCCAGCCAATAACTTCATCAGCCAGCCATTATTCTCAAAACAAATGGCTTTGGGGTCTAATCAGAACTGATGTGACGATGCTGACCAAAAGAACTATGTCTTCAGCAGATGAAGGACAAGAGCAGATCAGAAGTGATTGAATGATGAAGCTGACTGACGAATAGAACCATGACTCCAGAAGATGAAGAACAAGATGGAGCTGATCAGAAAAGCATCCTCAAGGAGCGTCCGGAAATCTGTCAATAAATGGAAGGATGATTTGGAATTCTTTTTTTTTTTTTTTTCAGAATTATACAAAGTAAATACTTAGTGCAGTTAGTGCATTATATAACTTTTTGGGTACACTTATTAATATTTAACTACCTACTAATTAGCATAGTTGTAGATGGTTAATTTGCCATTATTAGTATTTATTCAGCCCTTATTAATGTCTAATTCCCCATAAGCTTATTCTGCTATTAGTGAGACATTTACAAACACTTTCCTATTAATACATTCCTTATTACTGCTTAGTAGGATAATACTAAGCCATTTTTGTCCATGAATAATGATTCTAATAATCTTTTGGTAATAACCATGTTGTTAAGGACTAGTAGCACAAGAAATGTAGTTTTTACTTATTTGCACCTAATAAATTCAGCTTACTCATATGTAATAAAACACTCTTCATTAGGTGTTACTAGAGTCCAACTAACCATGAATTAAGTCATTAATCTCTGAATATCTTCCCCATTCTAAAGTGATGTTTTTATTGTAGATAATAAATTATTAGTTTGATACAAGTTGAAATGATTATAGTCCCTTTTCTCAAGTGGTCTCTTCCCACTGAATTCATGTATTGTGACATGCATATTAATAGTTCATACATGAATAGGTAGTTATAAATAAAATAAATATGAACAATTACATTGTTGTCAAGTATATTCTTGTCTAGGTCACCTTTACCTGTATCAAAATATATTATAATATGCTTATTTGGAATATATTTATTTGCTGTGAATAAAATAAATGCTTTAACTAAAATTAATTATACTTTAATAAAAGCATAAACATGCAATGTAGCACTCAGTGTATCCTGAACAGTTTTAAACATTGTACACTTTGCAGTACAATCAAACTTACATAACTGCTTTAACGAGCTTCAATATTCTGATTCTCTTTAATCAGTATGTTTAAGGCATATTGTCAAATGACATTCTTTACAAAAAAAACAGAACAAAAAACTTTTGTACAGAAACTCACCTATTCTGTTAACAGGCACTTGTAATGAGCTTAAAATTTAATCAGCAAAGGAAGTAGCTTTCCTTTTGACTTAAAGTCTTCAGTCTTGGCTTTTTCTTCTTGTGTCATATTGGACGCACACCTTTTGGCCAATGAGAACAAGGTCTCATTTGCATTGTCAAATTTAAGGCTATTAAAAGTCTCTGGGTTGCCAATGCTAAGTTCTGCGATAGGCGCAGTCATTTTGATGGTGCCCCGATCAACTTGGCTCAGTCGGAAAGCCTCTGTCATCGTGTGGACCCTTTTGAAGATCTTCAGGACCCTCTGATAGCTTTTTATTGCCTCATCTGGCCCCTTCATTGGGAAGAAACAAAACAGATGTTAAAATACTGAAGACACTTTGATTGCTGACTTAATTCAACTAAAATTATATACACAGTGGCTTCTAGAGCCCGACCGATATATCGGCTGGCCAATATGGGCACCTGGAGACATATCGGCTATCGGCCGATATGCTTGCTGATATGGGCCGATATTTCACGTGGGCATGTTATACCTCGTTATAAAGCTTAGACTCTCTACATTATGTTCATTTAATCCAATTTATAGACAGATAAATGTCCTAATATGTGGCTCCACATCAGTATTTATCTATGGTGTAATTTGTCTGTGTCCGTACTGTCCCTGAACACACCCCCAGAGTGACGTCACTTCACTCACGTGCTATTGTTTACACCCGCAGCCGTGGGCAACACTGAGATTATTTTCTTTTTTATGGACAATCGGTTTGAGTCTGGATTAAAAGGACATTTATTAGTGCAGACTTGTGATGTGAGGAGGAGCCTGTATGAGCGGTGAGTGTTTCAAATACATCGACTTTGAAGCTAGTTTAGGTTATCTGTTAGCGATTAGCTGCTGTAGCTCCCGCACATAAACAGGCTGTTTCCTATTGGCCTATTGTAAAGTGACTATATTGTCCGTACATTTGTTACTGGACCAGCATTGATATGTAAATGAGCTGTGAATAGACGTGTGAATGATCCACATTTATGCATATAATTAATACCGCGGTGCGCACGTTTTTACGGCTAAAGGCTAATAGCGGTAGTTTATTTACTAGCTAGGAGTTATGGGTCGGTCGCGATCGAAGCGGCTCTTAGAGCGAACAACGGGAGCATGCTTCTTATTGGGAGCCGTGTTTTCTCTTTTTCTCTTCATGCCGCATGTAGACCCGTAGTTTGACAGCAGCAGCGGCTGAAAACGAAACTTTCAGAAATATGCGTGTGCATAGGATTTAAAAAAAAAAAGGGCACATTTGGCTGCAGTTCAGCATAAAATGAATAAAGCAGGACTAATCTTGGGCTTGAGAGAGAGATAGAGACCGAGTCCCGACACTCAGTCCTGGTTCAGTTCTGGTTTAGTCCTGTTTTACACATGGTTTAAATCTGTTTTAGTCCTGGTTTAGTCCTTTTTCAGTCCTGGTTCAGTTCTGGTTTAGTCCTGCTCAAGAGTCGCTTGGGAGCCGAAAGAGCCAGCTGCTTTAGTGAGCCGAGCCAAAAGAGCCGGTTCTCCAAAAAAAAAACAAAAAAAAAAAAAAACTGGAATGCCCATCACTAATAGCTAGAAAAAGATGCAAAAATGCCATTAGGCCAATCTACTGTATGTAAATATGATGTAAAGAGTCAGAATAACAATAAATGTTGCCTAAATAAACCCAATTTAGAATCCACTAGAGCCAAACCTAAGTTTTTTAAACAATTCAAGATTTACAGTGAATTTTTACATCACTAAATATATCGGCGATTATATCGGCTATCGGCAGCTCCAACTCCCATTATATCAGTTTCATATCGGCCACAACAAAATCCATATCGGTCGGGCTCTAATACATACTTACACATTTAACCTGAGAATAAAAAACACTACAACAAATTTCGTTTTGAATCTCATATAATTGTTTATTTCGAAGTCTTTGTCTGTCTTGAACATACACGCCCAGAGCACAGGAACATTACAGAGGTCTGTTAAACACCACAGATCAGACAGTTTCAAGGAGGGACACTGCACCTTTGAGCGTAAACCCTCTTCCTCCTTATCCTCCTCATCCTCCTCTTCCTCCTCATCCTCCTCCTCCTCATATACAAACCATAGTCTTTATATGGGCACAATGAAAATTCACAATACACCGTGTTAAGGGAACATTCAACCATTTTCTCAGTCACCCTCTTCTCCATCACCACCACAACCACAAAACATTAGTCCATGCATACATAGGTTTAGTGTACTGTTGTATATATGGTAAAAAATATATAGCCTTTAGAATAAATACTTCATATAATCATTTTAGAGCAAGACAATACTCATTATAATTTCACAATACGATATGTACAAGTATTTGGCTGCATTTACAACAGTTAGGAGAATATCTTTAACCCGAATGTGAAACAGACTGGATTTCAGGTCTTTGGTCGCGATCCAAAATCTTAAAGGCACACTGTGTAACTTTTCTGGCAGAGGTAGTCTTCCATTGGATCGTCTCCATGGAGATGTTATTGCTTTACCTAGAATGTTCCATAGCGTTAAACATATCATTTATTCAACTGCAGGTGTTTTTCGATCGTAAAAAAACATGCGTTCCTGCTGTGAGTGGGGTTGCCTTTTCACAGACCTGACCTGTAACTTTGCTTATGGTTGCGTCACCTGCTTGTCTCCATGGAAGTAGATTATAGTAGGAGTTTAATGCCAGGCTGTGGAATATTCAAAGCAAAGAAATAACATCTCCATGGAGACAAACAAGCGGGGGGACCTTTCACCAGAGAAGTTACACAGTGCAGCTTTAAACCTCCGGGTCACACTGGATTAAACATATGTAGGTGTTTATTAAAAGATTTTATTTTACAGGCACGGAAGACCATCACACCCCAGCACACATTGAAACATCGTATAGCGTCTGAAAGCTGAGCAAACTACTAACTGTTGTCCGTTATGCCGGGCGTACACTGTGCGATATTTTTGATCGTCATCTTCAGCTCAAACTGTACGACCGAATCACAGGGTTTAAAAGTTCACAGCTCGTGGAACTATTTCAACAGAGCGAAACCCTCACGAGAGGCGACTGGATTTCAGTTTTGATATTCTATTCTCAATCGGGAGCTGGTCATGAGGTATTAATCGGTTCTCATATGTATACCCCATGTTTACTACACGAAGCACGACACACGATTAAGCCAAAACTCAAAAATCGCACAGTGTACTCCCAGCTTTAGTCGTGTGCAGACAGCAGTGGTGGAAGAAGTACTCAATTTTGTAAAAGTACAGATACCGGAGCAAAAAAAAATGTTAAAAGTAAAAATAAGAGTCTGCTTAAGTAAAAAATATTAAAGTACCCATTTAAAAATGCACTTAAAGAGTAAAAAGTAAAAGTATTTCTTGCAGAGTTTGAGATCTATAGTAACGCTTCAAAAGTAGTGATTTCTTTTTCCTAGCTGGTTTTATTTGTACATTTTTGTTCTCAAGTCTCAAACTATAATAATAACTCTTTTACTCTTCAGTCTTGTGAAAAAAAAATATATATATAGTGGAATAGAGATACCTGTTTTCAAATGTAGTGAAGTAAAAGTCAAAGTATCCAGGTTAAAATGTACTTCAGTTAAGTACAGATACCAAATTTTTTTTTTATTAAAAGTGCACTGTGTAACTTTTCTGGTGGAGGGTCTGTCAAATGCATTTCATGGAGATGTTATTGCTTTGTCTGGAATTTCTCTATCTTCACGGAGACCAAACCAGACCAAGATACGGCTCAGATCTGTGGAGAGGCGACGCCGCTCACAGTCAGAATTCACAGTTTTTCTATGTATTTTTGAGATATAAAACCACTATAACTGAATAAATGTAAGGTGAAGCTGATTTATGTCATACTGTGGAACATTTCAGACAGAGCAATGACATATCCATAGAAACAAGAAGATGACGGACCCCCAACCAAAAAGTTACATAGTGCACCTTTGAGTTCAGTACTTGTACTTGGTTACGTTCCACCACTGACAGACAGCCAGAGGATTTTCAAACATGTGCAGCTGTTCTGAGACTTTCCAGCTGTAGTGTATGGCCCCATTGACTTTATATAGAAGAATTATGTGTCGTGAACATTTCCGTTGAAGTGCAGTCGTTCATATACATGTGTTAATATTAGCACCATATTAATAAATGAGCAGAGAGGAGAGAGGCTGCCGCAGAGCCACTCTTCCACTCACATCTGCACTATGTCTAAAAATAAAACCAGGTGGCTCTGATACAGCTGTGTCACAAACTGTTGAGGGGAGAATACGGCCCATTTCCAACCTCATTTCTTGTTGTATTTTGTTACTAAGGTCATAGAGATGATTTAAAAGCGCACCACGTAACTTTTCTATTGTCTGTTGGAGTGTCTATAAGCTCGTTTCCGTGGAGATGTTTTGCTCCACAGCGTCAGTACGGCCTTAAGTGTAATCATCTCATATCTGTTTACACTACCAGGCCAAGTTAGAGGTCAGATCTGTGGAGAGGCGAGTCTGCTCACAGTAACAATTGTATTTTTGAGCAATAAAAACACCTCTGATTGAACACTTGCCATACTTCTAAGGCAAACCAATAACATCTAATTGGAGACAAGTAGGAAAGTTAAATCTGTGTATCATTTGTTCAATTGTTTTTCAAAATAAAACTGAAAATAAGAAAACAAAAAGAAAAAAAATGCTGTTTTCTTCATTATTTGTCTCCAAAACCAAAAAAAAAAAAAAAAAAGGATAACGATTAGTTTTTTCAGTTTTCATTTTTTGTTTAAATGACTAATGGAAGACATGGATAACGACTGTTTCCCAGTTCTGTGACTGAAACTATGACTTTTGTGCCGCATACGGACTAAAATAGGACTAAAACCAGGTCTAGATCGGTCTTAGTCCTGGTCTCAGTCCCAGTCTGAGTCCTGGTCTCAGTCCTGGTCTCAGTCCTAAACCAGGACTAAACCAGAATTGAACCAGGACTAAACCAAGACTGAACCAGGAGTGTCGGAATGGGCCCAAAGGTGCGCCCGCGTAGACTGTGGGGAGATCAGACCGAACCGGGACTGAAACCAGGACTGAGACCAGGACTGAGGCTGGTTTAGACCTGGTTTACTGGTTCAAGACTGGCTTAGACCTGGTTTAATCCTGTTTTAGTATGGGTGTAGACCTGGTTTAGTCTTGTTTTAGTTTTAGTTCTGTTTCAGTCCAGCATGGTTTAAGTCAGGAAACGGCCGTTATCTGTTTTTTCCATTATTAACTTAAACACAAAATAAAAAACTGAAAAAACAAATCATTATCGTTTTGTTTTTTTTTTTTTTTTTATTTTGGTTTTGGACACAAATAATGAAGTAAATAGTTGTTTTTTTCATTTTCTTATTTTTGGTTTTATTTTGAAAAACGAATGAATTGGATTAAGTTACATAGTGCACCTTTAACGAGACTTTTCTGTTAATCTTGAAGTAGCTTAAAGCTGACATTTTGTGGTGTTTAATTTGACACATCCAGCACCATACACTGTACTGCAGACGTTTTTAGCGACTTTAATCTAACTGTCAGTGAATCAGTTTTTGGTCTTCATACAGTGAAAATTATATTATTATGAACGAGTGAAGCAGTTCAATTAGTCATCCAGTCCAATAACAGGATCATGTTAAATATACAGACCAAAGCAGATTTCAGAAAAACTTAGAGGCACTATGTAAGATTTTAGGTGGAAGGTCCTAAACTCTCTTGTTGTTTCACCTGGAATGTTCCACAACACGGCATAAATCTTATCTATCTCCATGGCGACAAGCAAGTGACTGCGCTAAACCAAATATTTTCTGAAATGCCTGTTGAATAACGAAAGAATGGACGGGTTTAATGCCATGTTGTGAAACTTTTCAGGTAAAGCAGTAATATTTTCAGACGCCAACAGGTGATGGTGATGGACCCTCTACTAGAAAAAATACGTAGTGTACCTTTAACAATAAAACAAAAATAGACAAAGTACATTTTTATATTAAGCATATTCTCCTGATGTTTTGACACAATGTTTTATTCTATATTAACTGGACATTTTTTATAACATATGTGGCAGTTAATAACTAGCGTTGCCCTTATTATTTATTCTGATATTCTGTCAAACTTGGCTTTCAAAACCCCACTGGTTCTTTTCCTTGTTTGTGACACTTCAGGTTGCAGTGTAAACATGTTTCTGTACTTTGAATTATTTGTAGTAAACAGGAAATCAGACCCAAGTCCCAAAACTCCATTATCGCTGTGTATTTGCTGTAGGCATGTGAGGCATCAGATTAAGGCTTAAAAAAAGTGAAAACACAACTCAACCTGCCCAGATCACAACTGACAAGGTAGTATTCGATTCATATTGCTTATTCTTACACAATCACATCATTGCTTTCAGTTTACCACCCTGACAGTTTAATATAATATTACCTCAAGACAAAAGTAGAATAGACTATATAGGTGGTGTTCGTGTTATAGAATATGATAATGTTGTCAATTCAGATGGAGGGCGGGGGTCTGTATAACGATTCACGCTTTTTATAATTATTTGTCGACTTTGTTGACACTTGCCATATTAATATTATGTTGTAAAGTCATTTCATGCAAGTTTATGGACTCAATTCCTAAAAAAAAAACAGATAAGTTTATGGATCTTGTGAGCTTTAAGCCATGTTATAATATTGTTACTTCCTCAAAAACATACCTGGAGTTGTGTTTTGTTTCATTCACACATATTTGAGTAATCCTTTATCCACCTTGTGATGTCATGTAGTGGAAGATTTCAAGTTAACAGCTTCTTTTACCTTTCATTCAGTAGAAATAAGCAATTCCAGGGCTGAAATGATCCAGATGATTCTAGTGAAGGCATATGGAGTTTAAAAGCACAGTGGAGCACTTCCTATATTACCACATGACAATGCAAGGTGGAACAGAGTGGTTTCTGTTTGAGAGAAGCGTTTGTGTGTGAAAGAAACAAACCACAACTCCAGGTATGTTTGTAAATAGAGTTTAAGTTTGCATATTCCTTTAAGAAACCTGCCTCTCCTATAGAGTTATATATGGGCCCCTGCCCTCCATCTGAAATTATGAAATCATCAAATACTAAAATGTGAACACAACCTATTGAAATATGTATAGACATCTGATAGTGATTTAATGCATTTTTTAGACAAAATATCTTCTCATGTCTCTGTGTTAGTCTCATGCCTTAGTAGTTCATCTTGCTACATTATATTGGAATGTTTCACAGGCAGCCTGACATTCTTTGTGCATTTGTAGCAGTTGCATACATGATTGGGTTCAACAAGCAGGCGACAAGACAGTACAAGGGGATCTGGGGTCTCATTTATAAACCTGAATGTGAAAATTCTACTAAAAGTGTTCATATAGGGACACAAATTTCCACGAATGTCCTCAAATTTGCTCAAAGTTTTCAAACTGGACCGCTAGTTTTCGTGTTAAATCCGCAGTGCAACTTTTCAGGTTCTGTCACCATGGAGATGTTGTTGTTTAGCCTGGATCTAGTTCCATGCCAGTTTACAGGTCCAGATTGTGGAGAGGTGAGCTGCTTATAGTAGACTGTTTATTTTTCAAGGTATTATTTTATTGTAAAAAACACCTGTAAGTAAATAATATGCTAAGAACCCTTAAATAATATTTTTATAGATCACTAATTTAATGCGGAAAATCATGTACGTAACTTTTTGCTTTATAAATGAGACCCGTGAATTGGATTTGATGGGAACTGGAGTGATCATGAGGCCAGACAGTATTAGAACATACTGTGTCAGTACTACAGTGTGGCCAGCAGGGGGAGTAACCAGGGATTTGCATGCAGCACCCTCCATTCGCCATACATACGTTATATCAGTCTTCAGAAGACTCTACTGCCTTCACAAGACCAGTTTGTTTGTGCTATTGTTGTGTATAAAAATCATTCTTTGTTTAAACTTTACACCTCCATCTTATTTATTTAGTTATGTGTTTATTTTTTTATGTATTATAAGATGACAGTCGTGCTCTGCAAAGCCAAAGAGAAAATTATTTTAATTGTTTTAACGGTCTGTACCTGATTTTTGTTAGATCTAGTTCTAGTTTACAACTTTTCCTTCATTCAGCAGTGTAAAAATCAGACATTCCTGAACAAAGTGAGAGTGAGTGATAGTGCCTATACATTTGAAAACACCATAATAAAACCATAAAAAAGCAGATGTCAAGTGGAACCAACTATATTCTTCTATCCAAGCAGTAGTTTGTCTGTCTCAGTTTACTTCAGAGTCAGAAAACATATCTTCACTCTTGTGCAAAATCAGGTACAGACCCTTTCATTTCCCCAAAAGTTTTTCTTATCATAGGGTGAACTGTGTATTGGCAGAGTGGTTAGCATTACTATCTCTGTAACAGGGTTGTGGGTTAGACACTGGGTCTGACGAGTTTGTATGTCCTAGTACAGGGGTCATCAGACTTTCTTCTCTGGGGGCCACATTATCGCTCCTGACTGTGATGGGGGCCGGGGTCGGGTCAGCTGGATAACAGAATTGTATGACCCTGATGACGCAGATTATATTCTTTGAAAAGCACCACACTTTCTTTATATATCAGACAAACTGCACGGCCCATACACTGAACAAAAAAATAATTGGCAGTCCACTGTTCTTTGAAAACTCGGCACTCTCTGTCAACTTTTCATACTTATACATGAGCCATTTTGTTGTTCTTAACTGCACTACAGAACTCTGCGTGTGCGTTGACTGTTACTGTTTGATTTTGCGCTTGTCAGATGACAAAATTTCTGCAGCAAATGTAAATATGTCATAATTATCTAAATATAAAATATAAATACTTCATATAAATATCATTTTTTAATTGAAAAAAATCAACAAAATACAAGATGCAGACACGTTATTATTTGCCAAAAGTAATAAAGGGCTTGTTAATAGGCCATGACATCTTTTGAGGATTGCCTCATAGGGCCAGTTCAAGTGGTGGGGGGCCGGTCAAAGCGGTGTGGCGGGCCGGAGTTGGCCCACGGGCCTTAGTTTGATGACCCCTGTCCTAGTACATAGTGTCCATGTAATCCCTCAGTGGTCCAGGAAGGATCCATAGCACAAGAGAATTTCAATTCTTTCAACTGGACAAAAGTTTTTTCATAGTATATAGTGACAAGTTTTCTGTCTTTTCCCAAAGCTTTAAACTTTAAGAAATGATACTGTACTGAGGCAATGCAGAGCAGAGACTTGTATATTTAACAATGGATTAAACTGGATATAGTGTAGATTTCATTTCATTAAAACATATGGCCAGAAATAATATACTCTGCTCTCTATTTTCTCATTGATATATAGTGCCTTGTTGACTCATATGATAGGACTATCTGATATTATTATTATTATTTACACAAACACAATACAAAAGTGCAGTAAAATACATTTTTGTGTTTGTATATGGTTAATCTGAACAAAACTCTAAATATACTACTTTATGATGGCTTATGTTCAATACAAAAAGAGTGATGTTGAATTTGTTAAAGAAAAATAGAAATCATATTATATTTCATTTTCAAAAGGTAGATCATGTGCTTGGTTTGAAGAGCTTGATGAAAAAGCAGCAGTTTCATTTTAAATTTCTTCCGTTGTTTCTGCTCCACCAGAGATGGCGCTATAGATCCAAAAGCCCCATTCATTGCAGCATATCTGTTCAATAGCATGTTGTATGGAAGAAAGAAATTATTGTTACATAAGTTGAGTCTTTCCATCCCCAGTATACTTATCCATTGTACACTGTTGACCCTCTCCTGTATTGATTGGCTGAGTACTTTTCGGTGCATTGTCCTGGTTTAGAGCAGGTCCGGAGTTGACTTTTCATAGGATTTCAAAAGGTCAACTATATCTTGATGGGAGGCTCCTTCAGCTACTGCCAGGGCTGTCTGTCCATTCTGTCAAGGCAAAGAGAAAGAAAGACTACATTATTATAAGTCCAATTCAAATAGGCGTTGTAGTGACTGTTGAGCTCCTGATGGTGGCAGTGTTGTGTTGGATTAGGAATGGCGGCTGCTGCATCTGCATTACCCTAACACTGTGATCGATTTAGATACATGATTTAGAGCCTATAACTTTTCGTGAAGTATGTGGGAAAAGTAACAAATGAACAAGTTTAGGGGTAAATGCTATTTCCATCAGGATTTAAGTTCTTATACTGAGAATTTTGCAAGCATGTTCACAACCCCCTAAAAATGAATGAAAATTGTAATCTGGTTGATCAAATAATGTATCTTTATCTAAAAACTTTAATGAACTCCATTTAGTAAAATCATGCATAATTTAAAGGTTCCACTGAGTGACTTTTCTGGTCTGTCACTTGCTTGTCTCCATGGAGATGTTATTGCTTTACCTAGAATATTACCCAGTATAGCATTAAACCTTTATCCATAATTTATTTCATTATGAGCCTTTTAATTGAAAAAATACCATAGAAACCACCACACAAGCAGGTGGCGGACCCTCTACCAGAAAAGTTGCATCTTTAAAGATGCACATTACAGTATAACTGTTCTATTTGAGGTTACGCTGTCTGCTTGTCTCCATGACGATGTAATTGATTTGCTAGAAATGCAACTTACATATATTCCATTAAAAATCTTTTTTTATTATAAACAAACATTTTTTGGGGTTGCCTCTCCACAAATCTGGTCTGTAACTTGGCCTAGTGTCACCTGCTTGTACCCATGGAGATAAACAGGTTTAATGCCATACTCTGGAAGATTTATGGCAAACAATTACATCACCATGGAGACAAGCAGGTGGTAGACCCTTCACGAGAAAAGTGACATAGAGCACCTTTAATTCACTGCACACAAAATTTGCAAGCGTTCGAAAATCTTGAAGTTTTCATCTCTGATGAACATGACTGGAAAAACTGAAATATAGCACAATTTCTGGTGCTGCTCTTAAAATCAATATATGTTGTGCGAAATCTCCAGCTTCAAACTAAATAGAATGTGAAGAGTGTGTGTGTCTCTGATCACTGCCAGAAGTCAACTTATTTCTCTGCTATCTGTAGTATGGTTTTTCAGATCTGGTACAGGCTTATGAGCAGAGTTCAGTGTAAAAGTCTTGACCCTTCAACTTATGTTCCCTCTGAATGAAAAGAACTTCTACTACATGTTTACCTGAACTGATAGGATTTTCGGTGGTCTTTGCTGGTAACATTAAATCTTAAAGAGGTATTTCATAGCTTTTTTGTTCAATCAATGCAGAGTCAGACCAAGGCAAGTTGCTAAAGCAAGACTAGAATTTGAATTTGAAAATATGCAAAATTAACAGTTGTTTATAATTATTTACCCTAACACTAATTACTAATATACAGCACTCTGGGATTTGTGTAAAATTACATAATGTGGTCCCAATAGTAAACATGCATAGACCAATTTAACCAATTCATCTCTAGACCAAAAATAAGTTAGAACTTTGTATACAATATTTTCTGCAACTAACTCTTCCTAATAATGCACAGGTATGGCATCTACAACTACAAATCACAGCAAATCCACTTATCTCCAAGGAGATATTTGTGGTGACAGAGCCGTGGTCCCACAACCCAAAGGTCAGAGGATCGATTCCCACTTGGACCAAGTTCTGTCGTTTTGACCTTAGGCAAGACACTTCATCCACTGGCGAGTATGAAAGTGGTGTGTGTGAATGTGGTGGTGGTTGGAGGGGCCGGTGGTGCAGATTGGCGGCCTTGCTTTTGTCAGTCTGCTGGCTACAGTAATAGCTTGCCACCACTGAGTGTGGAGTGAATGAATAATGACTACAGTGCAGTGCTTTGAGAGGCTTTGACAAGCCTGTAAAGCACATTACAAGTGCATTATTATTATTAGATGTTGATGCTTTACCTAGAATATTCCACACTGAAGCATTAAACATATCCATCTCCCTGGCAGTAAGTGAAGCTATCAGCCAGGACAAGTTGCAGGTCAGATCTGTGGAGAGGCAATCCTGTTCACAGAACATTCCAGCAAAGCAATAACCTTCATGCAGATAAGCTGATAACAAATCTCCAGCCAAAAAAGTTATGCAAAATGTAGTAAAAATAGATGTAATATTTGAAACACAAAAAGTAGGCATCACAGCATAAAAGCTACTTAGTTCCACAGCCCACACATTTAATCAACTGAGAAATCATATTAGTATTGAAAACCTAATCAAATGTTTACGCACCACATCTCACAGTAAACAAACTCCCCCAACTGTTTCCATCCAGACTTTAAATCACAAACCTCTCAGTAATTATTCCCATACGCCTTTCGCTGTACCTCAGGATGTCCTATGTACTAAACACTGGTTAAGGCCCACAGCTGTAAATTTACCCAGCTGAACTCACACGCAACATGCAACAACGGCGTTAGCAACTTCCTCTCCTCTTCCCCGCCGGGCGCCATGCTGTTTCTAATTTGTTCCTTCCATCAAACACCATACATTAGATCTTACTATAGCAGACACACACAACCCTGAGCCAGCAAAACTTCACCTGGGTGCCTCGGAGTGGAAGTGGGATACAATAAGATTTGATTTATACACGCCATTTACTCCACCACCTTTTGGCTGTTTCCCAGGGCTACTCCAAATATTGTCGTCACAAAGTAAAGGCAAAGTAAACTAGCCGTTGGATTTATGAAGATTTGTAGGTTGTAAAGATAACAGGCAATGGCTTCCTATAGATTAGACATGAGGCGTTATACAATAGACTGTCTGGCCAGTGATAAAATGTAAAGGTCCTATATTACACAAAGTTGACTCTTGTGAGTTTTAAGACATGTTAGAATAATGTTACTAGGGGTGTGCAAAAATATCGAAATAGCAATATATCGTTTCATTTAATGTGCTGATACAATATCGATATTGTGGGCTGCAGTGTCAATATATCACCAAGATTAAGAGTATGTAGTATGACTTGGTACATTTACTCAGTTATTTTGTTACAGAGCAACAGTTTTGTTGCTTTTTCAGAGAAAGGAAACTTGTTCATGCATCACATTTGATATTTTCATTGTTTTGATGATTAAAATTTGTCTGTTTCATATGAACTTTGCACAAGAAGTGGTTTAACTAATACTTTTAACCATGATTATCCTTTATTTTTTAATGAACTGTATCGAATCGATTTGAAATATATCGTATTGAATTGAAAGTGCGCTGTATCGAGATATGTATCATATTGTGGCCTATGTATTGAGGTATTTATCGTGTCGGCAACTTCTTAATGATACGCAGCCCTAGTTGTTACCTCATCAAACACATACCTGGAGTTGTGTTTTGTTTCATTCACACATGTTTGTGTGTATCAGGTGTAATCCTGCATGAGTAGTCTATCTAAGTCTGTCTATCTAAGGGCCTGTTTACACGTTTTGAGGGTAAAAACGACAGAATATTTTATCGTAAGTGCCCTCCATTTAGTTTTTGGGGCTTCAAAATGCAAAAATCTAAAACCACCCTGAAATCTACACTGCCCAAGACGCAAAACTCTGGCCAGATCTGCTCACGTCGGGTGCACGTTTAGGTCACACACATCACAACCTAGCGTCACCACTTCGCCACCTGGCATGCATACCCAATCAAATTCCACACACTTTTGCGTCACCGTATGCATGCAGATCTCCCGAAAACACTCATCTAAACACAGAATAAAAAGACGCCGTCATATAAATGTAGGCTAAAGCTCAAATGCTTTGTTCCACGTTGTGATGTCATGTAGTGGTAGTTTTCAAGTTAACATCAACCCTTTATTTTTAGTTCAGTAATGATTGGTAATTCCAGGGCTGAAATTATCTAAATGATTCTGGTGAAGGTGTATGTGTGACATCACAAGGTGAAAGATGGAACAGTGTTTTCAGTTTGAGGGAAGAACTCAGCCCAAATATGTTGGGTTTGTGTGTTAAATATGTGTGAATGAAACAAAACACAACGGTCGGTATGTTTTGGATGAGGAAACATTTAGCAACACTATAACATCGATCAGAAAACAGTGTAATATAGGCTCTTTAAATAAATGTGCCTGGACCCGTGCCGAAGTTATAAGCTGATGTCATAAGCTAACATTATGAATTCATACATAATAGGGTGTTATTTTGGGAAACCACCGTCTAATGAAAAGAGACAGCCGATTCATTCTCAACAGTATTCTGTGATGTAGGGTTGCTTGGCTTCACTGCCTCTGTATATCCATAATGAACCAGACTAAGATTAAATAAGGTTTCTTTCAAACATTACTACGGTACTTAAAACTTTTTTTTGTAGTAAAGCAATTATATACGCAATAGAAAGCAGCTATTTTTCATTCCTCTAACTTCTCAAAACTTACTTTGTTATGTAAGAGCACTTTACCGCACTATTCTCTTCTGGTGCTTTGATATTCAAGCCTGCTTACTTATTTGGGGAGTGGCTAAATATTACAATGGTATAAAGTAGGTATGTGTAAAGTAGGAAAGGGTGAGCTATCTAGATGACAATTCATATTTAGTTACAAGCTTTGTAATTAGATTGGCCAACAAATCAACTAGACACTTTCTATATTACTAAGTTTACAGGCAATAGTGTTAAGAGGTAATTGACGCTGTTGGCTGCTTGAAAATTCACACTTCACCGTGATTGGTTGAGTCCACTTGTCACTCATGCTGAGAGAATGACGATGGCTGACTAATAAGAGGAGTGGGTGTGGGTAAGTGTATGCACTCGAGCATAGGACTGCATTAAACAGAAAAGCACTGAATCACCACTTGAAAACATCACCAAAATAGCCTCTAACTGTGACTATTCAACTTCACCTTCACCTTTATGCCACCCAGTCCATTATTTTTATGTAGCACAATGTATAGTATATTGAAAACATTTCCTGCACTAAAGTAGCCAGAAATGTAGCTGTACTAGTCATGTACAAGCCCACGGTATGATTACAGATCGAAAACTTCTCTATGTCTTCTTAAACACCAGTGTTGTCCATTTGGAAGTCAACTTACTTAGTACCACATTACTCCATACCTAAGTATAAACAAGACAGTATCTAAAGAGTTGTACTGAGTACCATTATGAGAAAGAATAATTATACATTTAGCCATTCACCCAGAATTCAACATTCAGCCCCATAGTATGGTGGTCCAACAGTGGTTCTCAAACAGGTGTACCACTGGTATTTGGCAGTGGTACACCTGCTAGTTCTGGTGATACGTGTACTTTTGGTTATTAATTATTATGTCATAGTCCAGTTTTAGACCTGCTTTAGCCCTAGTTTAGACCTGATATAGTCTGGTAGTTACTGACCTGTTATAGATCTGTTGGTACTTGGAAAGCTAAAGATTTTTGTATTTTTTTTATCCTCCTGGGACCCAAAGAAAAAAAGTGTATTGCAATATATTTTTGTGATTTTCTCTCTATACCTTAGCATTTAGATTTTGTTTATTTTATTTTTATTTATAATTTTGTAAAATGTCCTCTGTAATGGACGCCGGGGACATTTCGGTGTTAAATCCATGTGAAGTTTAGCCTGATTTATCAGCCAGGTTTACTTGGTAGAAACTATCTGACCTATCACAGCATTAGAATTCATTTCGCTCGACGGTAGGTGGGTACTTTTTATTATTTAACCAATTGCTGCTATTTGGTCGTGACGTATGTAATGTGCCGCTAATGGGGCTAACTGGTATATTAAGCTTTTCCCAAATTCTGTAGGAAGAAGGGCGATAACATCTTTCCCCTTGATAAAATTCACTGAACATTCTCTTTGTTCCGGCTTTAAATCCTCGGGAATCATTGCCAACACAGAATGTATGGCTCTTTGTTGATTGGCTGGTGCCCGGACTTGCACTTCTGGGGTTTTTGCGAAACGTCTAGTGAATTCTGATTCCTGACCTAGTCACTGGAGAGAAATGAAATTAAGCGGGAGCACTAGGTGGCACCAGCCTGGCTATCTGAAGTTAACAACCTAACAAAAACAACTTATCCACTTTATCCTGGACATGATAGTAAAGCATAATCCTCCAACACTATTTAGGGAGAAGAACCTAGTCCCCCCATTTAGAGTCTATCTCAAAACACTTAAAAGATAGACTGGTTAACTCAATGTCCACTATAAAGGACACAAATGAATGGGTTGGGTCTCAGGAAGATATTTTTGAGGCTATCTTGGTGTGAAAAGTTTGAGAACCACTGAACTAAGGATTTCATCTAAAGTTTAGCCTGGTTCACTCAAGAGTAAAACTTTGCACTTTAAATTGTCCCTGTTTCTTGCCGTACACTTGTGATGCCTGTACCTTATCAGTGAGGCTCATGTCACACTGGCCGGTCTCCAGCAGGAGGCGTGTGATGTGCGTGTGTCCGTGTTCACACGCACACATCAGCGCTGTGGAGCCCTCTCGGTCCTGAGCGTTCACATCTGCTCCACAGCTCAGCAGCAGCTTCACCATGGCAACACGCCCATGGCTCACGGCGAGCATCAGCGCCGTCTGGCCGGCCTGCGGGGGGCGACAAGTACAGGGCGTAGTGACGAGCGGAATTAAACAGCGAGAAGAAGATTTGGAGAGAGCTAAGTGATGGAAAAACATGTTCTTGTGAAATTTGGGTAGTTCTTTGGTGTGTGTCTTATAATGCAATCATGGATCTGTTAAAAATTAAGGAAAATTGCTTGTTTTCATTACTAAAGGCGCACTGTCACTTTTGTGGTGGAGGTTATGGTTAGTTTTTGCTGTTATCAAGCATGTTCCACAGTATGGCATTAAACTTATTTAGCTTCAGCAAGTCATTATACAACCAATCTGTGGAATAAATACCAAGATTTTTGAATAATAAAAAAACTATCACTGAATAAATGCAAGACTGACAATGTAAAAGAAATTTCATTGGATGCTCATCAACCCCAAAAGCCATTTTCTGGCTTCTGGGGTGAGACTTATGAGTAGGATAAATTCCCAGTCCTTCAAACCATCAATTGAAAAGGTCTTTGAAAGGTCTTGATCGCAAAAACAGAGTCCAGATGACCACAGATGAAACCTTGTCTACATTGAATCAATTCTGGATGAAAGAAGGATTACACATTCATTCTCATTTTACGATCAATTTAAATGTCGTACTATGGAACATTCTGTGCAAAGCAATAAAATCTCCATGGAGACAAGCAAGTGATCGACCTTCCACCAGAAAATTTACATAGTGCACCTTTAAAATTGTAAAATGAAAGTTTTGACTGAGAAAAAGAACAACTCGTGGGCTTTGTTATAGCACATTTTTAACAAACAAAAGGGAAACTAGAGCAACGGCTAAAGTTTTTAACACAAAAAGGAGACAGTCAGTGGCTATGGAACTATGTATTTCAATAGCGGTAGTTTAACAATAGTTGCATTATAAACTAAAAGTATGTATGTGGTGTTTTAAAAATAAATTGGTAGCTTTATATGTATGGAAACCACAAAGATAAGCACAGTGAGCCTTTTTTAAAAATGAAAAATGCAACAATTTCAGTTTTCAGTTCCTATGACCTGAAGCTAAAACCACTCTGTAATGTTGGCATTCACAATAGATGACCTTGCTGTTTGAAAGATGCTGACAGTAAGTTTGAATACAAAGTGGCATTCAGAAAATACGCAAACACAAGAGCTTTTTATTCTCCGCTCCACCTCTTTTGTTCTTTCATATGTTGTGTAAAAGCTATAGCGTTAAGTACCTGACGTGAGCGCGCGTTGACGTCACCCATCTTCAACAGTTGTTCAGCCACCTCCAGATCGTCGGGGCTCTCTGCAGCTGTGAGGGCAGCCAGCATCACCGGAGTGTACCCCGCTTTGTTCACATTATCGGTCTCACACAGGCCTTAACACCAACAAATAAGTCAAATATAAATTGGTTAGACATCGCAATACAATAAGATTTTTTTTTTTCCATTTATTTATATACCAGGACAACGTAAAATTACATTAAAGGCCTTGTACTTGACTTTTTTCTCACGTATTTGAGCCCCAGTTCAGATATAAAGATATTGTATAAGCAGCTCTTAAATACTCCACGTTCCAAATGATTATGCAAATTGTGTTTAAGTGTCATGAAGGCAAAATTCTGACTAGGCTATTCTGACATCCTACAAAGAAATTCAAGCAGAAACTCTCCACAAACTCACAAGTTCATTCGATGCAAGAACTGTGAAGCTCCTATCAAATAAGGGGTCCTATGTTAAAATGTAACTTGAAGATGAAGATGTTTTGATTGAAATAGCTTTTGATGTAATATGCTAATGCTTCTAATCGAAAAATAAACAAATGACCATTTTCAGTTCCTTACGACAAGAACATGGTTTGAAACTCTGTATTGCATAATCATTTGGAACAGTGCATTTTAAGTTTTTAATTTTGAAAAAAATACTGATATAATTTGGAGGTTTGTCCAATAACATTCGAATTGTACTCTAAAGGTTGATGACTTGAAAATTATGATGACTGTCATTTATATTGACAATGTGGCAAAATCCAATGGTGTAGGTTTGGTCTCAGCTTTCACAGTTTGCAAAATGTACAGTTTGTGTCCATTGCTCTTCTAAGATGATTCTTTAGCGGATAACAGCGATGTAGAAGTTTGTAGCAAATTTGCTTGTTGTGATGATGAGATATTTGTGAAGTAATGTCTGTACATTTTTCCATGGAATATTGTCAGTAGAGCGGGCTGCAAACAGTGCACGAGTAGGGCTCAGTTTGGGAGGTGCACTTGTGGTGATTGTCGCTCTTTTTCCGAGGAGACTCCTTAGTTTAAGTTTAATTGAAGATGAAGCCAAATAAGTTCCTTTTGAAAAGTTTTCCAAAGTTTGGTGCACAGCGTCTTCACTCACACCTGCTCAAGCCGCCATCTTCAGTTGCTGCACTGTCCTGACGCTTCCCCAGTTTAGGCTCCTGGCTCCACTAATGACATCACTCTGTTGTAGCCAACGACATAGTTGCAGAAGTAACACTATCGTCACATCACTGAATACATCTCAGAATGTCTAATAGACAAATTGTGAACTAAAACATGTTAAATTAATACTATTGAGTTTGGAAAAATCTCTGAATAAATGTATATTTTTGTTTATTAAAATAAAATGTCAAATATTGGTGGGAACTATTTTGTCTTCTCCAAATATTGGATGTGACATGTCCCCAACGTCTCTATACAAAACACCCTTGGCAAAATCTGAGAAAAAAATAATGTACATAATAATTTAGAACACAATGTAGAAAGCATGTTATTGTCAGATAGTCAGGAAGTACGTTAGCATGCTATTTGTTATTGTCACGACAAAACTCTGGTTTTGTAAAAAGTGCTTATAAACTCATTGTGGTGAATAATTAGGATGTTTGGAATACATAAGGTAAGTGAGGAATAACTTTGGACCACTGCAAACCATTTAAAAAGAACTAGTTCTGTTTTTCACATTTGAAAGTCCCTTTAAGCGTAAAAGCAGAGATGCTGGTACCAGACTGTAACAGCTCATTTCCATCTGCAGTCCTTGGGGGTAGGGGTCATAGTGCAATATATACAGCACAATGCAGGTAATACATTGAGTCTTTCACTTAGCAGTTTGACAGTTTACCTCAGTGTTCACACTCAAACACCATAAAATAAGCTACATTCATTTCACAAAATCGGATTAATTAATTATGACTCAGCAAATCTACCATATTAAACTGTATATAATCACGTCTTTGGGCTTGACAAATTCCAGCTCTCTTTGAAGCTATTCTGAATTTATTATTTTTTTACCTAATTTCTGCTGACAGAGAAGGCATTACACTTTGAGCCAGTTATTGTTTCATAAGACCAATAAAATGAAATGGAAAGTTATGAACTATAAATCAAGATGAAACAAAGGTAAGTTCTAATACTGAATCCTGACCTACCCTCCGGCTCAGTTTTAAAGTATACAGTTTATGTGAAAGTTACCTATTTAGTGCATCAATAGAGCACTATGTCCTTTAGCGCTGGCTTGGTTTGTGGCTTGTTTTTATACCTTCATAGGGGTAACCTTTTTAGAAATCACTCAGAGTTTATTATCATAGTTTAAAATGCCAGACAGGTCGATAGAGCGGCTAGATGCAGTTAACACGGTTGTTATTTTGACACAACCTGTAACAGTAGCTTCAACAAATGCCAACAACCCATGGAAAATGTGTGAAATCTACCCGTTATACTGTAAATGTATCAGTAATACTCCATACATATATTCTATTCTTTTCAACTAGTATCTACAATCAAATGAATAAATTTAAATTTGTTTTTAATCCCAGTATCAAAACATTATTGCCTGACAGGGCTTCAAAGTAATTGTATCCTATTTGTACTCCCTGGCAATGAGAGGATTTACCTAAGCTGTAAACAACAGTACATATGATGCTAGTATGCCCTACCAAACATAAACATTACTGAACCTCAATGAGATAACATGAGTAAATCCTCTTCAAGGTTGCCAGAGCAATGCACAATTCAAAACAAAATATTATATCTTTGGAATGGTGAGTCGTCCTCAAAATGGCACCATATAACAGGAAACCCAATAATATCCTGTAATGCATTATTTAAAGGTTCTATATTACACAAACCTCTTGACTCTTGTGAGCTTTAAGCCATGTTATAAAGCTGTCACCTCATCAAAAACATACCTGGAGTTTTGTTTCATACACGCATGTCTGTGTAACCCTTTATTAAAGCTGTCATATAGTGGTAGTTTTCATCTTAACAGCTACATTTTACCTTTAGTGCAGTAGAGATGAAATTCCAGGTCTGAAATCATCCAAATGATTCTGGTGAAGGTATATGGAGTTTAAAAAACGCAATGAAGCACTTCCTTTATCACCACATGATATCACAAAGTGGAACAGAGTGCTTTCTGCTTGAGAGAAGAACTCAACCTAAATATGCAGGGTTTGTGTATTAAACATGTGTGAATGAAACAAAACACAACGGCAGCTATGTTTGTGATGACGAAACAACATTATAAAACATTATACATTACAGATAGACAAAAATACTGTGATATGAGCCCTTTGAGATGACTATAATGAGAAAATTGAAGTCTGACCTGTATCGAGCAGCAGTTTGACCACAGAGAAGTTGGAGTGGGAGACGCTGTAATGCAGAGCCATGTTTCCGTTGCCGTCGGTCAGGTTCACCACGTAGGGCAGGAGGGTGGGCGTGGTCATCCCCACTTGTCTCAGGTAAAGTCTCACTGTATCTGCTTTAGAGTCCTTCTGACTGGACACCCTGAACCACTCCTGATAGAGCACCACCAAAACCTGCCGCTGAGGGGGGAGAGTCGAGAGGTGTTATAAATGAAAACGCAGCCAATGGCACTTTTTTATAGTCTCCCTAAACATCATTTTTACTGTTAAGGCTGCACAGCGTGGCCACAAACTACGTACTGATATTATTGTAGTAGTAAGTCACACAGCTAAGCAAGGAACACAAAGGACCTAAAGCTTTTTTGCAGCTTAAGTAAACATCTGTTATATCTGACAGGAATCTGCTATTAAGTGATAACTACGTCAGATCACTAAATTCTAGTATAGGATGATAGTGATGAACGCAAAAACATCTAGCATTTATAAATTACAGGTGTTACTATTGATCAAAAATAGCATAATTATTTCTGTGAATAGGGGCGACTCTCCACAGATCTGAATTGTAATGTAGCGTAGTGCTGTAACCTGCTTGTCTCCCTCGTGATAGATAAGAGAAAAGCATTTGACGGATTCTCCCCCCAAAAAGTTACACAATGCACCTTTAATATACATTTTCTTACCATTTCTTTATCAGGGGATGACACCTCTTCCATCCGGTCTTTTACATAGAGACAGGCATCTACGAATCCTCGGTCAACTTTCTCCCTAAAAACAAAGAAATGATTATAGATTATAGAAAGAGATTATAAATACAAATTACTTGTTTAAATATATTTGTTACTATCATTTTGTATGTGATGCCCTTAGACTTCCCTCTCCCTACACACTTCCTCCACTCCTATGACGTTTTAATTTTTCAAAGCCATCTGTGAAAAATGTATGGCTTGCACATGTAGTCAACATTTGGGTTTAGAAATTCAGGTTAACCCTCTTTACTGACTGTTAATGCTTGTATTGTTATGTTGTGTATATTTGTGTGTGTGGAGGTGAGTGGGTGGTTGGAGGTTTTTTGTTTCTTTGTTTCATCCATTTTTATTTTCCTTGTGCAGAGTTTTAAAATTGAAATAAATAAATAAATTCAGTATAAGCCCCTTCCGCGTAAACATAACTCACCAAGCTGACACATTTAAAACACATGCTGCGAACTTACTAATAAAGATTAAACATCTCATCCACCTGCAGTCATCAATCATTCAGTCAGTGGACAGGCTGGACACAGTCACTGCGCTCTATACAGCAGCGCAGGCACAAACACACACACAGACACACACAGTGCACACAGGTGTACACAGGATAAGACAGGTGTGGAGTGATGGATTAACATTGGCCCCTGTGCTATCTCAGGGGCCCCACTGGGACTGACCCTTTAGCCCACAGGCCTGTCCACACACTGACACATTTCAGTAATCATTCAGGGAGGGATACAACAACACAACACTATGGGATGCAAGTATAACAACACCATAACGCAATGGAAGTCAGTGAGATTTTGAGTATATTTTTGTGTATTTTACCATTGGCTGGCTCTATATAAGTGGGTTGTGTAACTCTAAATAAATAATAAATAAACTATGTCTTTTATGCCTCCCTGTATAGTCTCTACATCTGTTGCGACTCTTGAGCCATGGGTTTTAACTTGTAACTTGTATCTAACTTTTCAGGTTGACATCTGCTATCTCTCTGTCTCAATGGAGATATTACAACTTTTCTTAGAATGTCTCACAGTATGGTATTAAACTTAATTATCTCCATGGAGACAAACACCAGCTACAGATCAGGTTTGTGGAGAGACAACCTCACTTACTACAGTTTAAAAGGAACCTACATGTTTAAAAAACCCAGATTCAGAACCCAGGTTGTGGAGGGAAGCATCACTGTGAAAGGAGTTAACTTATGGAATAGTCTTGACAAAGATATAAAAAAATCAAGTACAATGATGCCATTTAAAAAAAAACAACACATGAAATCAAATGCAATGTGTATGTATGAAAAGTAAACTAAGTCGTTGTGCATAATAGTGAAGATTTCTGTTTGCAGTTGATTAATAATTGTGCCTGAACTGAAATGTACTTTGATCTGAAATGTTTAGTAACTTTCTGTGTTGATGTTTTGTCTGGAAAAGGGGGCAGATAACATAAGTTTCCTCTTCTTTCTGCTCCTTTTCATTCATTTCTTATATGTTGGTTGTTGTGACACTGTTGATGTCTTTTTATACTATATGAAATGAAATAAATAATCAAATAAATAAAACAGTAAGAATGCTTGTTTTGTATGTCTAAACAATCTGTATCTGAATAAATGCAAGACAGATTTAATGCCATTGGTCGTGTCAACTGTTTGTCTCCATGGAGATAGATAGATTTAATGCTATACGGTGCAACATTCTAGGAAGGCAAATAGAGGGCAGACCCCACTCCAGAGAAGTTACATGTTACCTGGGTAATCCATAGCACATGTATGTAGTCTTGTTTATGTATTTATTATTTTTAATGAGAAGAAAAAGTATATCTCACCCATCTTCCTCCAGGACCTCATGCTCAGGTGTTAGATCCAGTAGCCCCTTCTCACTCTCCTCTTTCACCCCCTGTGCCTGAGCCTCTGGCTGGGTCTCCGCTCTGGCCTCTGCCCCCTCTGCCTCTGCTGCCCCTTCTGGTTCACTCTGTGCTGCTGCTGCTGCTGCTGCTGCTGTTGGTGCTTCCTCCTGGACTCCTTCAGATTCAGGTTCTTTCTCTTTCTCCAGTTCTGGACCTGAACTGTCCTCCTCCTCAACCTCCACCTTGGACTTCTCATCTCCACTGGACTCCTCACTGGATGTGGTTTCGTAGCTGGAGGAAGACACAAAATGAATTAGGATTACTGAATTGTTATGAGGTTTCAAAAGTCCCATTTTACACTATATATATTTTAATCAACGTTATAATGTTGTTTCCTCATTAAAACATACCTGGATTTTTTTTTTTTTTTTTTTTACACATGTTTAACAGACAAATTCTGCATATTTACGTTAAGTTCTTCACAAACAGAAGCATTTTGAGGTTTGGAGATGTAGATAGACTAATAATAAAGGATTATTCAAACATGTGTGAGTGAAACAAAACACAACTCCAGGTTTGTTTCACCTCCAGGAGGTAACAGCATTATAACATAGCTTAAAGTTGACAAGAGTACATTTTGTGTAACATTTAAAGCATTTGATTGAAAAGTCACAATTATATAGAAATCTGTTGTCGATGGCTGGAATTTTATCTACTTCTATTATGTCATATGGCTTTAGTCAACTAAACTAAACAAGAATTTATAGAGGCCAAATACCAAGTTCAGTCCTTTGTGAATACAGTATTACAGAAGATCCTATAAGGAGTTCACAATGATTACTAATAGTTAATTGTTTAGTTTTATTTTAGTTTAACTGAAAGTACATCACATTTTGTTGACTTAAACTAGACTAAAACTAATACTGTCTAATAATTATATTTCTTTAAAGCATGCCAGATAAAACAGAGTAGTTTGTTAAGTTGTTAGTTCAATACCAAATGCTGTAACAGACTTGTTTTTGCTCTTTGCTCGCTCTGATTCATGACCCTGTATCAAATGAAGGTCACTAAAAGAATCCAATACTACTGCTGGGGCTCATGAGCTTTGTAAGAGCTTTTTCTTGTGTGTTTCAAATGTCATGGCCACATTTTTACTCATGTTTAGTGATCGGTCGACAAATAAAGGTCAGTGCTTTATTTGTTGACCAATTACTAAACTTTAGTAACAGGAACAGAAAAAAACCTCTACTTAGTGTTTCTATGGTCTAAAGATAGAAATTTCCATTATACATGATCAATATAATTTGTTGGTTAAGTAGGAAATGAATTGAGTTGAGCTTTTTATTTGCCATTAAGTAACCTCATACCAAATCTATATTTTGCATAGATTTGCGGAATCCGTTGATAGCTTTAAGCCAAGTTATAATGTTGTTAGCTCCTCTAAAATATATCAGCAGTTGTGTTTTGTTTCATACACATGTTTGAGTAACCCTTTATGAAGGTTTGTCTACATCTCTAAAGCTCAAAATTCTTTGTTCCCTTGTATGATGTCATGGAGCATTAGTTTTCCAGTTAACAGCTACCTTTTACCTTCTGATTAGTAGAGCTTGGTAATTCCAGAGCTGAAATCTTCCAAAAGATTCTAGTGAAGAGGTTTGGTGTTTAAAAACACAGTGGAGCACTTCCTGTGTTACCATGTGACATCAGGGCAGTATTTTTGGGAGAAAAACTCCTAAATCTGCTGTGTTTGTGAATTAAAAATGTGTGAATTAAACAAAATACAACTCCAGGTATGTTTTTGATGTGGAAACAACATTAAAACATAAATTACGAAACTGAGTAATAAGGAACTTTAACATTGTTTCCCAAAGACTGGGTCACAAGAGATTTTTTTGGGGGTCGCCTTGTCATGATCTGCATGCAGTTCTGCAATATACATATACATATATCTCCGCGCACCTCACCTCAATCCTAACCAGTTTTCTCTGGGAAACACTGATGACTGTTTTTCATTGTTTAAAACTTGAGTAATACTAACTGTTCAGAGAAACACAATCACTCAGTCAACAATAAAATATCCTCATTAATGTTCAATAATGGTCACAAATTTTATTTTGTGGGTCGCAAAGATTTGTGACTTTTAAAATATAGGTCCCCAGAAAAACTGTTTAGGAAACACTGCTTTAATACATTTGATTGACCATTGGTATATAATGTTGTCTTTTTAAATCACTTAAGACAGCTGCTATTTAGTAGCAGATTACACTTAATTACATGACTTGCTATAATTGACAGAGAAGACAAACAAGCTCACTGCTCAATTTCAATCACTTTAAACTTTGAAGTCCTGCTCAGATACAGTCCAAGCTGTGAAACCAAACACACATACACAAGGTACATATTTACACGATGGCCAGATGATTTAAAGTCAACACTGACCAAGGTAATGAAAACACCTAACAGACCATTCCCTCTTTGTACTAACTATAACATGAAAAAGACATATGCACATTTAACCTCGGCCAACATATCCAAAACATCCCTTTAAATAGATAAGCATACACAAAATCCACATGTATGTTTGACAAATAACCCAAACTGGACAAAACTTAAAGGTGCACTGTGTAACTTTTTTGGGTTGGGGGTCTGTCACCTGCTTGGAAATGCCATTGCTCTGTCTGGAATGTTCCACAGTATGACATTAAACAGCTCCACTTTATGTGGTTTTACACCTCAAAAATGCGTAGAAAAACAGGCATTCAGACTCGGAGCAGGGTCACCTCTCGACAGATCTGACCTGGAATTTGGTCTGGTTTGGTCTCCATGAAGGTAGAAAGGTTTAATGCCACAGTGAAACATTCCAGATGAAGCGGAGAAAAACATTTGACAAACCCTCCACCAGAAAAGTTACACCTTTAACCTTCTTCTGTACAATTTTTGCATGATATATTCAAAATGTGGGAGTTTACCTACAAAAAAACCTCTACAAAGGATCAGATAAGCCTTATAATAAATACTATAATTCACACACGCACTATAAGAGGTTTTTTGGGGGTATAACCTTGCATGGATTCCTCAGAGAAGCTCAAGACAGATGGGAGATAAAAGTCGATGAGCCCAAAAGTTGAAACACAAACTTTCTGATGTGGGCAGATGCTTGAAAATAGCCAGGAAAATGTTGTTCTTTTGATGTATCTGTCTCATTAAAAAGGTTCGGCTTGGTTTAAAATAATATGTGGGAGTCTGTTTGGACTGGGGAGATTGCACTGGAATTCATTAACCGCGCACAGGGGTAGATCGCCAAATAGGTGCACAAATAAATGAACTTCAGGTAATAGGTGTATGAATAACACAAAGTCAGCATGCAAAATTACAAAGGGATTTCACTGTTAGTAAGTTAAGTAAGACGGGGCAATTTGGCAGGTTTTTCATTCGCATACAAACATTGTACATTGTGACTGGATCTGGCAACGTGAGGAGTGTCTTGCCCATGAACACAACAATAGCCTCTGCTTAGATTTGGAGGCTCACAAAACTGTTAATATGCTACTTTTTCCTCTTAAAATGCCTTGACAAGACTTAACCCAAAGAACTAAGATTTAAAAGCGCATTGAACTGGTATTTCTTCATGTAGTCTACACTGAAATGAAGCAAAGGATCATGGTCTATGTAGTTCCCTCTGTCTTTTTTATTTTTTTATTTATCTGTCTTTTCTATTGCTCCACCGTAACTCTTAATTTAAGCAAAGAGACTTGGAATTTGATATATTGTGATGGTCCACGATATTATTGTGAGAACTTTGATGATGCGATATCACGACATTTTCGGTTATTGTTACATTCCTAAACATGTATTTTTATTCAGGGTATCCCCAAGTGTGATGATGACAAATTTAAGACTTTTTTAAGACCTTCTTAAGAGCACTTAGATGAAAATTAAGACCAAAATCGTACCCAGGGCGAAAAACATCAGATCCAATTCTAATAATGACCAGCTAACTGTCGGTACTGCATCTAGAATCTAAGAGCCACTGTGGATTAAACCTAAACTTCCTCATGATCCATCCATGTCCTCCTCCACTCTACTGATTGTTTATTCATTGCCGCCCGATAGAGATGCGCGGATTGCGGTTACAACCGCGGTATCCGCGGTTAATCCGTGGGTCGGGCGGATGACGTGACAAAAAATTATATTTTAATTAAATTGGCGGTTTAACTACTTAAAAAAAAAAAAAAGTTATTGTTAGTATTGTTACCTACATCTGAAAAGACGAGTCTCATTGTCTATGCTTGTAGTATGAAGTGTACGTCATGTCCTTAATTAGCCCATTTGACCTCGTTTTTATGTTCTGAAGGTTAAGGTTGTGTCGGGTTATTGATGCCTAAGGTTTACGAGGCACATATTATATGCAGTTTATTTTATTATTTGTAATTTATTTCAGCTGTTTGCCAACACGTAAGTGGCTATAGGGCCATATTTATTTAGTTATGCATATTTTTTCTTGCCTATTTCAATTGGAATATAAAGAGGGCATTGCCTGCTTTCAATAAAGGTTCATCTGGATGAGATGATCTGTCTATTTTGTTTCGATATCAGTTATATTTTAAAACACGCAGACATTATAGCGTAGACTGCCACTCGGGTGTTTAAAACTTAAAGAAAGACCGATGGAGTGAGGCTATGACTTTGATATCGGCAATGGCAGAATGTTCAGAATGTAACAATATCCAACACGAAGGCAAGAAGGTTCAAAAACAGCCTAGTCGGAAAACGTTTAATTAATTAGCTGCGCAAGAAAACCAGGTAAGTCTGGGGTTGTTACGGACAATTAAGAATGCGAACATACACGCTGAGCGAATTTTGGAATGAGCTACAGAGTTTGCATTTTTATCGAGGCTCCTTAGTTTGTTTGCTGTATGATTGTTCTAAATTCTAAAATCAATCGGCGGATGGCGGGCGGGTGCAGTTTTGAAAACCTTCGGTGCAAAATGGATAGCGGGCGGTTGCGAATGAAAAAATAGCCCATCCGCACATCTCTACCGCCCGAGCCAGAAACCAAAGTATTGTTTGCACATACTCAAAATTAGATGTGTATTAGACACTGCAGCGTGGTTGAGTATACAAAAAAATAAGGTAATGAAATTTAAGACCTTTGTGAATTATTTTTTTTTACTTGGACAATATAATTTAAGACTTTTTAAGGCCTTAATTTAGAAACATGAAATTGAAGACCTTTTTAAGACTTTTTAAAACACCGCAGCTACCCTGCTATTGCTCAAAAAAATGAAACAAAAAAAACAACAACATTGAAAATATGCATTCTTGAGGTCGGGCTTGTCTTTCCACAGATCTTGATCTAGAGGAGATAGAAAAGTATAATGCCAGACTGTGGAACTTTCAGACAAACAGACAAAGCAATAACATATTCACCATGGAGACAAGTCGGTAGCGTACCCTCCAATAGAAAGGTTACACAATTCCACCTCAACCCTAACCCAAACTTAAGCCCCAAAACTATATTCAACTTCATATTATGCTGACTGACATTTGTGTAGTTCCTGCTAGAGCTGGGTATCATTTAGAAGTAGCTGATACAATACATATCTCGATACATAGGCCACGATGCGATACATATTTCGATATAGTGCCCTTTCTGTTCGATATATTTCAATTTGATTTGATATGGTTCAATAAAAAATAAAGCCTAAATCATGGCTATGATACTAAAAGTGTTTGTTAAATCACTTCTTGTCCAAATGAATATGAAACACACCCATTTTAATCATTAAAAGTGTGAAAATGGAGCTTTCCATAAATAAATTCAAATTAAAATGAGTTTTCTTCCACTAAACAAACAACAAAACTGTAGCACTGTAACAAAATAATTTAGTAAAATAGACCAAAAAATACTCTCAATACAGCAGCCCACGATATCAATATTGTATCCTCACATTAAACGATACGATATATATCGATATTTTGATATTTTTGCACACCCCTAGTTCCTACACTTTTAATACCGGTCAAAAGTGAGCAAAAGCAAGAGTAGATGGTTAGCAGTTCATAAAGCTTGTAGACCCTACAAAGTACTAACTGGCCTATACGTACATGATGAATCCTAAAGTATCTCATAAAATACACTTAATATGTGATTACTACTGAGTAAAACATGCAAATGAAAGATATAAAAACATTTTGAAAAGAAGTCCCCGCATTTGGTCTCATAACCTTGGCATTCTTTACAGAAGTCGAAAACTCCTCTGCATTTTCCAGCGCTCTGCTTAAGTAAATACACTCTAAGAAGCAAATAACGCCTACTACCAGCTCATACTTTGACTTAAACTTTGTGTGCATACAGGCAAACATAACCTTGAGAGTGTACTAATAGTTCATTATTTGTTCAGGAGAAGGGCTGCTGGGTTATGTGTGCACATCATTTTAAAGAAGGGAGGAAGGGATGGACCTCACAGCGGCTCTGGCAAAACACAGCAAAGGGGAGCAGGTCATAAAACATACTGCTCAGGAATTTGAGAGGGTCCTGGTGTTGATTTCCTTCATTTACGCAGAACAGAACAATAGGCCCAGCTTCCTTCACCAGCTATGTCTGGAATGTAAGTTTGAAGATCAGACATGTTCTCTTGTTTTGTATAAATATATGAATACTATGAATACCCTTTGAATCAATAAAGTATCTATCTATCCATCAGTAATGGAAGGAAATGAAGTACAAGCAGTAAAGTAGTGTACTGAAGTAAAATTTGTAAGTATCTGTAATTTACTTAAGTTTATCATATCTTTATTTTTACTTCGCTACATTCGAACAGCAGGTATCTTCACTTTCTCTACTTTCTACATTTTTGAACCAGACTGAACATCACAAGGTGGAACAGCATTTGAGCTTTGGTAGACAAACTTTAATAGAGGATTACTCAAACATGTGGGAATGAAACAAAACATAACTGTATGTTTTGAATGAGGTAACAGCATTATAACATGACTTAAATCTCTCAAAAGTCAATGTTGCTTAATATTGGACCTTTTAATATGAATGAGAAGTCTGTTTTTGTGAAGACAGCATACGTTTTAGATTTAAAACATTCCCTGGATTCCCCAAAGATGATAAAGGGAATTTATTCATTTATTTATTTATTCATGTATTTATACCTCATTAGTCTTTACAGAGGTCAAGCCTATTATTTCTGGGGTCCAAGCCAGCATTTAATTTACAATAAAAACATAACATTATAATAACTTAAAAATGTGCCATGTGTTCAAGTGTATATTACATTATGGAACATTAGCCAGAATATGTCCAATAAAATGACATTGAATACAGGAGATAAAAGTTGGTAAGCTCCAAAATTGTGCTCCAAAAGTTTACTTGTACTTTATTTTGTAACTCTTAGGGATGGGACAAGATCACATGCCACAAGATCTCTTAAGACAAAACTGATACGAGATTGTGCACACATGCTGAAAATTATCTTGTGAGATTTTTTTCCTATGTTTTTACGAATGGATTGGATAACAAAATCAAGTACTGGTGAGTTACATTTTTTGAGAAGATGTAATCCCAAAAGCCACTGCAAAAATAAACAATTAAATAAAGTAAATCAGAAATGGTGTGGCCAAAATTAGGAACTGGATTGCGCAATTTATTTATTATGAAGAATGTCAAAATCTCGTTGATCTAATCTCGTGTCTCGTCTTGTTTTGTCCAAATTGTATCTCGTCCCATCCCGAAGTAACTCTTTTTCTTCAGCTGGAGTGCATGTTTGAATTTCCACTTGGGGAGGAATAAACGTAATTCTGATTAAGTTATGCTCCTAATTGTAATGTATTCTATATATCAGATACAACATATTGACTCACTACTGTAATGTGTTTCAAATTAAATTCCACTTACAAAATTATCTCTTATGATCTTATTATTCATAACCAGATAAAATACCTGGGATCCTTTTCCACACTTGTCTGACTACATGGATAATCTTGCCAAAGCCTCATTAAGCATAGACTCCGCTCATATGTAACCCTTCTTTTATAATGAATCTGGACCAAAATAGTTGCATTTAATTACTCACCCTTGTCAAAGAAAAGCACCCATTAGCCTGTAGCTGTTTATGAGTTTCTGAGCAGAGTTAAAATGCAAACCAGCGCTACAGCTAATGTGTATTAATCAAACAGAGGACAAAAATGATTAAAAACACGATCTTACCCTCCGTTCACCCCGACAAACTTCAGGTTTTTCTTGGCTCCCTTGTTCCCCGGCTTGTCTGCAACGCCATTTTTCTTCATAATAGATTTGAGTCCAGCTACAGAGGAGGAAAGGAAAAAGAAAGCAGCAGAAAGGTGTGAGAAATTAATTAGATTTCATAATATGCTGTGTCAAAAAAGTGCCGCAACATGTATAAAGTTACCTGTCAAAGACCTGTCAATCGCTTTCTACTACTCCTGCTTTCTTATTACTTTGGAAATATTGTTTCTACAAGATTGTCATGTAGATGCAGAAAACACCAAAATCTGATTATTATCTGATTTCTGGACATTTAAGATTTAAATCCTAGGTCCTATATTACACAAAATTTACTCTTGTGAGCTTTAAACCATGTTAGAATGTTGTTACCTTAACACAAACATACCCAGAGTTGTGTTTTGTTCATTCACACATGTTTGATTTTATTATCAATCTGTCCAAAACTCAAAATGCTCTGTTCCTTCTTGTGATGTCATGTAGTGGTAGTTTTCAAGTTAACAGCTCCTTTTACCTTTAGTTCAGTAGAGATGGGCAATTCCAGGACTGAAATTATCCAAATGATTTTAGTGAAGGTGTATGAACGCTTGTGGGTAAAAACGAAAAAATATTTTATAGGAAGTGCCTTTAGACGGTGATGGCATTTTTGGTCCTTAAAAACACAAAAATCTGAAACCACACTCCAGAGTGGAAAAGTTGAATACGCTACACTGTAGCATTTCTGTCTACACTGCCCAAGATGCAAAACTCCAGTCAGATCTGCTCACGTCGCGTATGCATTTAGGTCACATACATCACTACCTAGAGTCACCACTGAGCCACCTGGCATGCAGACCCAATCGAATTCCACACACTTTTGCGTCACCGTATGCATGCAGCTTTCCTCCCAAAAACGCTTGTTTAAACGCGGAATAAAAAGTGAAGCCATGTGAATGAAACAAAACAAAACTCCAGTTATGTCTGATGAGGAAACATTATATCATAAATCAGAAAATAGCATAATATGCAATCAAAGAGACAATGTTCAGGAAGAAATGTTAAGAGGTTTACATTTCATTTTAATAATCTTTTAACCCCAAAGTGCACATTTAACCACAACCAGTCAAATTGCTAATAAGTAATAAATAAAATAAATATGGTTAATAAAATAAATATGCATGTTTACTGCTTGAAATGAATACATAACCAACATTCGCAGTTTGAATTTTGATTTCAGTTCAATGCTAGTTAATCTTGCAGCTCCGTAGTGCTGGCAAGTCACTGTCACTGTCTACTCCACAGTGTCAGAGATTTCTTGGCGACTGTTGTTTTGTTTGTCTCAAGGCTTCACACAAGGTCACAATGATACGATACATGCAAGAGGATCTATCTGCAGACCGAAGCGATGCATTGTGGGGGATGACAGCCTCGGTGGGATTCCCCTGCTCTTCCAACAACTGCACTTGGAATCTTTATCTATTTTTAATCTTGTTTGTTAGATTAAGTTCAAAAAAAGGGTGTGTAGTGATTTATCTGTACTGTCTCTGGCTTCCTTCCCTACAGCACATTTTATCTGTATCATAGTGACAATTAAAACAACTACGTCTTGTTTCGTTGACCTGGGGAATACACGAGTTTGCTGTCAACAAGAGTACTCTGGATAAAACATACAACTGGGTGTATATTTTATTATATCCAAATGCTATTTTTGTAAATGATCCCAGAGCATGCAAAATAATATGACACCAAAAAGCGCTGTCATTATAATCGTCATTATCATTTCATTATCTGTTAGTGGGAAATTGATACTGAATTGAGAATTATACCAGAGCCAAATTATGATGAAGACTTAGTGAAAACCTCTCCATAACAATCAAGGTTAGAATCTGTGAAGGTAGTCTGACAGGTGATGTATGTGGGGATTGAGGCTGGTTTATGAAGGGAGACACACTTTTGTCCAGATGGCTGTTCCTCTCCTCAAACTGCCCTGACACAGATCTACTGACCCTCCTGCACTGAGACCTTTGACTGAGACACAAAGGTGACTGACAACAGCAATATTTGCTCTGCAGCTAAACTTAAATTTCCCTCGAGATCAATAAAGTATCTACAGTATTTAATGCTCTCTCCAGTATTGTATTCTCCAATATACTAGGCTTGTCAAATCCAGATCAATGCTTTTAATAGATTCTCACTTAAAGGTGCAATATGTTTCTTTTCTAGACTTTTTGGAGATGTTATTGCTTTGCTTGGATTGTTCCACAGTATGGCATTAAAGTTATCCATCTTCCATGTATTAGATTACTGGTGTTTTTATTGCTCAAAACAGCTTGAAAAATCATGTATTATTATTGTGGGTGGAGTCGCCTCTCTACAGATCTGACCTGTAACTTGGCCCATTGACATCACCTACTTTTCTTTACAGAAATAGGTAAGTTAAATGCCATATGGTGCTACACTCCAGGCAAAGCAATAACGTTTCCATGGGGGCAAGATGGTTGAAGGCCCCACAGATCAGTGTACTGTATATTTAGGGTTAGGGTTGCAAAGTTGAGTCTCTCCGTGCACAGTGAGGTGCACACTACCGTACTTAAAGGCGCACTATGTAACTGGGGGGTCTGCTACCTGCTTGTTTCCATTGAGATGTTATTTCTTTGCCTGGATGTTCCACGGCAGGGCATCAAGCACATCTCCCTTGCATTTTTTCAATTACAGGTGTTTTATAGCTCAAAAATACCTTAAAAAAACATGAATTCTTACTATGTGGTGACTTGCTTCTCCATAGATCTGACCATTAACCTGTCTCCATTGTGATTACTAAATTTATTTTCATACTGTGGAATAATCAAGCAGGCAGAGGTGGGACCAAGGCTTTGTTTTTTAAGTCTCAAGGCTTTGACCTCAAGTCCAAGTCAAGTCTCAAGTCAAATACAAGCAAGTCCAAGTCGAGTCTTGAGTCACTGGCCCATAAGTTCAAGTCAAGTCCAAGTCATCAGCTTTGAGCTTCAAGTCATTTCAACTCTTTAAACCAAAGTACTTAAAAAACATCCTAGTATATTTGTATGTGAGTATTTATAGAGTATATAAGTTGTAGAATTTAATTTAGTTTTTCCTTTTTAAATATCTTGACAAGATCTTAGTGTGAATCATTACGGTCAAAATAGAAAGAAATTAGATTTAAAAGTGCTTCTCAAGTCTTCTCAAGTCACAGGCCTCAAGTCTGAGTCAAGTCCCAAGTCACTGACCTTCAAGTCCAAGTCAAATCTCAAGTTTTAGTAAAATTTATCAAGTCTCAAGTCTTAAAAACAGTAACTCAAGTCTGACTCCAGTCCGATTCACAACTTGCAAGTCCCCACCTCTGCAAGCAGGTGCCACACCCTCCACCAGAAAAGTGCACATTTAACTGTTTGTATGTGTAGAAATTCAAGGCAAACTAAATATATTTTAGTATGTTATATTTTAGAATGTACCGTAGGTGAGGAGAAACCTTTTGTGAATTTCTTTTGATAGCTCACATTGTGTCCCAGCAGGTAGGAGACATTCCTGGAGAAGCTGGCAGTCCATATAATTATCAATATGCAGTAAAGTTACTTCCTGTATGTAGTCTGCATTTAAGTCTGACATTTGAGTTTTGTTGAGAATCATATTTGAAGGTGATTACTTTATTATTTAGAACCTTGCCTGAATTTATCTACTCTGAGCAACTTTGACTACAATCATAAATCATGTTACGTCTAATCTACAGGGTTAGCAGGTTTTACAAATGATAAGGCCTTGCGTAATTGGGATAATTTGTCATTTTCAGAGGACATTATACTGCAGTAAATAGCTCCTCACTCGCAGCCATTACATCTAAAGTATCCAAACACTATGTTGTTTATATAATTATGGACTACACTCTACACTACAGCTTTGTCAATTTCACACAAGGCTCATCTTGTGCTTGTTCTTGTACTAGAGGGCATTCTTCAGTATGCACAGGTCATAACATAAGCTTTATTGACATGATACAACCTTGACGCTGCCAGGCCTACTGATCTAAGTACACTGTAATTGATTGAGAATTGTGTTTTTGCTGACTCAAGTTTGACTCCTCTATTCCCGTATTTAAGATGTGACTTAGAGCAGATAAGGTGTTAAGGCTGACTGGTACAAAGATTTGGCATTGGCCCAAAAACATGAGCTCAAATAAGGATGCAGTCACCATCTCACAGGAATAATGTTTTTAGATACGCAGTCTCTCAGGGGAAAACAAGACAGGGAGAAAAGAGAGTGTAGGCAGTATTTAAATGACTTTCTGCTAGGAAGATTTACCATACATAAACAAACTCTTAAAATATGCACTTTTCAATGTAAGTTTATTCTGGACTAGGAGTTTAGGTATATGCACGAAAACTAATATTTAGTGTGATGAAATGTTGTTTTTCATGATTGCAGTCTAGTACCCTTCATGTTATATTTCTTGTGAGTCATTCAGTTCATTTTGAATGTATTAAAGCTGTCCTATGTAACCTTTCTCGTATAAAGTCTGCCACGTGATTGTATCCATAGAGATGTTGCTTTGCCTAAAAAGTTCCACAATATAATATTAAAGTTATCTCCATGAAGACAAGAAGGTGGCGCAACTAGGTGAAGTTACAAGCCAGAACTGTGGAGAGGTGACCTCGCTGACAGCATATTTTCAAGGCATTTGAGCAATAAAAACCATACTGTGGAACATTCTATAGGCAATAATATCTCCTTGGAGACAAGCAGATAGCAAGCAGACAATAAAGGTTACACAGTGCCCTTTTAATATGAATCTCTAAACTACAATGACAGTGATCTTAGGTGCTATGATACACAATTGTTCTTGTATTACACAATATGTCATGTATGATAAAGGATTTAAATTGTAAATGACCACTGTTTAACCACAAAGCTGTTCCATATATATTACCATCTCTAGAGGCATTACGCACAGTATATTTTGCACTTAAAAGAAGTCTCCAAGTGCATAACTCCCTCACTGAACTTCAAATGAACTGTGAACACATGTGAATGATAGCATAGCTGCAGCCCTCAAGCCAGAAGAAGAATGGACAGGCATCAGGAATACATAAGACATTGCATTAACCATGTGATGCTTACACAGTCACATGTCAATGCACTTTGGTTTATGTTTATGAAAGCAATAGTGCCTGGTGCGCAGGGCCAAGGAAATGATTTGTTGGAGGCTGATCATTAGAAGTGCTTCCTTACTGTGCATTCTGTCAATAAATAATGTGTGGGGGAAGGAGTAGGTAGAAGGGACACTAAATTATATGGTTCATAACACTTATTGGATGTCTGGCACTGAGCAGCAGATAATGAAGCATCTAAAAGCAGTTCTGCACCAGAGGGGGAGGGAGAGACAGCATTTTACTTTGAGTTTTGTACAATATAATGGGTAATGATTGCTATGCTCTACTTAATCTCTATCTCAAAATGCTTAAGAGATAATACTGTTAAACAAGTTGAGTTTGTTGCTCTATATCCTTGGGGAAAAAGTATACAACTTTTTCCATTATAGTACAAAATGAAATTTTAAGATTTACAAAATTTTGTACTGATGTGTTCTAAGACACTGCCCCCAGTGCTGGTGTTTAAAGGCAACATATTGTGTAAAACTTTTATGTGCTTGTAACTCTGTTTTATTGAGTCATACATGTGAGTAATTTTGCATTATTCTGCATTGGAGGCTTATGTGCTCTAAAAATTTTAGTTTTTACTTACCCCCTGTCTCCACCCACTAAACTGTTTACGATGAAGATAATGTGAAATAATGTTGTATAATACTAAATACCTGAAAAAAAGCATAAGTCTTCCTTAATTTTGTAAGCTATGCCATTGTAAGTAAGAACTGTGTAATTTAAATGCAATTTATTTCTCTGCCCTATATTGTAAATAGGAATTTGCTTATGCGACTACTAGACAGTGAGGGAGACATAATGCTTAATGCACTGGAAAGGGTCAAATATGAAAGGCAGACTTACCTTGCTCTTGCTGCTTGCTGGCTGCTGCTGCTTTCTGGGCCGGGGAGTAGAAGGCCGAAAGGACGCTGAGAGAGCTGACCAACTGACTCTGGATGGAGCTCATCTTGGATGGGGCTGGTTTCCCCGCTGGTTTACCTGCTGCACTGGCGGGGGTTGCCTTTCCTGCTGGTTTGGTTCCAGTCCCTTTTACTGGCTCAGCTTTCTTCCCCGCTGTCTGCTTTGGAGCACTTGGAGTCTCCTGCTGATTGACTGTCTGTTGCTGTGTTCCTGAACTCCCTAGCTGTGCCCACTGTTCACCCAAAAGCCCTGTGAGGCGCGTTACCACCTGTCCCAGGGCAGCTGGTGAAGTCGGAGAATCGCTTGACATTTTGCGTTGTGTTTCTGCACTGTCCCGACGTGAACCCTGGCCCTCTCCTGAACCACGGCGTTGAGCTGCTTCACTAGAGCCTCTACGGACTGGCTGGGTCTCACTCCCTTCTTTCTGCGTTTGAGCATCTCCGCCTGAACTTCTCCTAGAACCCTGAGCTGGGACGTCTTGTGATCCCTGGCGTGTTGTTCGTGAAGTGGGCTGGGTGACACTAGACACCTTTTGTGGAGCTTTGACTTCTTTCGAGTTCCTTCTGGTTGCTGAGGTTTGAGATTGGATAGACTTAGGACGAGTTGTAACTTCACTTTTTGTTTGAGGTTTGGACGGAGTTTGTTCCTGATTTGCCACTTTGTCTTTAGCTTGAGGCACAGGCGTGACTTTTGGGGGCTCTTGGACTTGTGAGGAAGTTGGAACGGTAGGTTGAGAAGTAGTGATGGTAGTGGATATCTGTTCTTGGGACGGTGTAGTTTTTTGCACTGGGGTTGGCTGGGCTGCTTGCGTTTCCATGGATACCCTACGTGGTCGGACAGGTGCGGGCTGAGGTTGTGTGGGTGCAGGTTGGGGCTGCTCATTTGAAGGTCTTCTACCTCTTTGGGGTCTCACAGGAGCTGTTGTTTTAGGAGTTTCAACCACCTTATCAGCGGACACAGGTTCTTTAACTTTGGGTCGGACCACTTCCACTTCCTGTTTTTTCACTGTTTTATCCACTACACCCACTTTAGTCTCAGTTACCTCTGTTACTTCAGCTTTTTCATCACTAGGTTCTTTGCTTTCTTCCTTACTTTCCACAATCTTTTCTTCGACTTTTGGTTCCACATCTTTAGCTGCAACACTACTTGAATCTACAACTATAGACTCATCGACTTTCTTTTCCATCTCTAAAATTGACTGTTCTATTTTGGTTTCTGCAACCTCAACTAAACTCTCTGCCACTACACTTTCAACAATCTTGCTTGCTTCTTGTATTGCTTGACTTTCGTTCATCACCTCCTCTGTCTGACTGACAACGGCCTCCACTTCTACCACCATTTCAGTACTTACAATTTCCCTCTCTTGAACCTCTACACGCTGTTCTACATGCGTTTCTACATGTCTTGCTGGGTTATTATCAAGTCTCCTCACCATCTCAGTTTCAGTTTGCTGGTCTGTCCTTGGCGCTGCCTCTGTCTCAGTCACCCTATCCACTGTACCCACCCTCTCTGTAACAGTCCCCCTGTCTACACTGCTGGTTCTTGGTCTTATCGGATGATTGTTCCCAGTTTCCGTTTCGGTCACCTGGTTAACCCTTTCAGCCACTGGAGTTTCCGTGGTCTGGTCTTGAGTTATTACCCTCTCAGTTTCTGTACTTCTTTCCATGCTATTCGCTCTCGGTCTTGGTGGAGTCATCACAACTGCTTCAACCGCAATTTCTGTCATTTGAGTGTGGACTTGGTTTGCGTCTACTCTCTGATCTACACTTTCTGCTGCTGGTTGGGGAAAGCATACTTCCACGCAGATTTTGTCCGTATCTGTCCCTTGGTCCACTGTGCTATGCGGTTCTGTTTCTGTCTCCTGATTGGACATGTCCACTCTTTCTGTAATCGTCCCTGTGTCAATGCTTTCCCTCCTCGGACGCTCCACCATTTCTGGACTACACACTTCCACCCTCATCCCTTCGCTCAACTGCAAAATTTTCTCCTCTTTTGCCTTATTTTCTTCTATCTGCCTTTTCAATAGCGAACTAGTTCTTTCTAAATCATCTGTAGCCTTTGAAAGTTTGGTCTCAAGTATTCTTAACTTTTCTTGCAGTTCCTCAACACTATCTACCTCGTCAGTTTTCGCTTTCTCCGGGCTGACATGTTGGCAGCTGTTAATCTTTGTATCTTCCACAGTCTCCCTAAGTGATATTACCTCCTGTGATTGCTTTTGTGCTGAATGCTCAGTTGAACTCTGTAATGTGTCTTGTTCTTTGCTGGATTGTTCGCTTTTGATTTCTGCCTCTGAGAGTTTACTAGTTTCAGCCTCTTTTGGTCTCACTTTGTCAGTCTTTGCTTCGCCCTCATCCTTCTCTGTCCCAGGTTTGGTCTCTAGGGTCTGTGTTGTCAAAGCTAATTTAAGCTCTTGTGATGGTCGCTGTCCTTGTTGTTGACTGTGTGTCCCTGTATCTTTACTTTCAGCTGCAACTCTGGCTTTCATCTGAGCTTGGAGCTGTAAAAGTAACTTCTCCCTTTCCTCTCTCAGTGCAGATATCTGTGCCTTTAATTCTGGTATAGTTTTGACCTGTTCTTCTAACTCTCTGACGCGTTTCAGAGCTACGGTGATCTGTTGGTGAAGCCCTGTCCGATCTTGGGGAATGCGCCGTTCTGTGACATCAGGCGAAGCACGAAACATATTTTCTGAAGAGCCATTTTCTGGAGTGACCAAAACTGGACTACTTGAATCAGAGCCTTTTCTTTGCTGCAAAGTAATGGGCATGCTGGATGCTCGGAGTAAGTTTGGTCGGTTTTGTAACTCTGCTGTTGACTTCTCATCAAGACGGGAGCCAACGCTCGTCTCGTCGCGTGGTTTTGGTGAGACATAGCCCTGATTTGTTAAGCCCCTGCTACTCTGACTTGTAGACCCCAATTCACTTCTGAAGTCAAATATCTGCTGGACTTCTGTCACTCTGGATTTTGGTTTGGGTCCCAGAGTGGATGTCCCAGACCATGCGGTGGTTTCCTTCGGAGCAGGTCTGACCCCATGTCCAGGCAGGCTGAAGTTCCGGGGCAATGTGCTAAATTTGGGTGGGCCTTTTATCCGTCTCTGGATGTGGACTCTTTTTATGGTGTTGCCTTTTTCAATATCATCGACATATTTGAGAAAGTCGAGGTCCAGGTGGAAGCCATAAGGAGTCTCCACTGAGTAGGGCAGCTGCTTCCTCTGAACCCCCGCCTCACTGCTCTTGGCCTGAACACCATTGGCTGTGGGGAAAAGGAGAAATCAATACAAAAATCTATACATGTCCTTCCACCACTTGTACTATTACAAATAACCACACACACAGAGAGAAATGGAAATAACAATGATACTAGAGCTGCGTATCATTAAGAATTACTTTCATATAATTTTATACAGGTTTTATTGTTTTAGGACTAGTATGATGATCGCATTTTTAGCAGTTATACCTTTTGTTGTCACTGTGCAGCACTTTGGAAACTGCTGTGTTTGTAAGATGTGCTCTTCTATAAATAAAGTGGATTTGGATTTAAATTATCCAATATAATACATACCTCGATATATCGACAACAGTACAATATGTATGTCGATACAGTGGGCTTTCGATTTGATACAGTACAATATGAGTTAAAAAAAGCCAAATCATTTCTGTAATGTTAAAAGTCTTTGGTAAACCACTACCTGTGCAAAGAAACACATAATTTTAATCATCAAAACAGTGAATATGTCAAATGTGTTTACTTCCTCTAAACAAGTAACACAATTGTAGTGCTGTCACAAAATAATTTAGTGAAATGTACCAAAAAATATTGGAAATATATATCAATACAACAACTGATATTTTGATACGGTATCAATATGACATTTGAATATTTTTGCACACCCTTTAATGATACAATTATACATATGCTCCGTGACAAAATCCACACCACCAAACAAACAGATAGTGATCAGTTATTATTCGCATGCACCATTTGTACAGACAGGCTGCCCCAGGATCACACATGGTGCTTCATTATGTAAAACCATATCACTTACCGGGAAGCAATTATCATGCAGTGATTGCGCCAAAGTAAACTCATCTGCATGCTAAATGCTACACACACTGTGAGAGACAGTGGGCGGTGATCACCTGGAGGAAATAAAGCCGATCTGCATGCAAGTGTGAGTGAGGCATGAGGCATGAGTCAACTGCTCACAACTTACCTCACAACACAAACCAACCACAAACCAACACAAGGCCTAGTTTTTTAAAATTTTTATTTATTAATTATAGCTATTATTACAAATTATCAGGTCCGACAGAAATTTGGGAGCCCAGGGCAAGAAGAATCACATGGGCTTCCCTCTAATATTAATTAATAGACAGAGTTTCCAATTCTGGGCCCTTACGATCCCAGGGCCCAGGAAAAAATACCCATTTGTCCCCCCTGTTGACTCCCCTGCTACTTTATTTCTATATTTTATTTTTACTTGTACATATATATTTCTATACTTATGCCTTTTTGACCCCAGTTTCTTGCAATTTTTGTCATTTATTTAGAATGTATTATTACCATTTATATTTTTGCTCTTTGTTGTTATAGGATATATGAGTATGTGTTAGCTGTGTCTGAATAATTTCTCTGGTGGATCAATAAAGTTTGTCTAAGTTTGTTTATTTATTTATTCTATTTTTTTTCTGTCTAACCCTTTCTTTTTATAGTCTTTAACTTTCAAATTATGATTATGATTATTATTATTACCGTTTTTTGTTTTTTGTACCGCCTCTTTTACTATCATTATTATATTCATGTGTCTCATTTATTTTTGTTTGTGTTGTTAAATGGAAAATAAAAAATCAATAAACATAAAAAAACACCCCAGGTCACCCTCGTCCGGTGAATTAGAGGATAAACTAAGAAACACCGCACAGATACATTCACAGGCAACAGCGATACCTACCACTTTTCTTGTCCATAATGGGAGGGAGAGTGTTCAGTCATTGATTTGTGTTTAGCGCAGTTGGAGCAGGCAGCCTGGAAAAAAAAGAAAGAAAAAGAGTTTAAAATATTGACTCTCACAAATATAACTTTTGTGGAGATGTGCAGAGATAATCATTGAAATAATAGTCACTTTAAAGATGCAGTGTGTAACTTGGATGGTGACTTTGCCACTCGCTTGTCTCTAGGAAATGATATCGCTTTGCCTTGAATGTTTTACAGTCTTACATTTAATACATTGAATAAAATACAAGTTACAGGTGTTTTTATTGCTCCTTAGTTCATGCATTCACACAGTAAGCAGTGTAACATCTCCACAAATCTTGCTTGTTACCATGGAAATAGATATGCTCAATGTCATATTGTGGCACATACCAAGGGAAAGCAACAACATCTCCATGGTGATAACCAGATGACGGACCTTCCACTTGAAATTTTAGCAATGCACCTTTAAATAAACATGTGGCAATGATGCACATGGTGTTTTTGTTGTAGCCAAACGTATAAATACATTATGCAGGGTTAACAATAACAGAATTAACAGTCTGACAGCAGATGGTAAAAGCTATTTAATTCCAACTAAGCCACAGAAGCAATAAGATGCACCACTGTATAGAATGAATTAACATATTTTTCAATGAACAAAAACATATGTATCTGATAGACTGAAAAGCTATTGTAAATTCAACACTTAACATAACACATGGACTGGAACATGGTCCATTCAAAACCACTTGTATCATTTGTTCCAGTTGACGAAGCCACAAAACTGGAGTTACTTTTCAGTTTAATCAAAATAGAAATAATCAAAACGTTAAAGGATTACAATGAGCACACTAATGAAATATCCAATAGTGATAAAAAACACAAGAGAGCCCACCCAACCTTGAATGAACCACACTATTTGAATCCGTATTAAATGAACCTCAAAACCCTTATGGCTAAACGCAAGCTCCAAGGCTGTTTAGCAAATAGGCCCACATTATTCACGCTATTTCCATGCACATTTGCTTCAGTAGAGAAAATATGCAATATTAAAGACAAAGGGCTGCTCTGAGGGCCCGAGGCTGCAGCTTAATAAGTGTTAGAGTTCAGACATATGAGAAGGTGCAAATGAATGCTGTCTGTATTCATCTGGAAACATGATTTATTACATCTCCGAAATTATTGCACGATTACAAACTTTTTAAAGCACAAGATATAACAGCTAGAGTCATAGTAGAACAACAAATTAGTTTTAAAATCATACTAACAAAATATGTGTTATGTATATAGACTGTGTATATAACTGAACACAGCTAACACGGTAGGCAGCATGTTCCAAATGGAAGTGGAATATTGTCACCCCTCTCTCCCCTTTGGGCTTCAAATGTTCGTATTAACTCGCTCTAAATGATCCTGGTGTTTTTACTTTGTCTGTTAATAAATTCCTATTCCTAATATGGAGCTCGACACCAAATTCACCCCTGTAACCGTTAGCCTCGTGAGCTTCATTTGACTTGGGCCAAAAGCAATGGGTGACGTCACACTCCCTTAGTCCACTTCTTTATACAGTGTATGATTATGTAACTTTTCTTGTGGGCTTTCCACCACCTGCATCTCCACGGAGACGTTATTTCTTAGTCAGGAATGTTACACAGTATAGTAATATACATCTGTCTTGCATTTAATCAATGAAGTTATTTATAGGCTTCAGCTTCCTGTCTGTGGGCAACATTTTGAGGATATTTACCTATACAAAAGATAGAACATTTTGGTTTTAATTATTATGGCTAGAATTTTTATTCAAATTTTCATCACTCTGAAACTCATGATAGGTGTCTTTTTTACTGTGGATGAGCTTACCCCTCCATAGATCTGACCTGTTACTTAACCTGATGGTGGCATTTGGTTTTGTACATTTAAATACAGTATATACTTGAAACTTGGAACTATACTCTGGAACATTATAACTAAAACAATAACATATGGATGGCCATGGTCTGAGCCCAGATTAGTCCTGCTACATACATGGGTTGCTCTAGTTCAAGTCCGGGTTTAGTCCTGGTATAGTCCAGGTTTATTTCTGGGTTTGCTCCCAGTTTAGTCCCACTTTTGATACGGTGTATGTGCTAGGGCGAGCACATCCATAATTCAGACAGGCAGATAATTACACGTTTCAAATTATAACTTAACTTAAAAACTTTTTTATAACACAGTTTAACAGCTTTGTTCTATTAATAGCAAATGTGACAAGAGCTCCATCTGCATTGGAAATCCCTTTGTCACTTGACATTTAAGTCTACAGTATACCTGGGTGTGCGCTTTGTAAAATTATATAAATAAAAAGATCCTCACGGGATTTCAGACACAGGCTGTTCTCTGCTTTTAAAATGATTACTTTGATGTCAAGAAACAGAATAGGAACTTACAGCTTTGCCCACACAGCATCAAAAGACCATCTTAAAAACTCTGAACACATTTCACAATAGCAGACTCCTGACCACACAGAAAGCCATTTGAAGTCCCTAATCAAATTCCAGCACAATTCTCCACCTAATGATATTTCCAAATGGCACACACAATTGCATTTGACAGAAGAGGGGCTGTAATTGATTACGTTAACATTTCATTCAGGTATTCATTAAAACATAATAAGTGTTGTGCTGACTCAGCTCCTGGAGTACTGCCCGAAACTGTTACTCAAGCAATTTACCAGATTTGATTAACCCTTGACCCTAGTTGAAAGGTGGGCAACAAATTCACCACAATATAAGAATGTGGTAGTAGTAGTAGTAGTAGTAAGTCAGGTAAGTATTAGGAAGTATAAGGTGAATACAAATTTGTAGTAATTGTGGGAAAGATGGGTGATTTCAAGATTAAAATTCAAGGATTTATTGTCTTTGTTACAGTAACAACAAAATTACATTTACAGCATTTATACAACAAGTGCAAATAGTATCAGTGAAATTCATAAAGTGCAAATACTGAAGTACATACTAGTATGCACTATTGATGTACTTAAAGCATGTAACACAACAACATGACATAAAAACAGAGGTAAATACAGTGTAAGAAGTATAATGAGTCCAGTTCACAGTTTTCAACAATATGCTTCTCGTAATACTATTAATAACCAACCCGATTTATCAGTTATTGGCCAATATTTGCACTTTTTAGTGAACTGGCTATTGGTCTTAAATATCCAGCACATGCCCATGACCTTTTTTTTTTTTTTGGCCAACCTGCTGCCTAAAGAGAACATTCAAACTTTATTTGAACACTTTAATGCAAATAGATAACTGCTAAAAATGTGACTATGTAGCCCTGTTGAAGGTTTGTGGTTAAAAAAAGGGACTGTAGGTGAGTTTGGCAGAAATTAAAATAACATAATTTGGCAAAAATGACCAAAATCAGCCCAAAAATATCAGTATCAACATCAGCCATGAAAAAACATATCATCATCTCTAATTAATAATACAAATCATAGCAGCAGTAATAGCAGTATTTGTAAGAATAGTAGTTTAACTGTAGTACTTACAATAGATGAGTCAGTATTGAAGTAATAAAAAGTCTAAGAAGATAATGGAAGTATATTAAAAGCAGTTATGTAAGTGGAATGATCTAATGAGCCATTGTAGAAGGAGGTATTAAATCATAGCAGTAAACACCTCACACATGAATACTAATAACTTTTGATTTATAGTGCATTTTGAACACTTAAACACACTTAATACTGCATTATTCATTCACTCTACAACAGGTGATGCCAAGTTACTTCTTTAACCACTGCACCCTGGGGTAGACTGCCAAAAGCAAAGCTGCCAATCTGCACCATCTGCCGCTTCCGACCACTACCAGCCACTCACACACGTCTCGTTTACACATAGGCAAAGACGGTGAAGTGCCTTGCTCAAGCACACAACAACTATATGCACTGGTCTGAGCAGGAATCAACCCACTAACCTTTAAAAGATGCATTGTGTAACTTTTCTGGTGGAGGGTCCGTCAAATGCTTTTCTTCACGGAGATGTTATTGCTTCATTTGGAATGTTTCACAGTATGGGCTTCCTATCACCATGGAGACCAAACCAGACCAAGTTACAGCTCAGATCTGTGGAGAGGCAACCCTGCTCATAGTCAGAGTGCCTGTAATGTAGAGCGGCTTAATGTCATACTGTGGAACATTCCAGGCAGAGCAATGACATATTCATAGAAACAAGCAGGTGATGGATGTTCTACCAAAAAGCTACCCAATGCCCCTTTAACTTGGGTGATTTGTCAAAGTCGCAGTAATAATACTCGCAATCCACTTAGCGAATCGATATTTTTAGGAAGTTTCAGAGTAGATATTGTGATTGCTTCTTCCTGCAGATATAGTTTGGAGTGAATTACAGGCAGCATTTGGTGTTTCCGGGAGAGCTGACATTTTGCAAGACAAGCATTTCACGGACTGGCACAGTAATCAATCAACATGACAGCTCGATCCACCTCCGGACCTAAACCATGACAAGCCCTATTTGTTCCCTATTTCTGTCCCCGTACATGAGGCTTTAATAAAGAGCCTGGCTAGTGACCTGGAGGAGCCCTGTTGTCACATCTGAACAGATAGAGACAAAACTGTACAGCACTGGCACATGGTTGACAGCGGGTGATTGATACTTTGACAATAGGGCATTAAGATTAATCATACAAGAATTTGAATGGACACAGTAAGAAAATCATAAAGGGTGCCATTTTTACAGAGCCCATATTTGATTATTTTCTGATCTATGTTATAATGTTGTTTCCTCATCAAAAACAGACCTAGAATTGTGTTTTATTTCATTCACATACCGTAAGTTTAACGCACAAACCCTGCATATTTAGGCTGAGTTCTTCTCTCACACTGAAAGCACTCGATTCTATTTTGATGTCAAGTGGTGATACAGGAAGTGCTCCTCCTGTGTTTTTAAATATATCTTCACTAGAATCATTTGGATCATTTCAGCCCTGGAATTGGCAATCTCTCCTGAACTAAAATTAAAATGTAGCTGTTAACTTGAAAAGTACATGACATAACAAGGTGGAACAGATTATTTTGAGCTTTGGAGATGTAGACAGACTAATTATAAAAGACTAATTATTAATATTTTTGCAGAAGGTAACAGTATTAAAGCATGGCTTAAAGCTCACAAGAGTAAATTTTACGTAATATAGGACCTTTAAAGTATATATTTTTTTTACACAAACAAAATAGCATCATGTCATCTTTTGCATAAATTGTACTAACCCTGTAGTTTAGATTTCTTTAAACATGTTATGAAAATGTGATTCTTGTTTTAGTTAGTCAGTTCTTCAGGGTGTGTTTCAAATGTGAACTTTGAACAGAATCCTATAATTAAAACACAAAGAGCAAATTTAATCGCAAGTCTTGTCTCAAAAATCCTGAAAGTGCACTATGTATCTTTTTGGTAGGGGGTCCATCACCTTCTTGTGTCTATGGATATGTCATTGCTCTACTTAAAATGCTCCACAATATGACATTAAGCAGCTCTACCTTACATTTATTTAATTACAGTTGCATTTATAGCTCAAAAATACCTAGAAAAACAAGCATTCTGGGGGTCTGGAGGTCGTCTCTCCACAGATCTGACCTGTAACTTGGCCTGGTTTGGTTGCCATGAAGACAGAAAGGTTTAATGCCATACTGTAAAATATTTCAGAGAGTGCAATAACATCTTCATGGAGAAAAGCAGGTGACGGACCCTTCACAAAAGTTACATAATGCACCTTTAATTATTCTATTTTTATTTTTTTTCATGCAGTCGTACTTGACAACCATTTACCAATGCATCCATGGAGGGCAGAAAGCAATGGCCCTATTCACACATATTTTCAGGTCAGTTCTTTTTCCTTAAGGCCTAATTAGTCGGTTTTGGTACAGACAAATGTTACTAGTAATTGCAGAGTGCAGGCGGACTCTGCTGGAAACTGTACACAGTGGGCAGGCAACAAAAGCGTTCTCTTAATTAGATCATTATCAAAACAGAAATGTGGAGAGGTGGGAAGGAAAACAGAAAGTGGCGGTTTATAAAAAGGAGTGAGAAATGACAATTATGTGACAAGAATACATGCAAGGGCCATAGAGTTGCCTGGCAAATCTGAAAAACTCTCTCTGGATGTGAAACTAAAAAGTGAAAAATTTAACTTCTCTCACCTCAGATTAACAAAATGTAGTGCTTAGTTAATTGATTCTGCAGAAATCTGTGATGTTTTTTAGCCTCTTGAGATATATTTTCCATATTTGATTTGATGCCAACCCACCATGTGTGTTTCTGATTGGTTAATCCACCTGTCAATCACGCTCTTCTGAATTTAGAGCGATTCACCAGTGACCAGACCCACATCTTTGTTAAGTATTGGAGAAGTGTGTATTCTGAATCCCAAGCGCACCAGAGAGACTCATTAAGGCACTGGCTCTAGGTCTGACAGAACGAAAATAATAAACTCAAAAATCCAGTAAAATGGCATAAAAAAAAAATCAAATATGCCTGCAGAATTTTAGGGGGAAAAAAATGCAATTTTTCTGACACATTGTGATTAGATTTGTGATTTATGGTTTCAAAATTATTCTGTGCTCATTTTAAACATATTCCAAGAACATTAACAACCGAGAGAAGAATATAGCAAAAAGAAAATTTAATTCTGTCAACTGGATAAAGGTTTTTTCGAAGCTCATCCAAGCAGTTCTGGTCAGATTGCTGGTGGACACTATCTTATTCATATCTGACTGAAGGGAGGAGCTAACTACAATGAAACTACTCGGAAACCAACACATCTATTTGCTTATTTTGTCTCTTCGTCTATTATACAGTTGACGGAACTGATTTGTTTTTTGCTATGGAGCCTGTCTCTTTGTCTATTGCACAGTTCCAGAATTGAATTTCTTTTTTTGCCATGGAGCCTATCTAGACGGCTGAGGGATTAAACAGACAAATTGAGAAAAAAACCCGCTCATTTCTGAACATGTTTGTAGAGGGCTATACTAAAGATGTTTTTCTTTGTAATAAAAAGGCATGATATTTGGTTGTTTACAGATGATTGTACTACCTAAATAATTGCAGTCTTTGCTTTGTGATAATTACACTTACTCCCTGCTGTCCTGTTATTGGGTAAAAATGACTGTGAGGCTCTGATGTAGCAGAGAAACATCCTGGTAATGATGTTCAGTCTGAGGAGAGTAAAGAATCTGTCTAATGAGAGAGACAGTGGCCCCCAGAGCACACACAGCCCTGTTTCACCGTATTATAATTAAAAGACACTTCTGAAGCAGATCGCCACAAGGAAGGTCAACAAAAGCATAATGATGCTGGATTGTTTGTTTGATATGTAGAGATTAAAACATCATGAGATATAATGCTGTTTGTATACACAGGTCTATTATTGTAGCATACATTATACAATTTGGGATGAGCTGAAAGCAAAAGGGTCAAATGTAACTGACTTGCAAAGAATATTTCTATACAAATGTAGTACACATTAGGGGTGGACGATATCTCGATATTTTAAATATATCTCCATATTTTTTAAACTCGATATGGATTCTGACATATCATATATATTGATATAATGCTTATATTTAATTCTGATTTTGCCGCTTCGCTTGTTTGCCTTCTCTGTGCACACCCCCGCCTCCCCAATTTTTCTTGCTTGTGTCTCATTCATACCGCCGTGAACGCCGAAAGTTGGTGCCAATGAAAAGCTTCTAGCACCACAAACCTTTTCCACCATTTACAGACAAGGCCATCAGAAGCACATCCTCTGTCACAGAGAGAACACTCATATTCCACTAAGTCGTGTCGTGCAGAAGCACTGGCTACCTTTTGCACTTCAATATCAAAAGATATTGTGGAATTTGACATATTTGTTTTTGCAGTAGTTTGGGGGGGTTATTTTTCCTGTACAGATATCGGGATATATATCGCATATAGAGATATTGCAAATTATATTGAAATATATATTTTTTGCTCCATATCACCCAGCCCTAGTACACACAGTTACAAAAGCTCTTAAAACTATTACATATCTTTATGTATCCGACCCAAACTAAACTCAAAAGACTACACCTGCATGGGAGTTCATGTCTTCATGCATTTATGCAGAAAAAAGTATAGGAGACAATATATTTATATAGAGGCAGATTAAAGGTGCTATATTACACAAAGTTGACTCTTGTAAGATTTAAAATGTTGTTACTTCATCAAAAACACACCTGGGGTTGTGTTTTGTTTCATTCATATACTGTATGCTTGAGTAATCCTCCATTATTAGTCTGTCTACATCTTCAAAGCCAAAATGCTCTGTTCCACCTTGTGATGTCATGTAGTGATAGCTACCATTTGTTCAGTAAAGGCTGAAATTATCTGAATGATTCTAATCAAGGTGTACAGAGTTTAAAAACACAATGGAGTGCTTTAAGTATTACCACATGACATCACAGTCAAAAGGCCGGTTTGTCTATGCATTTTGAGCCATAAAGTCACCTGTAACTGAATAAATGTAAGGTAGAGCTGTTTAATGTTATACTGTGGAAAATTCCAGGCAGAGCAATGACATATCCAGGTGACGGATCCCCAATCCAAAAGTAGTGTACCTTTAAGTCTGTCTACCAACAGTTGTTTAATCAATTCAGCGGCTGATGATGTGTTTTAAGTTATTTTATTAACTTTAAGGTTTGGTGGACCACAGCAAAAAATGGAAATAATGAAATGAGTTAGCTGGAGCCTTTTGGGAGTGACTGAATACTGTATACACTGAATCTCTGTATCTGAATTTATTTTGTGAATACAGATTAAAAATTTGAGATCTTTTGGAAGTTGAACCCCCTTTAGTAAAGAAATAGATGAACAGGGCATGTCTTTAATCAACCAAGAATTTGTTCAAGTATGACCCTAGAGCTTATATAAACTAGCTGATATACAGTAGATTAGAAAGTATTTTGAGAACTATACATTTCATTCGATGAGAACCAACTAAAAATAACTCTCCATAATGGGCTTGTTTCTCTCATAACCTCTTAAAGGACACAGGGGCATCTCTCAGCAGCAGTCCAATAAAGCTGACAGCCTGTCCAGCCACAACAGTGTAGTGTGGTCCAGCAGACAGACAGGGGCCGACCCAGAGCACGGTTAATACAGCTCCACTGACAAGCTGGTTATTTAATGGCACCAGCATAGAGACCCTTATATCAGGTAGACTATCAAGAAGATGTAGTATTCAAACAGGGATGTCCCAATATAAAATGTATGTGTTGTGATTTTTAAGTAGACACATTGCAAGTAAACAATTATTCACAGTTACTGACAATTACAAATAACAGCGAAATCTTAAATTTTCTTTTAATTTACATTTTCTAGAAGATCCCCCCCCTCCTCTACGTCAAGAGATTGTTTGGGTTGCCTTGTCACGTTCTAGCCTGATTCATCAGCCGGTTTCATTTGGCGGGTACTTTTTTTATTTAACCAATCGCTGCTATTTGGTCGTGACGTATGTAATGCACCGCAAACGTGGCTAACTGGCATATTAAGTTTTTCCCAAATCCCGTCGGAAGAAGGGCAATAATGTCTTTCCCTTTGATAAAATTCACCAAATATCCTCTTTGTTCAAGCTTTAAATCCTCAATCTCGGGAATCGTGGCTAGTGTGCAGTCTACAACTTCCGGGGTTCTTGCAAACAGTCTAGTGTATTCCGATTCCTGACCTAGTCGCTGGAGAGAAATGAAACTGAGTGGAGGCACTAGGTGGCGCCGGCCTGGCTTGTCACGATTTGCACGTAGGTTGAAATGGTAAGACATGTTTTGTATAATTTCTAATCTTTTTGCAATTATTTTATTGACTATTTTATTCAATATTGCTGGTTCAATTAAATGTTGAAAAGAAAAAAATGGGCTATATTTAATGTCCAAATAGGCAACTTATGGATATCTTTTATTGCTGGTTCAATTACTGTTTTTCATTGTTCAAAACTTGAGTAATACTAATTGTTCATATTTTGTATTTATGAATAACGTCTATTGACTTGGGTTGCGAAAGTTTGTGACTTTTGAAATGTGGGTCCCCAGGAAAAAGGTTTGGGAAACACTGCTACTACGTGACCGGTTTTACGGAATCAAACTAGTGAATGGTGAATATAATGGTTAATATGACATTCAGGAGCTGGAAAAGGCCTGAACCTCTTCCTGCTCCTCTCCAGAGAACCCTGTGTCCTCCCATCCTGCGCCTTTACCCAGCCACATCTATCCATATCATCAATAAATATCTGTATATTGCACTAAAATAAAAACAATTGTAATTCTTGAATACTTCAGCAAAACTTGCCCCTGAACAGATATACTGAATAAGCAGTTCTTGGGGTAAAGATGTGTTTTCTGGTCTGAGAATCAGGAAGTGCACAGTTAGTATGCTAGTATTGTACTTGGCATTACTGTGACGGTCGCTCTGGATCTCTGTGAATAATGAGGATGCTCTGAATTAAAAAGGTAAGTGCGGGATAGTTCTGTTTTTCATGTTTTAACACAATAAAAACCAGGTAGAGCACCTTTAATGTGACACAATCAGTCAGGTAGTAATTTCTAAAACTGTCATGGTCATGTATGTCTATGATCATATTGGGACCTGAATAATCTCAATGACCAATTCACCAAATAATAATGACCTTCCTATTTTCAAACAAAAGAACACACTGAAATTTTGACCTTAGAGCCTTTTTGAACATTTCTGAGAGCTGCTCTGATATAAATTACATTCAAATAATTCTTATCTCTCTTTAAATGACCCTCTGACTCACTAATTCCCACACGCAAACACAAAGATTGCCGCTAACCCACCTCGGAAGAAGGAGAAAGCAGGCATTAATTGAATGTCATGGGTCGTTACATTGGAGCCCTGTGTAAAGGAGATTGAATTAGTTTAATACGTTGACATAGAGCAGGCCGAGGCAGAAGACAGCACAGGAAATAGAATTGGTCTGGACAAATAGGGGACAGGAGGTGGCTGGTGGGAGAGGAAAACAGTGGAAAACAGCCAGAGATCGAGGGTGGATGGGTTCACTGCTGAAAACTACTATCTTCTATTTGAGAGTCCAGACAAACAAATTATTTTTGTTTACTTCAAGTGCAAGGAGACAGTTTTATATTGTGAAATAGAGATGTAATAAATACAATATTCTTTTTATTTATTTTTTATAAATTCTTTGTTTTATGGTTTGTTTATATGTTTTATTGCTGCTGGGTGAGTGAAATGTCAGACCAATGACTATTCTGTTTTAAATAAGACTTATTTTTTTCGCTGGCAATGTTATCATCTTGACGATTTAAAAGCCACACAAATAAACATACTTGCAAATGTACTTGTTTTGGCAGTGTATATCTAATACTTGCAACGTGGAAAACTAACAGAACACAAGTGGGGGTAGTAATTCTAACTTTAGAGACAACGCAGACACAAAGCAAAGAGTTCCCAAGTTCAGGGAGGATAAGACATCAGGAAGGGCATCTGGAGTAAAAACTAAGTCATATCCTGTAAACAACAACGCAAACTTTTGGCCAAACAGTGTATATTTAGATAAGAAAAGAGCTTCACTAAAATGCAAACACAATATTAAACACAAAATAAAGAGTTCCTAGGCTTAGGGAGAATAACACATCAGAAAGGGCATCTGGAGTAAAAACTATGCCATATATTCTAAACAACAATGCAAAAGTTTGGCCAAAGACAAAGTATATCTTGATAAGAAGCTTCACTACAATGTAAACACAATACTTAACAATAAAATAGTTACTACACCATTAAGCCTCAAACACATCCATTCTAGTAGAAAGTTAGGAATCTATTCAAAATTCTTAGTCTTTTCCAACACATTTTCAACAACAGTTTGTGTTTAGATAATAGACTGTATAAAGAAGTGGATTAAGGGAGTATGATAAAGCTCTTCGAGGCCTGTGGTTATAGGAGAAAATTTGGAGCAGAGTTCCATATTAGGAATTATGACTGCAAGTATAGTAACAACCAAAGAGCCAATCGGGAGCGAAGCCTCCCTCCTTTGAAGTAAATGCATCTTTTGTGTTTCTGGCAATCATGAGTTTCAATAACAACTGATAATATTTTTTTAACATTGTATTTTGTAACAGCAAATAATTTCCAACATCATGCAGGCCTAATTGAGGCTACTTTTAACATCATTGAACATCAGGACACAAGACTAAACCAGGACTAAATCAGGTCTAAACCAGGACTAAACCAGGTCTAACCCAGGACTAAACCAGGTCTAAATTAGGACTAAACTAGGACTAAACCAGGACTAAACCAGGACTAATCTTGAACTTGAATTGTGTAAAATGTGCGCGAGATAAGACCATGTCCGCAAATTTAGGCTGCTTAAAATGTTTTTATTAATGCCATATAAAATATCCAGCACAAATGATGTTTAGTCCTGGTTTAGTCCTCCTGGTTCAGTCCTGGGATCATTCCTGGTTTACTCCACCTATGTCGTGCCTACCCAACAGCTCCTACTGAAAACAGCTGGTTTAGAAAGACTGTCCACCAAACCTGTTTCTAACACTAGCAGGAGTGATTCTGGGGAAAGAAGGTGTTTGATTAGTCTGTTATTAATGTTGATGTCTTGATTTACAGACAAAATAGCTAGAGTGGGTTAATATGAACATTTACGGCCAAAATGACGAGACTGACAGTACCAATTACAGAGTGAGGGGTGACGTTTTTTCAGTTGTAAGTGAATTGGAGCCAATGGAGCCAGAAGCGTGACCATACTAACTTCCTATTTACAAAGCGACAGCAAGTGTGTGAGCTATAGGGGTGTGCAAAAATATCGAAATATCAATATATCGTATCATTTAATGTGATGATACAGTATCAATATCATGGGCTGCAGTATCGATATATTGCCAAGAGTGTTTTTTGGTATATTTTACTAAATTATTTTGTTACAGAGCTACAGTTTAGTTGCTTGCTTAGAGGAAGAAGACTTGTTTATGTGACACACTTGACATATTCACTGTTTTGAGGATTAAAATTGTTGTTTTTCATATTAATGTTGTACAAGAAGTGGTTTAACAAAGACTTTTCGTATCACAGCCATCATTTAACCATTATTTTTTATTGTACCGTATCGAATCAATTTGAAATATATTGTATCGAGTCAGCAGCTTCTTAATGATACCCAGCCCTAGTAACCTATCTCCATTTATATATACAGTCCATGGTTCAGATTAGTAAGTATTTTGTTAATAAAAAAAGACAGCTAAATCGTGCCTAGAAACACAAAAGTAGAGCAAAGATGAAGGCAGTATAATACAAAGCGCTCCCTGTAGCCCCTCTCCCAGCCCAAAGCGAATTAGCAAATGAATGTCAGATTTAGTCGAACCTTTCACAGCAGGTATGTGTATTTTTCATTCATTTCATCATCAAACCATTTATATAACAATCCTTTGACTAAAATGTAATTGAGATGAACCATGGAAGGCTTTCACTAATCGGGTTTACCTCTTGCAAACACCTGGAGTATAATACATTCAGAACGCTGTGAAAATAAGCTCCTTTAGGCTGACGATCTGACATCCGCCTCCTTGTCTCTATGGAGATGGCGTTGCGCTGCCTGGAATGTTCCACAATACGGCATTGAAGGGCCCTATTAGGTTGTTTTCTGATCTATGTTATAATGTTTCTTCATCACAAACATACCTTGAGTTTGTTCTGACATACTGAGGAACATTCCAGGCAAAACTATAACAACAAGATGGCTGGCCCTCCACACGCACCTTTAAAAGTAGTGATTTCAGTCAAGCCTTCAATTACAGTTACACCAGTTATTATTTCTAACCAAATTTAGAAGATCTGTTCCCAAAATTAGATCTGTCTGTGTTGTAATGGATGGTACAATTAGTCAATCTTGAGAACTGCAGGTGACTGTTTTGCATAATGACAGGCTTGGGCAGCAAAGTCAAGCTAATTCAGTGACATTTGGGAAGTGTATGGAGCGATGTGGGATGAGAGATGAACTGAGAGAGTATATGTGATAGTGCACGGTGCTTGGCAAGAATAGATCAATTCCTCTGACTCCAAAATGCGATTTGAACACAGCTGGTTCACAGCACCCCCAGACTGTCTCACACTAAGTATAGAAGAATACAGAGTGGTAACAGTGGTAGTTCTGTGGCATTTTACATAAAGGCTGCTCATTTTATTCAGTTTAGTTCTCTAGTCTGCTGTAGTGGGGTGACTTTTTAAAAGGTCCTATATTACTCAAAACTCCTGTGAGCTGTAAGCTATGTTACAATGTTGTTAATTCCTCAAAAACATTCATTCACACATGTTTGAGCATTCTACATCTCCAAAGCTTTCAAGTCAACAGCTACTTTTAACCTTTAGTTCAGTAGAGATTAGCAATTCCAGGTCTGAAATTATTCAAGTGATTCTAGTGAAGGTGTACGGAGTTTAAAAAGACAGTGGAGCACTTCCTGTATTACCACAGGACATCACAAGGTGGAAAGAACACAGCCTAAATATGCAAGGTTTGTGTGTTAAACATGTATGAGTACAAGAAAACTCCAAGTATGTTTTTGATGAGAAACGATATAACATAGATCAGAAAACAGCATAATGTGGGCCCTTTAAACTTCATCAGCATCACTGTATTAGGATATAACAAAGACTTAAAGAACTATGCCACCTCAAAATTTGGCACTCAAAGTATAATATTATGCACTAAACCTTGTCAAAATGAAGGTAAAAATATTATTATCTACAAAAAATGTCAAAACTAAGGCTGTTCAGCTAATATTCTTGGTTGACTAAAGAGTAAAAGCCTGTGTGGGTGAGGCGTGGGACTAGAAGAGCTCTCAAATCTTTTCAGTCTGTCTATGAGCTGAACCTGTGTGTGACCCAAACTGCACACACCAAAAATCACATCATTGGGCCTTGGGGAGCGCATTTTGTTCTGTTTTGTTCATTCATTGACTAAGCGGATAATTATCTTGTACGGGAAGATGAATTGAGATAGGACCAATCATAGAGCAGCATTGTAATGTGGAAGTTAAAGGTGAAGAGCACAAACAAACCAAAACAAAATAGAATTAAGGACTTCTTTTAAAGTGTTCATATCATGCTATTTTCTGATCTATGTTATAATGCTGTTTCCTCATCACAAACATACCTGGAGTTGTGTTTTTTGTTTTTTCATACGCATATGTTTAACACAAATCTTGCATATTTAGGATGAGTTTTTCGCCCAAACAGAAAACACACTTTGAATTTGTGGATGAGAAAGAACTCAACTGGGTTTAATAAAAGTTAGATTTCTTGGCTTGATGAGCTGTTGGGACGCTTTGCCCAATCAGCAATGTTCTGTCTTATCCCGATTGCCATCCAAGATTGATAATGTGCAAAAGCTGAATCGAGAGTGCTACACATAAATCTGTCTGCTAGGTAATAGGCTCACATCCCTTGACACAACAAGGCCTTAACCAAAACTAAAACAGAACAAAATCAGGACTATTCAAGGATAATAACTGTAGGTAACCTCTTCAAAAATCAGAGACATAATATTACATAATAAAACAAAAACACAAGTGACTAAAGCTGTCACTTTATTGAAAGGTCCTATATTACACAAAATTGACTTTTGTGAGCTTTTAGCCATGTTAGAATGTTGTTATCTCATCAAAAATATACCTGGAGTTGTGTTTTGTTTCATTCACACATGTTTGAGTATGCCTTTATTATTATATTAGTCTGTCTACATCGCCAAAGCTCAAAATGCTCTGTCACATTATGATGTCATGTAGTGGTAGTGGTAGCAAGTTAACAACTATTCATCCATTTTCTAGCCCTTATCCAGGCTGGGTCAGCAGCCTAAGCAGCGACTCCCAGACTTCCCTCACCCCGGACACTTCCTCCAGCTCCTCCAGGGGAACCCCAAGGCGTTCCCAGGTCAGCCAAGAGACATAGTTCCCTTAGCCTGTCCTGGGTCTTCCCCGGGGCCTTCTCCCAGTGGGACACGCTTGGAACACCTCTTGAGGGAGCCGCCCAAGAGGCATCCGGAATAGATGCCCAAACCACCTCAGCTCCTCAGGCTCCTCTCGATGTGGCGGAGCAGCGGCTCTATTCCAAGCTCCTCCCGTGTAACTGAGCTCCTTACTCTATCTCTTAGGGAACACCCAGCCACCCTGTGGAGGAAACTCATTTTGACCGCTTGTATCAGCGCTCCTGTCCTTTTCGTTATCAACCAAAGCTCATGACCACTGGTGAGGAGACAAATGAAGACTGACCTGTAAATCGAGAGCTTTGCCCTTCAGCTCAGCTCCCTCTTCATCACAACAGTTCAATACAGCAACCACGTCCCTTCCTCAAGTGGAGAAGTTCAAGTATCTCCGGGTCTTGTTCACGAGTGAATGGAGGATGGAGCATGAGACTGACAAGTTAACAACTATTAACAGCTAATTCCAGAGCCGAAATCATCCAAATGATTCTACTGAAGATATATGGGATTTAAAAACACAGTGAAGCACTTCCTGTATTACCACATCACATCACAAGGTGGAACAGAGTGCTTTCTGTTGGAGAGAAGAACTCAGCCTAAATATGCAGGGTTTTAGTGTTAAAAACGTGTGCATGAAAGAAAATGCAACTCCAGGTATGTTTGTGAGGAAAAAACATAATGACATAGATGAGAAAATAGCACAATATGGGCCCTGTAACCAGGACATTTCAAACATAATAACTAGAGAAAACCTGTCCGAAATCAGACACATAATATTACACAATGGAACAAAACCACTGCTGGCTGGCACTTTATTGAACAATTATCATAACACTAAAATTTGATATAGACATCCTCATTTGAGAATCACTGCTGTAGCGTATTGTATTCCTGTGTTCAGCTAGGTCATAGTATTTCACGAGGCTTGTTTCTCAACCCAGACATAATTAGATTGGACAAAGTCTGCAGATGTGCTCTATTCATGAAATTGTTAATTAGAAACCAACTACAAATAGGGTAGCACATGTAACCACTAGATAATACAATTCTGTGTGCAGTTTATTGTGAAGAAGGAACAAAAGACATCTTCCAAACACAAAATGAACAATGGAGAGGTATGAAGGAAAAGTATTGTATTTGTGCATCTGGGGGAGCTCTTTGTTGAACATAAAAAGGCAAATAGAACGTTGTGTTTCAGCTCAGATCAAAAAGGTACCTACGCTGCACTGACCCAGAACGCACACGGACCCTTCGACCCTGAGTTTTCCCTGACAGGCTGAGAGGACTTCACAGCTGCCAGAGTTGTTACAGAGATGCTTTGAACAAGTAGAAGTGAGAAAAGAGACAGACAGAAAACTAAAGCAAGGAATGTAATTTGGAATTTTTTATTATCAGACTGGACAGAATGCTGGAAATTAGTGGCAAGTAAAAATAGAAGAACACTAACTAATATAAAGGTTGGTGTCACAAATAGAGTTAGACCAAAATATCGTTTGGCTGATACATTAGGTCGGCTTTTTAGTGTATCGACCTTTTTAGTTTATCAACTAAAAATCTCCCAAAGAGTTTGATATTTTGTTTCACTCAACCAGCTGCCTAAATATGCATGAAAAATATATGTATTAATCTATATTTGAACTTTTTAGTCCAAAGAGGGCACTGCAAAAATAGCACTGCAAGGCTCTTTACACACTCTGTAGTAAAAAGAAGATTGTGAATGAGTTTGTACTAAAGTTTAATTTGATAGTTTGGGGAAATAGGTAGCCTGATTCATCAGTTTCAGTTCGTGGAGACTGTCTGACCTCACAGCATTAGGATTCGTTCACTTGACTGTAGGCAGGTACTTTTTTAATTTAACCAATCGCTGGTATTTGGTCATGATGTATGTAATGTGCCACTAACGGGGCTAACTGGTATATTAAGCTTTTTCCAAATTCTGTAGGAAGAACGGCAATAACTTCTTTCCCCTTGATATACTTCACCAAATATTCTCTTTGTTCCAACTTTAAATCCTCGATCTCAGGAATCATTGCCAACACAGAATGTAAGGCTCTTTGCTGATTGGCTGGTGCCTGGACTCACACCTCTGGGGTTCTTGCAAACCGTCTAGTGTATTCCGATTTCTGACCTAGTCGGTGGAGAGAAATGAAATTGAGGGAAGGCACTAGGTGGCGCCAGTCTGGCTACTGAACAGGTTCTACAGCCCAAAAATATCAGCAGAGGTCATCGGCTATTGGTTCCTCTGGATTCTAAACAACTGGATTCTAAACAATGAAAAAATGCATAGCAGTCAATCTCTCGTCACAATACTTTTTTACTGCTAAAGAGGGGGCATCATGCAATTTTTTTCTTTTTTTTTTTGTGATTCCTCATCAAAAACATGCCTTAAGAGGTTTTAGATGCATCCATGCAAGTTTGAGTATTTTACTGAACTCTCATTACCTCATAATTTACATTTCTAATTTACAATTTGCAATTTAATGTAATTTTCATCACAATTATAATTTAAATACTAATACCATCAAACTTAATAGTTCTGATATCGATCCAGATCATTAAAAAAATAATCACAAAGGGGCTGATTTTGTCCTATTTATGTATTTTTCTTCAGTATCAATACCAGTTTAAATCAGTATTCAGTTTCAATACTAGTTTTAACATCATATCTGGGTATCACTTTTGGACATCCCCAGTTCTAAGTACACAAAACTAATGCAAATACATAGTAACTGCCTTTTTTTTCAAGTGTCGCTGACTAAGCTGCTACACTGAAGAAAGCGTAGTATGCATATTTTGATGGTTAGTAGAAATAAATCTGTATCCAATTGTGCAGTGTGCTATTAAATAAAATGGCTTTTCATAGCGATAATGTGTGTTTGGAGAAAAGATTAACTTGTGGTACGGGTGGTCGAGTCCAGCGTCAGCTAAACCCAAATATTACATTAATGTATTTCAGGTGCAAAGCTCAGAACATAAGTGGTAGTTTCCTGGATTCAATTATCGCTATCATTACACACTGTGAAAGTACATCAAATACAATGGGAAAATTGCCACCTGCAGAAAGAGCTGCAGAGTGAATGAATGTATTTAAGTGCCCGCTTTACATTCCAGTTATTCAGTTATGGTCCTGACTCAACCACCCACAGAAAGTGCATAATCAGTTTTTCTGTTTTCATAATATGTGACAATTAAAATCACATTTGGAGCTTAATATAGGCAGTATAATAGGATTCAGCATTTGCCAAGTTTTCAATTTTTAATTAAGTCTAAGAGTAATTTCTCAGCACAAATAGCTTAACATTATGTGTGTAGTGATATTTTGCAGCTTTTTCCAACATTCTCTAGTGTGATGCTAGTTCACTCTGAAGGTCTGTTAATCAAGTTAGACTAATCTGAGCTTTGTTTTAACATAATCTGACCAGACAGAACTGGCTTAGTTGGAACTGCAACAAGGGAGATGATTTGTGCTGTTAAACAAATCTAACACACATAATATTACAGTCACACACTAGATACTATTAGCCAACAGTTTTTCAGTTAGTCAATCTCACATTTTTGTTGAAAATCAAACACACTAAACAAAACCATGCACGCTCGTAGTGATCACAAGCTCCTGTGTTGTTTAAGTCCATTTTGTGTTTTTTTCTGGAGTCTACAAACTATCTTAAAAAATGTTTGGCACTTTTTGCTAATGCATGCATTGTGTCTCCATGGCAACTACATGTAGAACACCTGCAGCGCAAAATCACTGCAAAGTATCAATACACATTCTGCCTCTAGACTTTTCCAGTGGAGGGTCTGCTGCCACCTGCTTGAAGATGTTATTGATTTACCTGAATGTTCCACAGTATCACACTGAACTTATCTATCTCCATGGAGACAAGCATGAGGTCAGATCTGTGGAGAGGCGAGCCCCCTCTCAGTAAGGATGCATGTTTATCAGTGTATTTCTGAGCAATAAAAACATCTATGATTGAAGATAAAAGTCAGGTAGAGCAATTACATCTCCATGGAGACAAGCGTGTTGCAAAGTCTCATCAAAAAGTTACATGGTCCATTGCGTAACAATTCTGGTTCAATTCTCCATGGAGATGCTACTGCTTTGTCTGGAATGTTGCATAGTATGGCATTAAACCTTTATAGCTTCATGGAGACCAAATCAGACCATGTTACAGGTCAGATCTGTGGAGAGGCGACCCAGAAAGCCTGTTTGTCTAGCTATTTTTGAGCTCTAAAACTACCTGTAACTGAATAAAACGTAGAGTTGCTTTATGTCAAACTGTGAAACATTCCAGGCAGAGCAATGACATATCCATAAAAACAAGCAGGTGAACCAACCAAAAAGTTACACAATGCACCTTTAAAGTTAGAATAAGCAATGCAATTAGGTCAAATTCTGGGTTCTTTTCCTTGTTTACCTCCAAATCCAAGACTCTGCAAACTGCAAACTGAAGACGTCTCTGCACTGTCCACTGTCTGTCTGTTACTGTAGCCTCCGCTGCCTTATCTGCATTAGTGTGGACATGGCCTTAGCGTTAGCCACCATTTATCTGTTGAGGAAGAGATAACCAACGCCACCCTGCAACTGTTTTCTTATCTTCCTGTATCACCCCATTGCTTCAGCCCCATCCACAAAGACCCAAACTACGTCGTCTTTTCAAACTCTCCTCGCTCATGGTGGTATTTTAGCTAGAGGAGCAGCTGCTAGCTTTCATTAGCGATAAAGGAAGTGACACGGCATCTATTATTCATCCTCGTGCACAGCCAAAGCCCCGTAGCCGGTGTTAGCACTACACAGCTACTTCCCCTCGTGGGTACTGTTGTGGATGGGAGAGTAACTGCTACCGCTAATTAGCATGTGGGATATGTGACTATAACTGTATGACATTGCTAACAGATGTGGATGAGAGATAAAGAGCGGAATAAGACAGTAAGAGTTTGCGGAGGAGGTGGATTTTCATAAAATAATAATTAGTGTAAATCAGTAATGTACATGATCACGCTTTTATGTCTGATTATAGCTACAGGGTTCTGCCGACTATTACGACATGTCTTTATTTAGACGTGCCGGTTTTCCAACACTTTTTAGTATCTCTAGTAGGGATGGGCATGATTAGTCGACTAATTGATAATTGATAATTGATCAGTATCCCGGTTATGATCGGGTTTCGTCATGGTGCATGTATACACAGTATCTGCAACATAAAGTTGAGTGTGCATGCATCCAAAAGACAAACACTTTTCAGGCTTTTCATCACAACAGTAGCCAAAATAAAGTGACCAACATAAATAAAGTGAGAGAAATGAAGAGTTAAATAAAGAGCTCAGACCTGCACACGTCTGATCTCTGAAAACATGAACCAACTCCAATACGACTCACACACAGAACAGACTCACCATCATCATCATCAACATCCCTCTGTCACAGAAAGAACACTCATATTCCACTGAGTCGTGTCCTTTAGTCCAAGGAAAGAGCTGTTTGTTTGTTTTTTCAGCTCTTATAGTTTATGCAAATGAGCCATGCGGTTTTAAGTTTAATTTCTGTAAAACGTAAACAAATGTGCGCAAAGCTGCACAATGGACTCAAATGGACTGATGTGACTCTATAGTCGTTATGGTTTACAAGTTGTAATGTTGAGTTTATTTAGGTAGATTAGTAATAATAATGATGATCATTTTAATATAAATATAAAAAAACGTTAATGATTAATCGAAAATCGTTCGTTAATTTTCCCGACGACCAATTAAGAAAATTTTATCAAATGCCCATCCCTAATCGCTCTTCCAACACGTCATATATGGTGTTCTCCGCAGATCGCCTTCATGATGAAATGAATGAAGCACAAAGGGACCATGCAGCCTCTGTTTTAGATTAGATATTTTCCCGAAGACTGGCCTATGCTCTTTTTCAAAATGCATGACTGTTTCCCACGGCTATCGGTTAGGACATTTTCCCACTGTCTGATATCCTATGTGGCCCAAGTATTCTCTGATCAAGTGCTTTACACCAGCCCAACATGATATATGGGAGCGCAAAGTATAATAGGCTCTCACATTAATATTATTCATGTCGGAAAAGCAGTATGTTTGAAAAATAGTAAATGCCGCTACTCTGACAATGAAAAAAAAAAAAAAATGTCGAAACAATGGGACACTTGAAAAATAATGTTTATGACCCCTCTGATAATTAGACGTCAATGTCAAAATAACAGCATGTCGAAATAGCAGCATGTTACCATACCTATATTTATCCAAGCTGAATGTACGCTGACTACACCAACAAGTGCTTAAAGGTGCTCTGTCACCGTCACCTGCTTGTCTTCATGGAGATGTGCCTAGAATGTGCTATAGCTTGGCCATAAAATTAAGTGTCTTCATGGATATTTGTAAGCCAAGTAACTGGTTAAATGTGAGGAGAAGCGACCACACTCACAGTAAGAATTCACATTTTTAAAGATATTTAGAGCAATAAATAACACCTGTAGTTGAATACATGTAAGACAGATTAGTTTAATACAACACTGTGGATAATTTAAACCAAAGCGTTATCATCTTCATGGAGACAAACAGGTTGCAGACCCGCTCCAAAAAAGTTACACAGTGCACCTTTAAAAATCAATATTACATCTTGTTCCAATCCATGCAAATCTGGAAAACCAATGCTTGCCCCAGGGTGATTAGTGAATGTGGTGTCAAGGCGGGCGTGATGAAACGTAATAAATCACTACAGGCACTTTCATGTGGTGAACTCAGAGGGGGGGCAGAAAATAGCTCTTTAAACGATTCTTTTAAAACAGGTAATTTAGCATTATCTACTAGGCTATGTTGAAAAACCATGTTTCTGTCTTATTTCTAACTAAATTATCAGCCAAATTTGTTGATATATTAAATGTGCATTATGTAACCTTCTTGTTTGAAGGTCTGCCAAAATTCTACTTTGCCTTGAATGTTCCACAGTATGACAATATGTCAATTTCACTGAATTCAACTAATTTTAACATTTATTTACTTTAACTGTGCCCTTTATCTACATCAATATTTATTCCCAGTAACATTGTCGTATTCACTTAGAAGAACCCACTGTCCCACTTTTTCTGTTCCCCGAATCTACAAAGAAGTTGGACACAGATCATTTCAGTAAAAAGCCCCTTCAGACTGAAATAGATTACCCACACCCTTAAGAACTTTAACATCTTTCAATTCATTTAAATCATCTTCGTTTTCATATCTCAAAACTCCTTGTTTATGTTTTTAGTTTGTCTTTTTAATTTTTAATTTTTCAGTTTGTTCTATTATTATTTTTAATTTCTTTATTTCATTGTTATATAAAGTACACTACTTTTTTCTTTTTATAAATCAGGTACTGATTGCAGGAGTTGAGAGGAGTGCATAAAGGAGCAAGTCTATCTGTGAGTGTATGTAGGCATGTGTGTGTTTGTTTTGTAATGTAAACCTGTAAGTTTTGTATTCTGTCTATTGTATTGTATTGTATTGTACTGTGTTGTATTGTATTGTGCCATTTTTTATATTTTTTGTTTTTTTGGACCCCCTCGAAAATGAGATGGCACATCTCAAGGGGCATTCCAACTGAGTAAAAAAAAAAAAGACATTAAACATATCTATTTCCCAAGTTACTATGGAGAGGCGACCCTGCTTGGATTATACTTAGCAAAGAGAGTGTTGGCAGTATTTGATGCCCATGTGGTTGCAGACAGAAATCAAATGTAGTTACTAGGGAATCCTGCTCATTTCCACGAGGACTGTCTGTGTAGTAAAAAAAATCCCTTGACGCCAACACAGAAAATGGTAAATGGTCACATTTTTATATAGCGCTTTTCCACCTCCAGGGCACTCAAAGCGCTTTAGCTCAAGAAAGCACTCATTCACACACATTTCATACATTCATACACCGATATTGGGGGCGAAGCTGTTAAGTGTCTTGCCCGAGGACACAACTACAACATTCATCTGCATAAAACACCCATAATTAAATAAATGCTAAATAAATAGGTAAAAAACACGGAGACAAACATGTGGCTTATCCTTCACTAGAAAGATAATGCACCTTTAAAGATTATTTTGATGTTTTAATTTACGCATTAATTAAAGTAAAACGGCTAGAGAGGTACATCAGACTGAATTCACTGTTTTAGAGGTGTTTGTTTGTTAGGAGGGCTCCATAGATCTGCACACAGCTGCCATGTCACATTACATCTGCCTCCATTCACACCTAATCACAGACAGCACAAACAAACACCGCTCAGATGCCCTATTATTCCTAATGTATAGCTTCAGCTTTACACTGTATGCTAACACCGGGCAACTTCAGTGGAAATCGAACAGGCTCATTAATCACTACATTACGCAGCCAACACTATAAAGGTGCCTTTATGCATACATTGAAATAATTCAGCGGTGCAAGGGCAAATGGATATTAGCATGGAGCCTTGAAGATGCAAACACAACCCATGGTGTGTGAAATAACAAGTACAGACTATGAGCATTTTGTGGTTTAACTGTGAGGACAAGATACTAAGATTCACTGAATAATGAAATAATTATATTCAGTAAGAAACTCAAAATTCATTACAGATAAGCATAGGCAGACTTCAGCAGATGGTAGACAAGCTAAATTGTTCGCACTAGAAACATTTGAATCTAATAAGGCTGGATTTACAGAGTGATTTATATGGTGCTTTTCAAAATGCTCAAAGTGTTATAAAATGCATGAATCTGCCACAATCAGTCAGGGTAAGTAGCTGTTCTCGGGTAGATTGAAGGAAGCAAGACTGCCAATCTGCACCATCAGCCTCAGTCACTCATGTCATGGTTAAGGGCACAACAACAGTGGGCAGAATGGGAATTGAACTGCTGATCTATAAGTCGGGTGTGCGTTCTAAGCACTAAGTCAGCCAATGTCACCAAATACTGATTTTGGGCCAAGCTGTATAAAGGTGGGGCTGCATGATAGGAGATATGTGTGTACGCCTTAATGTTGAGTGCTGCATTAACAAATAATAGTAAGAAAATTACATTACAGTAAAACAATATCCAATATTAAAGAGTAAGACAAAATTTAGACTAAACCAAGGCTAAATACCAGTCAAAAATCAAATCACGAAACTATATATGGCTGCAAGATTCATCGCCATTTGAATGAACACAATTAGCAAATGACAAAGGCTGCAATGTTTGATGTAGCATAACAAAATATCCTCTCTTACTTTGCATAAAATATGACTAACTCTGTAGCTTTGAACTGTACAAACATGTTCTGAAATGCATGTGATTCTTGTATGAGTTTGTCAGTTCATTGGTCAGTCTTTTTGCTAATTCTTCTGGACGCGCTCAAATGAACTTTGAACAGAATCCTAGCATTAAAAATAGGGGTAGGACGAGATGCAATTTCCACAAAATGAGACTATGAGAATGAGACAAGATGAGATTTTGACATTATCATTACTACTCTACTATCATTATACTAAATGAATTGTGTAATTCAGTTTCCAATTTTGGCCTCACCATTTTTTATTTACTTTATTTAATATTTCTGCTGTCATTATAGCGCTGCTCTTTGGGATGACAGCTTCTCAAAAAACGTAGCTCTCAAGTACTTAACTCAATTTTTTATCGCATTCAATCATTTGTCTCATGTGTGCACAATTTTGTGGCAATTTGATCTCGCAAGATCTTGTGGCACGAAATCTTGTCCCATCTCTAATTAAAAACATAAATCTTAGATTTAATCAAACTGCTTGTCAGAAAAATTACAATTAGATACTTTTCGCAAATCACTGAGCTCTACTAGACTATACGATATTGACCATCTCTCATACATTTGACTTTCTGAAAGTTATTAATATTAAAAGTTTGAAAGCTTGCTCAAGGCTAATCACCAAGTTATTAAAGCATTTTGCAGAATCTTTCATTTTAAATTTGCTTTTTGGACATAAAACATATGGATATTAGTTTCTGTGAGCTGGTTAGCCTCTGTGATGCCTTTTAACTCTTAATATTTTACATTTTCAAAAAGTCTGGAAGTCTTCTGGAACCTGAGTGGACAGTCGGTGTTGAGCTCCATACAAAACATGAATGCATAGGAAAAACATATATTCAACACCATTGTTTGTTGCATGCAAATCTCTCCTCTCTGCTATTTTTTTCTTCTCTGATTGAAGATGATAAAAATCCTAGATGACATCGACAGCAACGTGGCCTCAAGTCAACACGGGTCCCTACACTAAAGCTCCACTATTCATGCAAGCAAGAATAGTTAAAATAACACAACATTATGCATTCACAGTGTATTGATCTTCTCTCAATGACAGCCCTTCCAGCTCCACTTCCGCCCGCCTGCACACAGCCATGCACACACACATAATCTGACATGTGCAATCTGAGACGCTTTATTGAGTACACATTGAGGGGCTTCTTCTAGAGCTGGCTGACGATTACCCACTGTATTGGTTTTTAAAAGAAAGACAAAAAAAAAAACAAAAAAAAAACCTATTCTCCATCTCTCCACCCCTCCTACTCATTCACACTTTGTCATTACACTTCCCAGCAGACACATGCATCCCCAGTTCAAGCCGACTAAAATAGACCTGAGAAAAAGCATAACAATAATACGTAGGAGGTCAAAACACGGCAGCTATGAAAATATAATTAGGACTGGTTAGGTATTATGAATTAGTGAGCTATTTGGTTGAAGAGTGACAGAAAATAGAGTGGACAAGACTCACCTGCCCACCTCATTTTCTTCCCTTATCGAGTGGAGAGACCCCTTAACCTCAGCAGAGGAGAGGGAGAGAAGGAGGAGGAGGGAGAGGAGGCAGGGGAGGTGTTTGTGGTGAAGAGAAATGCCTTGAAAGATTCACGACTCTACTAGACACACACCCATGCAGCCAAAGAAAAGACTTACTAGTAAAAAGTGGTATTTTTTTTTCTTGCTCCAAAATGAACAGTGAATGGTTGAATTTCTTTTTCCCAGTGTTAGTAAGCCCTGTTTGTTTACTTCTCAGCAAATGCCTGACATGAAAAATTGGTGTGAAATAAATTAATTTAGTTTAATTATAGATGGAGTAGGACATAGTTAGAAGTTTTGCCATGATACTAAAATTTCAAACTCGATCGATTTCAACACTAAGAAACAGACAAAAAGCACTCTTTATTTAGACAATAGAATGTAGTACCTTTCTTTTATATCTCTACGTAGTGTTATATGTGTGTAATCTATGGAAGTACAGATGTGCCAGAAGTTTTCCATCCATCCATCCACCCATTTTCGTCCGCTTATCCGGGGCTGGGTCGCGGGGGCAGCAGCCTAAGCAGGGACTCCCAGACTTCCTTCACCCCAGACACGTCCTCCAGCTCCTCCGGGGGGACCCCGAGGCGTTCCCAGGCCAGCCGAGAGACATAGTCCCTCCAGCGTGTCCTGGGTCTTCCCCGTGGCCTCCTCCCGCGGGACATGCCCGGAACACCTCCCGAGGGAGGCGCCCAGGAGGCATCCGGAACAGATGCCCGAGCCACCTCAACTGGCTCCTCTCGACGTGGAGGAGCAGCGGCTCTACTCCGAGCTCCTCCCGTGTGACTGAGCTCCTCACCCTATCTCTAAGGGAGCGCCCAGCCACCCTGCGGAGGAAACTCATTTCGAGCGCTTGTATCCGCGATCTCGTCCTTTCGGTCACTACCCAGAGCTCATGACCATAGGTGAGAGTAGGAACAAAGACTGACCAGTAAATTGAGAGCTTCGCCTTTCGACTCAGCTCCCTCTTCACCACAACGGTCCGATACAGCGACCGCATCACTGCCGAAGCTGCACCGATCCGCCTGTCAATCTCACGTTCCGTCCTTCCCTCACTCGTGAACAAGACCCCGAGATACTTGAACTCCTCCACCAGAAGTTTTGAATTAGAATATTTCATGATGAATGAAATAACTTCAATAAAAAATAGTAGGAATAAAAGCATTAACATGTGACAGGTGGGTATGATTTTACATAACTTTTCAGCATCTTTAATTCAGAATGACAAAATTTAAGTTGAGAATTTCAGATTGAAAAAAATTCAAGTTGAGAAATTCAGATTGAAAAAAATTCAAGTTGCCAAATTCAGATAAAAAAACAGGTCTAAACCAGGACTAAACCAGGACTAAACTGGTCCTAGTCCTGGTCTCAGTCTCGGTCTCAATCCCGGTCTCAATCACGGTCTTGTCCTGGTCTCATTCCTGCTCACCGGTCTCAACCAGTCTGAATTAAAGATGCTGAAAAGTAATGTAAAATCATACCACCTATCACATGTTAATAGTTTCTTACATCTCAACTACTTTTTATTGAAGTTATTTCATTCATCATGAAATACTCTAATTCAAAACTTCTGGCACATCTATACTTCCCTATTGTAACTCACATCTGAGCCACTTTTATTGTAGCGGGTCAGTTCCACGTCACCCTGATTTCCACTACTTCCCCCACTGCAGGGTCACGGTGTCACTTCCTCCTCCTCCGTTCCCCTGTGGCTGTGGCAATGTCTGGGCGTCGGCAAACAATTCCACCAAACTTTAAAACTATGGATCTTACAAACTTCTTACTTAGCGCCTCCATACACGTTCTAGTAACACGGGCCGTGCATGGGGAGACGATTACAGCCCGGAATTCAAGGTCAGGTTTTTGTATGGACTGATTCATCTCTAATTGAACTTCACTGCATTGTTCAACTCAACTAAAAGACATACTTATGGCGAGCTAATATATACCTTGAACCTGGATTAAAATACCTCGGATTAAACTATCATAGAAACATTATGATTTTTATTTTTTTGTTTCGTTCTTCATTTGTTGTCTTTGTATCATTTGCTTAATTTATTTCAATATACATCACAAAAACTCTAAATACTGTCTCTTGTGTTCACTCATACTCAGGCTCTTAAAAGAACTAATCTTCTGTTGCTGCTCTGTAGCCGTATTCTGCCCCCTAGCCCTAAAATTTCCTCGGTCGTCCAGGTAGGTTCCGTAGTGGTCCATGGCTGTATACGAGTCTATTTGCTCTTATACGTGTTCTGATACAGCTCAAGATCCTGTGAATGTGACTTTTTCAGTATTTAGTACTGATACTTGCTCAAATGAGTCTCTAGTTTTAGTATTGGTTAGTATCTCATTTTCGATAACAACCCTAATAGTTAGACAAGAGATTTTTGGAACAGCTTTAAACAGTTAGGAGTCATGTGTTATCCAGGTTAAATCCTTATAGAGTTGTACAGTAGTGTTGTAAAAAAGTAAGGTGTAAATATCTGTATGCATTTTTTATATGAATAATTATTTAATTCATATTTTGGCACTATTCTATTTACTTTTGAGTATTGTTCTTAATGTGCAATTGTACCTACAGAGCTATATAGAGCGAGGGCCATTTTCAGTCCAAGTTCCAAGTCATTTCCCCTGTGGATCAATACACTCTGTCTGAAACAAATCAGGAAAGGTAGTTCTATCTCTGGTGTGAGGGGTATGCCACTTTTGACTATTACAGACAGATAAATCCATGAACAGAATCAATAGAATAGCATAAATTATCTAAAACGGGCCAACTTTTACGAGGGAGTATTATGCAAAATCTACTTTTTTGAGCTTTCAGCCATACTGTAATGTTCCCTCATCAAAGCATGCCTGAAGTGGTTTTCGGAATCGTTTATGCATGTTTGAGTGACCTTGTCGGTCTTTCACAGCAATATTCAAACCCTCCTTACGGTTAAATATACTTTTGACTACTTCAGACAGGTAAATAAAAAAGAATAGAATAGTGGAAAAGGGTTCATGTTACGCTATTTTCTAATCTATGTTATAATGTGTCCTCATCACAAACATACCTGGAGTTGTGTTTTGTTTCATTCACACATGTTTAACACACAAATCCTGCATATTTAGTTCTTCTCTCAAATGGAAAACACTCTGTTCCATCTTGTGATGTCATATCGTAATGCAGGGAGAGCTCCACGGTGTTTTTAAACTCCATACACCTTCACTGGAATCACTTGGATGATTTCAGCCCTGGAATTGTCAGTCGCTTGTGATATAAAGTTAAAAAATAGCTTGAAAACTACTGCTTCATGACATTACAAGGTGGATTAGAGCATTTTGAGTTTTGGAGATACAGACAGACTAATAATAAAGGATTACTCAAATATGTAGGAATGAAAAAGCACAACTCCAGGTATGTTTTTAATGATGTAACAGCTTAAAAGAGTCAATTTTGTGTAGTATAGGACCTTTAATCTGCAGTATATCCCTTGTGTGTGCTTGATTATTCTTTCACATATCTGTCAAAAGCCATGTGCGTTACACAGTTTAACATGTGTAGCCCAAGGTACAATATCTCACCGTGAACTCCCACGGTGCACAACTCCAATTACTATTACGACAGTCTCCTTCAAGTCCGCCCCATACTGTGCTTCTATGGGGTCTGCACCGGGCCAGTCGCCATCAAAACGACCCTTTTTACAAGCATCCTAGTGCACCTGCTGATGCATCACCCCTGCACCCTTGGTTAAGTCTAGACTAATGAGTAAACTCAACTCTGTAGTGTAAACCAAGTGAATAATTAACTGACTTTAAATAGGCTAACTGCTCAGCTAATAGCTCAGATCTCTTATCTCGAGTCTGCGCCGATCCCTCAGACCACCAGACCTAATTCCCTGCCCAGTAAATATAACTTTAAAAAGCCAAACGTTTTCCGGAAATAGCAAGGCAGTAAAACTTGTGTGGGTAATTTCTTAGCGTACAAAGCCAGCGAGTCTGGGGCAGGGGAGCAAAAGCTGTAATTTACACCACCATAGTCGCACCATAAATCACTTTGTTTATTTAAAGGGATGCGCTTAGTGTAGTAAAGGCTACACAGGAGACGCAGACATTTTAAGGAGATTAAAGATGGAGTAATTAGCGACGAATGTGGAAGAGAGTCAAATTGCTCCGCTAATGAACAATGAGAGATAATGAGGATGCATATATTTTATTTAGATGAGCCAGGAATAATTTGTAATGTTTATAAAAAGAACTGAAGGAATAGCATAATGGAAAATAAATGCTATGACTAGAATGAATAAAATGCAATTAAGGGTTGTCAAAAGTATCAAAAATCATACAATACTAATTAGGGGTGTAACAATATCCAAGTCTCATGATACGATATCGTCATGGTACCTCACGGTATGATATTTAGTGTGATATTTTGTGGAGGCTGTTAATATGCTCCTTTTTCCTCTTAAAATGCCTTGACTAGACTTAATCCAAAGAACTAAGACTTAAAAGTGTTTAGAACTGTTATTTCTTCATGTAGTCTGCACTGAAATGGAGCAAAGGATCATAGTCTATGTAGTTCCCCCTGTCTTTTTGCTGCACCATAACTCTTAATTTAAGCAAAGAGACTTGTAATTCGATATATTGTGATGGTCCCTGATATTACTGTGAGAACTTTGATGATACGATATCACAATATTTCGGTTATTATTACATCCCTAATACTAATACTTAGTATCCAAGCTAGATACTAATTTGATACTAAAAACACCACTAAAAAAGTCACATTCACAGGAAGAAATGAACCTTTCCTGAATAGCTTTAAAATGATCTTGAGCTCTATCAGAACAAGTATAAGAGCACATAGACTAGTATACACCCATGGACCACTATGGAACCTACCTGGACCCCTGAGGGTTTACACATTATAAGGTAACAAGAAAGTACTGCAATTTAAAGCTGAAAATAAAATCATATTGTCTAAATGCGTGTTTTTATTATCATTGTGGTATGGAAATCGGTATCAAGTCTATTTTTAAGTATCGAAAACAAGCTTGAAATTTTAGTAATGTGAATGTAGTTCACTTACTTTTTTACTATGCACCAGTAGTAGTCCAATATTATAACTGTTCCAGAGAATATTTGCTTGTGTATCCTAAAATGTATTAATCAAGTGTTCTCTGCATGAGATGCATTATTTTAGTTCAGTGGCAATGACTTTTGACTCAAGAGTCAAGAAAAATCCCAGACAAAATACAGACAATATTGGCCCAATATAATGATACAATATTCCAATATCAATAAATAAAAAGCATTTCTCAGTGTTTCCATTATTAGCTCTGGTAGTTAATTCTTTATTTGTCAGGACCCTGCAGAACTTCATTAATCTTACCAAAGAAAAGATGAGCTGCACCAGATTTAGACTGCTACTTTCCATCTGAAGTCCCCAGGCAGGTGCACACACACACACACACACGCACACATTATATTACAATTACACTCCTATAACTTAGCTTCTTATTAACATTAGCGTAATAAAACACAATAAAAAGCCAACATTTCAATTACATTAAATGGATTCCTACAAATCTACATGCAAGTTCTTACAAATATTAAAATATTGCCTGAATCCTAAAAAGACACCTCTATTTTATATCTGAAATTATGCAGAGACTGGAGAATAAAAAGACTAGAATAAAAAGCAGTAGTGTAATATATCAAGCACAAATTAAAATCATATAGAAGATGGAAAAGGAAACTTCAATTTAAAGGTCCTATATGACGCAAAATTGACTTTTGTGAGCTTTAACCCATGTTAGAATGTTGTTACCTCATCAAAAAAATACCTGGAGTTGTGTTTTGTTTATTGACAGTTTGTGTAACCCTTTATTATTAGTCTGTCTACATTCCCAAAGCTCAAAATGCTCTGCTCCACCTTATAATGTCATATAGTGGTCAAGGTAACAGCTACCTTTTACATTTTGTTCTGCAGAGATTGGAAATTCCAGGGTTGACATTGTCCAAATTATTCTAGTGAAGTTGCAGGATTTGTGTGTTCAGTTGAGAGAAAACAATATTATAACGCAGATCAGAAAATAGAAAGTCGTGTGTCCATTGTATCTTGTTGATGTCAAGATTAAAATGTCAAAATGAAGATGCTGTAGTTGGCTATAGTGAATAACACATAACTCAAAGCTGTGTCATATACAACACTATGAAAAATGAACAGAAATCGTACATTTCTGTCACTTTTTCCTATGAGCGCTTGTGGGGAATGAAGCAGATCTCAGTGACATTCTGCTGGAGGCGAGAATCTCACTCAGCCATGGCCAGTTAGTCACAGGGCTGACAGCCGAACACAGACAGACAATCATTCACACTGTTATATTCACTACAACCTATTTAGATCCATCTACAGTAACAGTAGTCTCTTATACAGGTCATAGGAATACTGGGGATGCACGTGTTTCACTTTTTAGCCGTAATTCTCTAATGAGCAAAGTGCATGTGCAGGTGATGTGCTGTGGTGACATCTGATAAGGGAGTGGACAAACCATAGACTATGAATATACCGTATTTTTCGGATTAAAAGGCACACTTAAAATTTTCTCAAAAAGACAGTGTGTTTTATAATCCGGTGCGCCTTATGTATTCATTCTGGTTGTGCTTACTGACCTCGAACTTATTTTATGTGGTACACGGCGCTCAAAAATCTGTAAAAATGTTTTAGTACGTCTTTGGTAAACTACAAAGCCACACCGCTTGATGGTTTGTTGACCATTATAGCTACCGTAGTCAGGAGGAAGTACAGTTCTGCATCGACTCAACGCACACCACCAGAAAGAAAACATATATTCCACTGAGTCGTGTTCTTTAGTCCGACAGAAGTTGACCGCATCAGCGCACAAGGAGCGAGCTGTTTTTTCAGCGTATACAGTTTATGCAAATTAGCCATGTGTTTTTTGGTTTCATTTCTGTAAAACATAAACAAATGTGAGTGAAGCTGCATAATCCAGTGCACCTAATGTATGAAAATAGACGAGAGAATTCACCATTACTGATATTGCACCTTATAATCCGGTGCACCTTATAGTCCTAAAAATATGGTAAATTGACATAGCTAAACTGCTAGCTGCTGCATTCCAAATAGGAAGTGAGCATGGGGGCACTTCCAGCTCCAACTGACTTTACATTCAAACTTTCTTGTTGTTCTCTCTGTAACTGCTGCACTGAGCATCATCATTTTGGCCTTAAAATGTTCGGATTAATCGGTTCTACATGATTCTGGTGTTTTTATTTTGATATTTTGTCTGTAAATAAATCCCTATGCCTAATATTGACTTGCTCATGTAACTGCCAGCCTCATGAGCTTAATTTGACTGGGGCTGAATGTTATGGGTGAGGTCACACTCCCTTATTCCACTACTTTATTCAGTCTATGAAACAAATCACTGGGATATTCAAGAGAGCATTTTTAAACACTGGAGCAACATATGCTGCAAATTACCAGATTTTTTCCATGTATCTGAGCTAAATTCTTCTTGCCCCAGTACCAGTATATTGTAGAAGTAGCTCTAAACGTCACAATATGAATATGAAGTGCTTTATTGTCCAATAATCAGAACATGTGTGTTAGCATGCTAGTTGTTGTTAGGCTTACCATGATGGCAACATTGTGAAAAGCGTTCAAACTCATCACAATTAATCATTAAGATGCTCAGAATGCATATGGGAAGCGAGGAATAACTTTGGACCACAGCAAAACATTTCAAATTAAATCATAGTTTTTCAAGGTTTTTAACCTGCATATCCTAGTCATAAAACTCCAAAAGCTCCAAAACAAGCGACTGGATTGCCTTTCCAAATATTTTCAGCAAATGTCATGAATCATACTTTTAAATTAAATTAGAACTTTCTTGGAAAAGGCTAAAATGTCATTACAGGGAAACATTTTTTAAAATATTTTTGTAACACAAGTATCAACTCTAAACCTCTGTGGCTTTATCTCTTGTGTAGTACACTAGTTTTGTCTGGGAACGCTGCTATCTTGTCTGAGCCCAGATGTAGACAATATTCTTGGCTTATGCAGCTAAACCCACTCTGCTCTGCTCAGCTCCACACTCTGCATAAAATCTCCTTTCATCTGAGCCATCGGACTGAGAGAGGGTGTGAGATACAGCCACAGGGTTAAGCTGATCACATGACTCCACTCTGCCATGACACATCACATCCCACCTATAAAACCCTCGAGACTAATGCTCTGCCCTTTTTGGTTTTCTGAAAAGAACAAACAACAGTATTTTTTTTTTTTTTTTCAGAAGAAACCACACACTGCACAATGTATTTGCCTCAGCCAGTCCCTTCTATGTTCTGTTCAATCCAGAAAGGAATCGGACCATAAAGCGTGAAAAATCTCTGTCCAAACTTAAGATGATCCAACCACAGCTGCTAATTTGTATCATGTGTCGCTCAGATCTCCTCTTGACAATTATTGTAACATTCAGAACAAAATAATATAGCCTATTTTACCATAGATACCAAGTAAGAAGTTAGAGTAAGTAAGAGTAAGAGGTAAGAGGTGAGAAAATCCATGCTGTTTCTTAGTCTTTCATGTTTTTTTTTTCTCCTTTTTTACGTGTAAGCAGGAATGTTTGTTTCTAATGAGCGAATGGAGCGTGCGTATCTCTGATTGGTTATTCCAACTGTCAATCACACACACATCACTCCTCTTTGTAAAGTTTTGTCAAAGCGTGTGGTTCTGGCTGCTCAGATAAACAATTTATAGCCAAATAAGTATCACAATACTGGCTGACACAAATCCATATTGTTGGGTAAGGTTTTCAATGTCAGAGATTTATTGGTTTAATAGCTTGAAATGAATATGTGGTAAAGAATAAAGAAGTTTAACTTCAGTTCAGCCATTCCTTATCCTTCTACAGTTATTTCAAGTTTTGATTTTGGCCAGTAACCAGTTGTGTAATCGTTTTAGTTTTAAATCAGTTGAACTAAGCTGTACATTCCTGGGTTTCAGGAATGTATCAAATTAAATGATGGTTTCCTTTGAGAACTTCAGAACATTTATATATTTTGAATGCTTAATTTACCTCAATAAAACCTGCACATTAAAATATGGTAAAAAATATATATATATATAACATATCCATTATAGTCATCAAATATTGTTTTTTTTATATTGTGTCACTATGGAAGAAAGTGGTCGATGGCGCAAAACCCAATACAAAATCTTGGGAATGGTGTAAGAATGAGACCGTTTATCCCTAGTGAAAAGGTTAGTTTGACCCTTGACCTTGGGAATGGGAGCAAGAGTTTCTCAGAACAATTAGAAAGCTAGAAAGCAGTAGCCAGCGCCAAAAAAAAAAAAAAAAAGATCGATCACTTTCTATAAATGATCACTACAGGAGGAACGTTTTCAGGTGAGGGCTGGAGCTTGGACTAATTGCACCTCACAGCACTTGCGCTGTCAAAAAAACATGACGCTGGAATCTCTGAGGGCTCAGACATCAGGATTGTATAAGACTGCACAATATTTCAAAACAAAGGTGTAGCTCAGTGCTCATATTTCATTAGCCATAAGGGATTCAGTTATCTGTGCTGTGCGAATGTGTTTTTCAAGTATTTTTGAGCAATAAAAACACAATGCTAGATAGATTACATACTGTGTAACATTCCAGGCAAAAAAGAGCAAGTTGTGGATCAGAAAGGTTACAGAGAACACCTTTAAAGTGCCCATATTACACTATTTTCTGATCCGTTATAATGTTGTTTCCTCATCACAATCATACCTGGAGTTGTGTTTAGTTTCATTCACACATGTTTAACACATAAATCTTGTACATTTAGGTTCTTCTCTGAAACTGAAAACACTCTGCTCCACCTCGTGATGTCATGTGGTAATACATATATAAGTACTCCACTCTGTTTATAAACTCCATACACCTTCACTAGAATAATTTGGATCGCTTCAGATTTAGAATTGTAAATCTCTACTGGACAAAAGGTAAAAAGGAGCTGTTAACTTGAAAACTACCGCTTCATGACATCACAAGATGGAATAGAGCATTTTAAGCTTTGGCGATGTAGACAGTAATAATAAAGGATTACTCAAACATGTGTGAATGAAGCAAAACACAACTCCAGGTATGTTTCTGATGAGGTAACAACCATAGACTGTATAAAAGAAGTGGACTAAGTGAGTATGGCATCACCCATAGCGTTCAGCCCCACTCAAATGAAGCTTGCGATGCTCAGGGTTACAGGAGTGAATCTGGAGCCAGGGTCTTTGTTATGAATAGGAATTTTTTTGACAGACAAAATAGTGAAAAACAAAAAAATTCAGGATCATGTAGTGCGGGTTAATACGAAGGCTCACTTCAGCAATTGTAGAGAGAGGAGCCACGAGATCCTAATGTAAGTCAATTGGAGCCAGGGTCAGAAGAAGCCGGAAGAGCCTCCTGGCGAAACTTCCTATTTGGCACACGGCGGCTAGTGCGTCAGCTATGTCAACTCATATATACGGTCTATGGTAACAACATTACATATAATTTGACTTGAAGCTCACAAGAGTCAGTTTTGTGTACTATAGCGCCCTTAGTCCAAAGTTCAAATTTCTCACAAAATTCTCTTGCTATAGGGAGCTCGCTAATCATGCCCATGCACCTATTGTTTTAGCCTCATTTAAACTGTTTCCCACCTCTTTGTCCTTGTATATTATATTGTATAATAAATCAATATACACTGTTTTCCTTTGTGTAATGCATAGTGTCTGAATTTTCATTGGCAATGTTGTGTTAAACAATTAATTAGCAATAGTTGACATAGCCTGTTTATTTGACATGCTAGTGTGTGCATGTGTGAGTGTGTGCAGCCCTCCTGGTATTGTAGTCAGTAATGGACAGCCAGAGAAGTCGGGGTTGTATAAACAAAGCCTGTGAAGTAGTAAAACAACAGCCGTCTGAAAAGGGCTGGCTCCACAAAAGTCCAAATGTGTGAGAAGATCTGTCTGCAGTCGAGCGTGAAAACTCAAAAATGCTGCTCCTCACAGCTCACAAAAACAAAAGCAGAGCCAGAAACACAGCTGTTGAAATTACAGTTATTATAGTGGTTATTATGCAAATCTAGTGACTGAGAATTGTCATTGTAAGTGAGCTTAATTAAATTACTCAAGAGCAATGGAAGATTATTATCGAAATGGCCACATGCTGCTACATAACAAATTACCTCAAATTAAACGTGACTGCTTAAATTGCTGTTAACCTGACAAACGGAGGGATTAATAGCCAAATATTTCTCTATAATTGGCCCACACATTTGTTAGAGTCTAAAAATAGTTAAAAACATATTCCGCTTATTTTTTATGATTATACACATATGGCAGAAAGAAGAAATTGAAATGCATCACTATATGGATATTAGCACAGCTGGATCATACAAGAAGTTTTTTAAGGGTCAGTGCTCTCCTCTTTTTAATATACTACTATATATGGCAGAAATTTCAAAAATCTAGGACCCAGTTGGTGTTCGATACTTAAAAACTACAACATTTTTCTCATCTCCATTCCTTTCAATCATTTCTTTTCTGATATTTGGCAGTGGAAAAATGCTTCTAACCATTTCCAAGAGAAGCCAATTGTGTGAAAAGTTATTTTGATTTCAGCTGTGTTGAATTATTGTTGCCAAAGGGACGTGTTTTTGCAGTTTTTTGTATTTAACTCATCCTTGAATACTGCTGGAGTGGCCTGCAGGAGCAATGGTTGACCACAAAGCACTGCCCGAGGACTCGTATCCAGATCTTGAGCCAAATGATTCGTTTGGAGAGAGCCCTGCAGGATTTGACAACTGTACATGTTTTATGTTGATAAGGGACTGGACAGGAACTGAACTTAGGACTACGAGGCTAGAGCAGTTTCCAAACGGTAACGTAAGAAGTTAACAAGGGGCACTTGGAATGGTTTCATATTTTAGATGAAATTGAATAGTACACGTAATACATGTTACATCCTTAAGAGTGTTTCTCCATGGAGATAGATATGTTTATGCAATACAGTGGAAGATAATAGCCAAAGGGACAATATTTCCATGGAGACAAGCAGTCAGAGGACCTCCTATAGCTCGTATAAGAGTCTGTTTTGTGGAGATGCAAGCCTGCTTATAAAAACACAAAATATCCACAATGAAAAAAAACTCCATTTATTTTGACTTTAATTTGGAGAACTAACAATGTACTACTATAGTAAACTGATGTATTTGTCTAGTATCTGAGTTAGGAGGTGCATAGCTCCAAACAAAACCATTAGAAACCACTGGGCTAAAGTCTTCACCACGTTGCCACTATGCAGTTTTTTCCATTAAAATACTGTCACCCATTTTATTCAGTGTTACTTTGAACAATGACATTTAATAACTTACAAATTCACATTTTTTGGGAGGCACTAACTAACTGTATGACACCGTGCCTGTATCTGCGATAAGTTTCAAAGATGCACAGTGTGTTCGTACATTCAGAACTTGTACAAATAGCTCTCTTTATTAAAAAACACCCCCACACTTCTCAGTACAGCTCAGAATGCCATGCCAATCTGCTCGCAGCCCGTCAAGTACCAAAATATGCAGTAACTCATTTACATCTTATGCCTGGTATGAGAAATATTTGTTGAAATTCGCATAAACATGAGACCTGACATTATATCCATCGCTATTTGCAGAAACCGCTTTGCGAACACTCACTGTATCATTCACTTTTATGATATTTAGCTTAAACGGGTAACATTTCACATTGATTTATAATGTTACACTGTATGGACTTGTTTAATATGGTTCAGATACAAAGCTTTTCACCTTATATAGTCTTGTGTAACAGAGAGATCCTCCATATCTCCATACAGGACAAAAGAATGTGCACTATGTTCTTAGAGTGTTTTTGCTTCTCGTTCCATGGGGCTTACATGTGTTGAGCTTGTTCAACTCACTCTAAATAGAAAGTATGGATAAGGGGAGTCATGTCATTTCTCAAAGATAATCTCATAGTGGTTCTCAAACGTATACTCAGGGTCTTTGGTAGTTCAAGTTTGTATTTCAATCCAATCCAGTCCACTTTATTTCTACAGCACATTTCACAAAGAGTTTCCAAAGTACTGCACAAATACATAATTACAACAATAATAAAATGATAAAATAAACGCTCAGATTTAATCATACTAGTCTTAAAATAATAAAACCAGTAACATAAAATAAGCAATAAACAAATAAAGCCAATAAAATACATTAAAATAAATAAAAGACAGAGGACCACACAACTCACGCAGTGTTGAAAGCCACAGAGTAAAAGTGGGACTTAAAACACTCAGAAAACACAGAAAAATACAGTTAGGGTTGTCAAAAGTATTAAAATTCAGATACTAATCCATAGTAAAACTAATAACGAAACTAGATACTCATTTGAGCAAGTATCCATACTGCAAAAATTCACATTAACAGGACAAAATCTGAGCTTTACTGAACAGTTTTAGTGTGATTCTGTGCTTTATCAGAATGAATATAAGACCCCTGGGCTTGGTTAGGACTGCCTTAGCTGGAGGTTTTACATATTATGCATTTTCTGGGTTAAGGTAAATAATAGTGAAAGAAAGTGTTGTCATTCACTCACCCACACACAACTTTTACACTAGGCAATGTGGGTAAAGTGTCTTGCCTAAGGACACACCAACATAATTTAGTGTGAGTGGGAATCAATCCTCCAACCATTGAAGTTAGGGGACCACTCCTCTAACCACTGAGCCACTGTTGCCTGGTGGAGATACAGAAATCTTTGAAGGGATATTGCACAAGTTTGAAATAGAAGACATGAACTTCATTCACATAAACAACCATTTGAAACTTGAAATGGAGTGTGGAACAAGAATATTCTCAGGCATTTGCTGAACGAGAGATGTGTATTATTGTCTGGGCACTGTTTGGTTAGACTCATTGCTTTGGTAAAGGTCTAATGCCTTTTTGCTATTTCCTGTCTTGTGGAGCGAACACACACTTTTCTCTGTATATAGCTATTGTGACACTAACATTTTAGAAAAGTATAAGTAGTATTCTAGGGATTTACCAGCATCAGTAAGTTGCGTCCTGTTAAAATACTCGCAGCAGTATGTGACAGGATTTGATCAGATTGTCCATGTGTTGTTGTTGGCCCCGCACTGACAGACATCCTGAGGAAGGCCAGTCCTGATAAGCTCTGTGTGCAGGGAGAGTCTGTTTATACAAGCTCCAACCACCCACAACACTGACCACTGCACACACCTCGCTGCTCTGCATCCAGTGGGAAACGACTAAGAAGAGGAACAAATCAGAAGCACACAAACAGGAGCAAAAACAACCATTTGTAATTAAAACTGTTGTATTCTCACACTTCACCACTAAATGCTATCTATGTTACTATCAGACAGCAGAACAGAGACCAGATGAGGGGATGAGGGGAACAGGTACCACATATCTACATATCAAAAAACATAAACAACAACAAAAACAATCAAACACATACAAGTCCTAGTATTTATAATGATAATATAGTCCAAAATGCAACTTGAGTTTTTGTCCCCATCTAGCATCAAAAAGTATTTTAAATTTGTATTTATTTTATTCATGTATTTATTTTGGGCAAGTAGAGATTTACATTCTTATACAATATATAACATAAGTGAAATCATAATAGAAATAAAAATAACCACAACAAAACTAACTAAATACACAAAACAAAACTAACCAATATATGTCGTTTTTTTGTTTTGTTTTTATTTTCCATTATCTGTCCATATTTTTCCAGTATCTTATGTTGGTGTTTTTTTTGTTTTTTTGTTTTTTAACTGGTAAAACTTCCAAAAGGTGTGTTTTCATCACAGACTGTATAATAGAAGAAATAGGACTATGGGAGTCTGACGTCACCCGTATAGTTATAATGGGAGAGGTAACAATTTTTCAGTAGAAATATTTTTCAACTGCAACCAGAGCTCAAAGGAAACACTGTGCCCATGCTCGTTTCTTATTTGGAACATTATGTCCATTTATATATACAGTCTATGGTTTTCACAAATATGGACCTTGGTACCCATGAAAACCGGTATTCAGAGTTTGAGTATTCACAACAGCGCAGTTATGCATTTGTACAACCCTTATAATAGGAGTCCATAACATATTTTATGGTATATGGCAAATGTACTGAAAACAAACTGTACTATTAGGAAAGTACTGCATTCAAGTTTGCATCTGGACTATACTGCAGAGGCACCCAAGTTTATGTAAAATGACCTAAGACTGCTATTACTGATCATACAAAATCAATCTTTGAATTATTATTTAAGCTTACCTTATATTTCTGCCTTTTATAAGAAGTATAAATACGTAGTGCTTCCATTTTAGATTTTAGAGAACCACTCTGGATCCCAGGCTACCAATGTTGACCAGATTGTGCAAATTAATGGCAGAATCTAAAATGGAAGCACTTTACATTTGAACTGCAGCAAAATGAAATATAATGTGTTTTATAGCTTATTGATTCAACAAAACTCAAAATTAGATACAGCAAAACTCTCATAAGAAAGTTCCCTTCGCTGTGTTTGCTCACACCCACTGTGCATCAAGTGCATAACAACAGGTCTGCATGCTTTGTTTATCCTGTGCAGAATGCTAGCCTAACTATTTCACTTAGCTTTGGGTGTACTGAAGACAACTTTTGGTGTATCTAATTTTGAGTTTTGTTGAATCAATAAGCTAGAAAAACATATTATATTTCATTTTGTTGCAGTTCAAATGTAAAGTGCTTCCATTTTAGATTCTGGCATTATTTTTGCACAATCTGGTTAACATTGGTTGCTTGGAATCCAGTCTGGTTCTCATTCTATTTTTGAAAACAGTAGATTTTACAGTCTGGTCATCATTCGCTTCTCCACATCTCAGGCCAAACTTAAAAAGAGCAAAAGGAGATGTGCAATCAGGCTTATTTATTTCAGAGATATGTATGGTGAAATGAAGGAGCTCATGGGTCATCTGTCATTTAGAAACAAAATTAAACTTCTCTCACCTCAGATAACAGCGTTTTGGGTTTCGCTCAAATGTTTTTGTTTTGATACAGGCTGACCGTACATTTCTCTGATTGGTTAGTCCAGGGGTCGGCAACCTTAAATACTCAAAGAGCCATTTGGAGCGTCTCCCACAGAAAAGAAAACACCCGGAGCCACAAAACCCCTTTGATATAAAAAATGAGGAGAACCACTGCATTTTTTTTTTTTTACCTGTGCGCTCTGTATAAAAGATTATAGTGTGTTGCATTTATGAAATCAATGAAATGCTACTGAGAATATAAATCCATTCATATATACGATCTGTGCATATGACCTGCAGACTTATAATCTCTGAAAAGTTTAACATGAGCCATCTCCAACGTGATAGAAGCACAGAACAGACTCACCATCAGCAGCACATCCTCTGTCACAGAACGAACACACATATTCCACTGAGTTGTGTCCTTTACTCCAACAGAAGCTGACCGCATTAGCAACACAAAGAATGCTTATAGTTTATGCAAATTAACCATGTGGTTTTAAGTTTCGTTTCTGTAAAACGTAAACACATGAAACACATTATTACTCAATGTATATTTGAGTCCTCTTAAATTATCCACTCGCAGCGAATTAAAACTTCGGTTTGTTTCTGTTATTGTCATCATTACGTGTACCAGTCTCATCTGCCATGATAGAAAATGAATCTGCCCATGTAACATTAAACGTTCTGTTTTCTTCAGAAAATTTTCTTTTCTTGGATTTATCCACCACTTACCTACCACAGGTCAAAAAGATCAATAAATCATGCTGCTGCTTTTTTGTAGGACCTGGTAAATCCAGGTTACCAGATTTGCGCCGGGTTTTGCATATTTTGAGCAACAAAAATATAAAACATGTTTGATTTGAATGTTACAAGATTACTATTATCTACAAATTTAGAATTGTATTTAAAAACAAACAAACTAAAATAAAAAAATACACTGTAATTAAATACTCATTATTTATTTTCCAAACTCATAGGGAGCCACTCCAGAAGGATGAACGAGCCGCATGCGGCTCTGGAGCAGCGGGTTGCCGACCCCTGGGCTAATCTGTCTGTTAATCATGTATATCCGAAACCAGGGAGACAACACTGAGTCCCAGACTACATGTATTAGTATTGTATAGGAAAAGTGTATTAACTTATCTGGCCAGACAAGTTAATACAGTTTCTTACAGGGCCTATATTACTCTATTTTCAGCTCAAACCAAACACTCCTTGTGATGTCATGTGGTAATACAGGAAGTGCTCCACTGTGTTTTTAAACTACATACACCTTCACTAGAATAATTTTATAATTTCAGCCCTGAAATTTCCAATGTATACTGAACAAAAAGTAATAGGTAGCTTTGAAGAGACAGACAGACTAATGATGCAGGATTATGTGTAAATGAAACAAAACACAATTTTGGCTATGTTTTTTAACGAGTCAACAACATTCTAACATAGTTCCCAAAAACTCACAACTGTCAGCTTTACGTAATATAGAACGTTTAATCCCTGTATCCCTTCAAACCTCTAAAGTCTAAAAGCACTTCACATTTCTCGGTTTGCCGCTGAAAACACAGACTTACTCCATATTCATTGTGATTCACCAAACGTTTCCAGTTCTATTGTGAAATGTCATTCCACACATCAGCCCAAACCCCACAGAGCAGCCGAGGCCACAGCTAAATATGACACGCGCACTGTCATTGTGGCTGCTAGCACCCACAGCGGCAGCGTCAAGTGAATAACAACAGGTTTGCATGCTTTGTTTATCCCGTGCAGAACGCGAGCTAAACTATTTCACTTAGCGTTGGGTATACTGAAGAGTACTTTCTTAAAGGTGCATTGTGTAACTTTTCTGATGGAGGGTCCATCAAATGCTTTTCTTCATGGAGACCAAACCAGAACAAGTTACATGTCAGATATGTGGAAAGGTATCTCCGTTCAGTCAGAATGCCTGTTTTTGTGGGTATTTTTGAGCTGTAAAACCACCAGTAATTGAAGCTATACCCGTTTAATGTCATACTGTGGAACATTCTAGACACAGCAATGACATATCCATAGAAACAAGCAAGTGACGGACCCCCAACCAAAAAGTTGCATTGTGCACCTTTGAGTACATTTTGTAGTGGATACTTTTAACTTTTACTTCACTACAGTTGAGAAGGTGCATCTGCACTTTCTACTCTACTACATTTTTTTAGCACATTTAATTTGAGTTTCCATCCCAACTTTGAGCAAATCAAATACCCCAAAACAGCTACAAAAATTAAGAAATCAATTAAATCTGTTAAAATCAGCTAAATTCTATCAAAATCATTACATTTCATACTTTCATTGTTCTGAAAGTCTCTGCAAAATAGTTTTACATTTTACTCTTTCAATACTTTAATATTTTTACTTTCATGTGATACTTTTACTTTCACTTGAATAATTCTGTGCCCCTGTATCTGTACTCTTACTTTAGCAACAAAACTGAGCACTTCACCCACCAGTGCTTATGAGAGTGTTGTTCTATCTAATTTTGAGTTTTGTTGAATCAATAAGCCATAAAAAAGACATTATATTTCATTCCGCCTCAGTTCAAATGTAAAGGAAAATATAATCATAGCAATATTGGATCTTGCACGCACGCAACTTCAGAAGTCAGGAGTGCTGGAAGAAATGGGTATTTTACCGTTGTATTTTATGACCTGTCTGAGTAACATTTATTGACTGATTTCACTCCAACCTCCAGCCGAAGAGTTTGGATGGCACTTAAGATAAAAGACCAGAAAATGAAAGGAAACTATTAAAAAGAAACAAAAGATGAGCAGATAGTGTGGCAATCTGGGTTTACTTAGGTTCTCTGTAGACCATGGAAATCTAAAATATAAACATTTTATGCTATTTTCTGAACTATGTTATAATTTTATCTTCAAAACCAAACCCCAGTTGGATCATTTCAGCCCTGGAATTGCTACTACTACTGAGAGGTAAGAGGTATCTGTTAAATTGAAAACTACAGCTTTGTGACAAGACAGAGACATATGCAGACAGACCAATAATAAAGGATTACTCAGACATGTGTGAATGAAACAAAACACAACTCCAGGTATGTATTTGATGAGGTGACTGCATTTTGACAAGGCTTAAAACTCACAAGAGTTAATTTTGTGTAAAATGGGATTTTAACCCTAACCCTAACTTATGCTAATACCTTTTATTTGCTGAATGCTTTGGTTGGATTCTCAAAACTGACACACCGATGTAGAGTTCATTAAATACATAGAACATATAAGGCCAGGTTTCATACAGAAAAATGTCTGTCCCTTCATCCAAATAAAGCCATAAATTGTCACTGGTTTCCCAAATCTGAGCAGAGGTGTTTATAAAAGGACTTCATGTACTTGCACATTCCTTGTAGACATAAAACTCTATGTACAGTACATTCTAACAAATGTTTATTAAACTCCAAGCTGTGAAGTATTAGGAGTCCTGCTGAGCCATTTTGTACATCTGAAATACACGAGCCACAGGGTTTAAGGATAATCCAACTTTAAGACTTAATTTGTAACCATTGGTAGGATTTTAACACTGAACATACAGCAAGTGAAGTCCTATAGTTATTACTATCAAAGGAACCAGCATGAAAGCAATGACTTTACCTCGTAAATGAACTAACTAAATCATTGCGTGTCAAAAGTATAATTAAATAGTTTAGATTTTTCTCCAAATAATCCAGTTTTCTCTTCACTTCCCTCTATCTGAAACATGGTTGTAGTCATGGTTGCAGACTGCAACAACCGCGTCTCGTCTGTGACAGTGTCAGTGGAACAACAGCACTATTACACACATGTGGAGGAACATGTGTCTGCTCCGCTTCAGGGAAATACAGGACGTTTCTTCAGACGTGGTTTTGATGTGCATCTGTGAGAGGTGAATTGGAACACGCTGTTCTAATGCAGGGCTGTGTTTAAGGGCATTTGTGACACATTAGACTATTATAAGTGAAGCTGTATTATAAGAGCACCTGCCTGACCAGTGTACCTGTCTGACCAGTGCACCTGTCAGACCAGTGCACTGTTGTTGTTAGTATTGCTTCATGAATGTATATTTTGTGTAGTACGTGCATTACACACGTGTAGAGCTGTGATATATCTCTCATGGTTTCTAGATGCATAATAATAATTACATAGACAACAATAGTACTGAAGGCTCAGCTGAATAAACAAATGGCCCACATATAGTTGTTTGTACAGACAGGGCATCAAATACAGTCTAATATACACAAATATTAATAAACTATTTAGGTCTAGGTCTCTCTAATTTGACTCCAGAAATACTCAATAGATATGTATTTCATATATTAAAATAAATATACTAATTTGCAATGTAGTATGTGTAAAAAGTGGCGTTATTAAATTGTTATCGACTAAATATTAATGTCCACCCCAAGTCTGCTTGCATACCCATAAAAGTCACCACATGCTATTGTCAGAAATGTACAAGTTAAAGGTGTACGATATGCAACTTTTCTAATGGAGGATTCTCAACCAGTTTGTTTCCATGTTTGTAGGAATATTCCACACTATGGCAATAAAATGATCTAACTCCATGGAGACAAGCAGGTGATAACAGTAGGCCAAGTTACAGGTCAGATCTGTGGAGAGGCAAGCCCAATCACAGTAAGACCGGATGTTTTTAAAGGTATATTTGAGCACTAGAAACGCCCTGTAACTGAATAAAAACAAAATGAAAAGCCTGATGCCATAACATAGCTATAACATCTCCATAGAGACCAGACGGTGATAAACTTTAGAAAACTGAATACACCTTTAAAGGTCCTATATTGTGCAAAATTGAATATTGTGAGCTTTAAGCCATGTTAAAATGTTTTATGTCATCAAAAACATATCTAGAGTTGTATTTTGTTTCGTTCACACTTGTAACACTTTATTATTAGTTTAGCTCCATTCCATGTTGTGAGTAGTAGCAGTAGTTTTCAAGATAACAACTACCTTTGAGCTTTTGTTCAATTTCAAGGCTGAAATCATCCAAATTATTCTAGTTAAAGTGTATGGAGTTTAAAAACAAAGTGGAGCTTTCTGGAGTTTTCTGTTTGAGAGAAGAACTCAGCCTAAATATGGATGATTTGTGTGTTAAACATGTGCGAATGAAACAAAATGCAACTCCAGGTATGTTTTGATGAGGAACAGCATTATAACATAGATAGGAAAATAATGTAACATAGGACCGTTAAAGAGTGATACTGTAACAACTGAGCTTCAAAACCTAAATACTCTAGAGTGGGAATGAATCTTACCACATGATCTTTACTGACCTATGTGGCCACAAAGAATGTTCATGGCTATCACCTTGAATTAATAACTTCCAATGATCCAACCATTCCTTCCAAATAGGCCCTGTAATTCTTAAGTACTACACGAGTCTAATGAAATAAGATCATATACAGTTAAATAGATTTCCCATGATTCCAGAGTGCACAGCGGCATAGCAACTCTGCATCACTGCTGTTCACAGAGCCGTCTTTATCTGCCCTGAGGGACCCCTTTGTGCTTGTACAGTGTTTTCTTTAGAGTTAAAAAAGGAAAAAACCCACCAGATAGAGAGCATAGCATACATGGCAACGTCCCAGCTCTTCAAGTAGTTTATATTTAGAATACCGTGACCACATGTTAGAAGGGCTTTGGGGATTTGCGTAGTTGTTTACACATTGGAAATAATTCCTTTGGAGAAGACAAGAGTGTACAATTTAACATCGCATTAGCATCAATATATTTCAATTTGCAATGTTTTGGATACAGTTTCTTCAGTGGAAAACAGGGGTCAAGTCAGGCTCATTGAAAAAGACGTGATTCTTCCGTTGCCTTATCTTTATTGGCTGTGTTTTATCTACAACTTTTAGCAAACAAATATGGAAGTGGAGACAAAGGAGGGAGGAGAGTTTTAATGACGAGCTTTGGCAAAAAATACAAGAGTTCATTCAGAGTGGAACTGGTGGAGACTTATTTTTTAAAAAGGTTGTTTGTAATTCAAGGTGACAGTGCACTCGTGAGAAATCGGCTTTTGGAATAACATGAAAATAATATTTGTATTTTTTCTCTATTCATATTTAATTTCATTGGAACTGCTTTTTCACAGAAGGAAACTATAATACATATTCTGAATTAATTTAACTGCATTTCAGTTATTACAATTGTCAGTTGGTACATTTGTGTTTATGAATGTATTTGATGTCAGGCTTTTCAGATGTGTTAAAGACACTATAACCTTTCCAATTTCAGACTTTAAAGGGCCCATATTTCACAATTTTCCGATCCGTATGTTCTAATGTTTCCCCATCACAAACATCCCTGGAGTTGTGTTTTGTTAACACACAAACCCTGCATATTTAGGATGAGCTTTTCTTTCAAACTAAAACTAACTTTGCAAACTGCATAACCCTCCACTAGAATCATTTGGATCATTTCAGCCTTGGAAGTTCCAACCTCTACTGAACAAAATGTAAAAGATAGATGTTAACTTGAAAACTTCCACTTCATGACATCATAAGGTGGAACGGCATTTTGAACTATAGAGATGCAGACAGATTAATAATAAATGGTTAATCAAACATGTGTGAATGAAACAAAAAACTACTCCAGGTATGTTTTTGAGGAGATACCAGCATTATAACATGACTAAAAGCTCACGAGAGACAGTTTTATGTAATAGAGAACCTTTAAAAATCACTAAACATCATTATATAGATTTAATTTTCATGTTGACCTTTAGTTTATAACTCTGATTAGAATTGCTTTGAATTGGGGCCTATTTGTACTACTTTGGATGTGACGCTCTGTAATTGCATGTTCAGATTTCCTAAATATACATTTGAACAATATTACAAACTGTGCTTTGAATCAGCCATCCAAGAGGTTGAACTCATTTTCAAACCCCTCTCAACACAGCCACCCATCATCATTAACAACCAGACAGTAGAGTGGACACTTCCAAATATCTCGAGGTCACAATAGACAATGCAGTTACGGACGTTTACAAAAGAAGCCATCAACGATTGTCAGTAATCAGAAAACTCAAAAGGACTCTATGTTTCTCCACATCTTTTATTACTGTTGTACAAATCCATCATTCAGTCCATCATGTTGTACTGTTCCACCTGCTTTTTTAATATGATAAGTGTTAAAAACCAGTCGAAACTCACAAAAGTAACACACACAGCTGCTAAAATCATAGGACTCACCACACCCAACCTTGCAGATCTTAACAACAGGGCCATTGGACGCATTGCACTCTCCAAAGAACAGGACCCCCGTCACCCACTACAGGAACACCACATCCCTTTGCAACTCAGGACAGCGGTAGAGGGCACTCAAGTGCAGGAGGGCCCGCTTTGGCAGAAGCCTGATCCCCTTGGCCATCACATTTTTGAACAACAGGCCCCGCTGAGTGTGCTGTAATGTCTATTGTAATGTAATGCAATTAGTTGGTATGTGTTGTTGCTGTATATGTCAAACAATAAAAGTCTAAACTCTAACCAGCAACTTTGCTAAGAGGATAAACAAATAACCACTCTTCCACTATTTCAGCCTACATTCAGTCTACTAATCAAACTATTCATTATAAGAACTGACAAGTTTCAGTGACGTAAGCAAAAAAAAAAAAAAAAAAGAGTAACAACTTTTGGCATAAAAGTGACATGCATAAAAAATGACTGCCTTATCCTAAATAATACCGAACATTTCCCTGAACTGTTAAGCAATTAAATTCAACTTTCATTACAGTAAAAGGCAGAACCGCCCTGAGCACTGAAAAGATGTGGCCAAGTTGGATACATATGTCTGTTTTTGGCTTGTTTGCAGCAGCAGCTTTGGCAGGTCGTGAAGCTGCTGGCCCAGATCCTCCCTCTAATGTAATTAATGCACCAGACCAAAGGAAGAAAGACATAACATAATATAATATATAGAATATAGGTGAAAATGGATATGATCACACATTGGAATATTGAGCCTATAATATTTTATATAGACTGTGAAAATTCATTGGTGTTGGAGAGTTTAAAAAGAAATCATATTTGCTGTGTAACCTTTCAAACGATAAAGTTTCATGAAGTAATAATTCCACACTTTTGTAGTAAATTTTTCCTACCTAAACCAGAAATATAATTCATTTTGGAACACTTTTGTCCTGAGGGCTATTACTCTCCTGAAACTGCCCTGACACTGGATCAATACCTGTGGACTTTTGTTGACGTTTTCTGTTATTATTACGGGTAGAATTATATCCATTCACAATATGATATCATCACGGTATGAACCTCACGGTGCGATATTCATTGCGATATTGTGGGAAAGCTCACGATATGGTGGGGAGGTTCACGATTAGGGATGTAACAATATCCAAATCTCTCAGTATGATATTTTCACGATATACATCTCAGGGACGATATTTATTGCAATATTTTGTGGAGGTTAACAAAACTGTTAATATGCTACTTTTTCCTCTTAAAATGTCTTGACAAGACTTAATCCAAAGAACTAAGATTTAAAAGTGCTTAGAACTGTTTTTTCTTCTTGTAGTCTGAAATGGAGCAAAGAATCATGGTCTGTGTAGTTCCCTCTGTCTTTTTTTTCTATCTATTGCTGCACCATAACACTTAATTTAAGCAAAGAGACTTGTAACTCGATATATTGTGATGGTCCATGATATTATTGTGAGAACTCTGACGATACAATATCACGATATTTTGGTTATTGTTACATCCCTAATTATTATAGTATTTTACTGCTCACATTGGGGACAAATAAAGTGGTATTGATTGATAATTATTGATTGATATATTTATATGATATATACTACTACAAAAAAACATATTAATTCATATTCACAATATTAATTTTTGTCAATATTCCCCATACAGTAGACATGTTCTGCATTAGACAGGATAGAGACCACAGTGGATGGCCCAGTGACAGGCAGCTACACACAGGGAGACATGCTGATTGTATCTATGCTACACAGCTTGAAGTCATTCTCACAGCGCTCACTTTGAAGCACCCGTCCACATAAATCACCCAGTGTCACATCACATAGAAATTTTGTATTTACAGAGAGAACATCAGAACACATTTTCCATTCATGTCGGGAGGCAACGTGCTGCTGAGTCTGATCACACATGCTAGCAAATGTTTTTATCAACTGATTTTTTTTTTTTTTTAGGTGTGCTGGGCTGCAAAAAGTTTGAATATTTCTGAAATATTTTGATATTTATTCCAGAAAAAATGTGGTGCTTGTTTAATACAAAAATAAAATAGTGGGAGCGGTGGGGAAAAAAAAAACAACTGCAATTTATTTAGGTCTATGTTAGGAGACATAGGCATAAATAATGATAGAAACATACATTTGAGAGGGGGATTTAGAAAACAACGTGACCAAGGTTTGCACTAGTAACACAGTTCAGTCTGTAGGTGGCCACTTTGTTGAATTGTTGAGTCACCCTGGTGGTTATTACAAAAATAAAATAGTGAAAGTGCAATTTATTTAGGATTGTGTTAGGAGACTTGGGCATAAGTAATGTCTTAAACCCCTGGTGGTTGAAAGACATAGAGGGAAGGATGGAAGAAAACAGCAGCAAAGAGAGGATCCCAAGCAAACTGTACCCTGGATATTAGCAGCAGTTATATACTTATATAGAGATATCTCCTAAACACAAGTGGGAAGGTGTGCCTATTGTTTTCACTGTTACATGTTTTTTTTTAGATGCTGCTTGTCTCTCCTTCTGTGGCTTTCCCTGAGGTTTCTCTGAGAGTCCAACATGAACTGGGATGGGATTCGAGGCAGCTATCATCTGGTTATCAAATTCTTACCCACTCCCAGTAAAGGGAAGAATACTTTGCAAATGTATTTAGTAACAGAATACTGAATACCTGCATTAAAATGTATTTTGTAACATATTCTGATACATGGTCCATTCAGAGTATGTATTCTGAATAAGCTGCATTTAAATCATAGTGTAAAGAAGCTGCATAAGAGCTGTATATTTGTTTCAGTTTGTTTGCATTTGCTGTCACTAATAGGAGATGGAAAAATCACACCCGCACTCACCACAAGAGCTGTGTTGTTTATTTTTCTCACTGATTATGTGCAGTAAATCAAAAAGCAACTGTTCTGGAATACAGTTACTCAAAATTATTATCCAGAGTATGTATTTCTGGTACATGTATTCAGTTTCTTCCTAACGCAGCCCACTCCACCACACAGATCAAAGTGACCAAAAATGCCCTCCTGTCAGATTTTAAAAAAATTTTTGCAAGTTTGATCAGATACAATTTTCTGGATTTGTACAGTAGAGGCACACAAATCTAAACAGGAAGAAACTACAGTATTTTATGCAAATTCTCGTAAAGTGGGCCAGATGCACAATCAGATGCAGGATACTTCACCTTCTCGCCTCTCATCTTTCCAATCTCACTCCTAAAATCGTGTCGACCCCGACTATGAAGACAGCAGATAATGGGGAAAACCAAATCCCTGTGCAGCTCACCTCATTCTGTCTCTCACTGACTAATAGAAGCTATACTAGTCTACTCTACTGTAATATATGTTATACAGTCAGTGGCAGGAGACAGACTGAGAAAGGGTTTTTTTGGTCCAGAGATATGCAAAATTACAATATCAAGCCTATCATTTATAATTAAAACTATTGAAAATGACAGCAATGAGAACTGATCAAAAATACAACTTGTTTTGTTTCATTCACACATGTTTGAGGAACCCTGTCTGTCTACATCTTCAGAGATCAAAATGCTCTTTTCCACCTTGTAATGTCATGAAGTCATAGTTTCAAGTGTCGTAAAATCAGCTATGTTCCCAATCAGCAAATTTGGACATAAAGATAGAGTAAAAAATAACAATGGAAAATTATAAGAAAATTAGAGCCAAAACAAGGGACCCCCCCAAAAAATATTATAGTATATTCTAAGATTTGTTGTCTAATGAGGGTTTCAGACATGTTCAACAACTTACTGACAACAAGGCAATTTCCCTAATTACATGTAATATGCTATTTGCAGATAGAAATTGCAAAGGATTTGGTCTTGTCTCCATTCAAATGATTCCACAGAGTCACAGTCAATTTCTTTTCTCATTTAGACACAAATAACAATGTGATTTTCTTTTGCAAATACAATCATTTTCTCAGCATGGTTCTGATATTTGGTCCCAGTGGTTTGTTTTCATAGCTGTTACAACTTAATTTCAGAAAAAGTAAGAAAACAACCACTATACACGTTTACTGTGAAATTTGGTTTCATTTCAAATTGTTTATTTTTGTGTTAAGGGCTGGGGACATTTTGCTGCTATGGATAACAATTTTCAGTGTCAGTACAGTCACAAACTCACCAAAACCAGGTAGTGTTTGGTTAAAGAAGAGGTATTATGTAAAATGTATTTTTTGGCATTTTGTACCATGTTATAACATTGTTTCTTCATCAAAAACATGCCTGTAGAGGATTTAGGTCATTCATGGATGTCTGAGCAATCTTGCAATCTTTCCTGAGCCCTATTCAAAACTTCCTTACGGTTAGTAGTACAATCCTAATACAATGCCTTTTTAATGAATATTCTTCATGTTTGGTGTTTAAACCAACTAGCAAAGTATATGTCAAATAAAAGTAAATTTGTCATATCTATAAACATCCTCACTTTTTATATCATTTTCATATTGGTCATATAAAGTCGAATGTTTTAAAAAATACTAACTGACTGAAAGAGAGCTTCACTTTTATTAGTAGCTAAAACTCAATGTTACAGAGCAATAATTTAGTTTTACATTTTGGGACATGTATCCATGTTTAAAACCACAATCTATGGGCACGATTTGGAAAAAATATTGAACTGCAATTTTTGTGACCAACATTACGATTATGATTATATTTTCGATTTATATTTTCATAATAGGATTCTGTTCAAAGTTCACATTTTAAACATGTCCATCAGAATTGACAAAAAAAACTGAAATATGAACTGTAAATTTATATAAGAATCACATTTCAGAACTAGACAGGATTTACTGATGCTTGTTGAGAAAAAAACTATATTTATAAAATGGCAGCCTTTGCAATTTGCTAATTGTGTCCATTCAAATTGCGATTTTGATTCAATTATGATTCATCTTGCAGCCCTTTTATAATCCATAAATAATGAGAAGAACATTGTGTAAGTGGACATCTCAGCCTTCATCTTTTCATCAACCTTAAATTAAAAATCTAAAAATAAAACATACATCATCATTTGTTGTGAGGCGTGAAATCGACTCCAAAAACGTTCTCAATTGGAACATTTATTTTTCCATCGGCTGCAAGCGTGGCCTCATCCATCAAAGCTACTCCAGCGAGTGAAGGCCTGGAGCTCCACTACCTTTGGGTCTATACCTTGTTTCTTTTGCTGTACTCATTTCTAATAGCAGCTTTTCTATTGCAGGTACCACTCCTAACTTGTCCATTGATTGTGTAGTAGGACTGTGCAATTAATCAGATTTTAAACACAATGTTGTTTCTGTAATTTGTAATTGTCAACGATCAGCTTGGGCCTTTTTAATTAAGAGCTGTACAGTCAATCAGTAAAAGTATAAGATCTGGAGCTTAGTTCAGACTTTGGGGGAAGAATAGAAGTGACTATTTTTTAAAGAATTTTGTGCTTGTGTCAGCTATAAACTTATAATCTATGACACCCATGGATAATTCTGTTATAACTTAGACATTTTAAATTGCAATATTAATCTAAAACAACTTCATAAAAGAAACAAGTCTGCTAACTTCCACGTTAGAAAACTGGGGTGCCTAATGAGAGCAGACGTCACTGTGAATGCCATCGCAACAAAGATCACACTTGCAAGTAGCAGATTTTTTTATTTAATTTGTACACTGCTGAATATGAGCAGGCTTCACTTCGTGGAAAGCGTCTCGTATGTAATGTGCCGCTAGCGGGGCTAACTGGTATATTAGGTTTTTCTCAAATCCTGTAGGAAGAAGGGCAATAATGTCTTTCCCCTTGATAATATTCACCAAACATTCTCTTTAAATCCTCAATCTCGGGAATCGTTGCCAACACAGAATGTATGGATTCGTCTACATCCATCTCGACCGCTTTGTTTACTGTTGTGCTGTACCACAAAAGGGACCCAGTCATGGCTTCACAGCTCTTCAATGATTGGCCGGTGCATGGTCTACAACTTCTGGGGTTCTTGCAAACCGTCAAGTGTATTCCGATTCCTGAACTAGTCGCTGGAGAGAAATGAAATTGACCAGAGGCACTAGGTGGCGCCAGCCTGGCTAGCTGAATCATACGTTTATCATCGATTAAGAAAATGAAATTGAAGAACAAAGTAACTGCAGAGCAGTGGGTGACTGGGCGTATGCTTGTGAAAACTGAAGTTGATCGGCAATATGGTGTCTTGAAAATAAACATTTAAAATTGCTTAAACATCAGCAAAATCCAGGTACAGCAACTATGAGGATGATTCAGGCTTATTAACTTGCACCCTAACTTCTAACCTTAATCAGTCAATTTAAATACTAATCCTGAATCATTGTAAACAATTTGTTCTTTATGAATTAACTCATGATTTACTAGGGCTAATTAAGGTGTGATTATTATAAAGTGGTACATATATATTGTGAGAAATAACTAAAAGAAAAGAATATCAAAATGCCATCGACCAATACAAGAAAAAGAAAAGTATAATTCTTTTTGTCATATATCACTCAGCCCTAATACAAAGTTTATTACTGAAACATGAGTCGATGATGGATAGCTGCTCAAGGGTAAATAGTGAGAGGCAGTGACAGCTGAAGGGGCAGGTGTTTGTCAGAGCACAGACAAACAACCAATAAACTGTACGGACGATGTAATATTTACATAGAGACGAAATGGATGGAGCGTGACAGATGAGGGGCCAGCTGACAGACTGAGACATATCAGATCATTTCAGCTCAATCTCATGTTCAGTATAGTTCCAAGTATTTGCATATCCACAAACAATTAGTCAAACTGATGGGAACTAAAATCTGGTTTTAGTGTCTCACAAACAACAAATAAAGCAAGACTGTGAGATGTTGTGCCATTATTTAACGGCCCTATATTACACAATAGACTCTTGTGAGCTTTAAGCCATGTTAGAATGTTGCTACTTTGTCAAAAACCCTGGAGTTGTGTTTTGTTTCATTCTCACGTGTTTGAGTGAAGATTTATTATTAGTCTGTCTACATCTCCAAAGCTCAAAATGATCTGTCCCACCTTGTGATGTCATGTAGTGGTAGTTTTAAGATTAACAGAGCTGCTTTTACCTTATTGCTCAGAAGAGATTGGCAATTCCAGAGTTGAAATCATTCAAGTAATTCTAGTGAAAGTGTATGGTGTTTAACAACACAGTAGAGCACTTCCTGTATAAACACATGACATCACAAGGTAGAGTGGTTTCTGTTTGCGAGAATTCAGCCTAAACATGCAGGGTTTGTGTGTTAAACATGTGTGAATGAAACTAAACACACCCCCAGGTCTGTTTTTTGATGAGGAAACAACATAATAACATAGATTAGAAACTATAGTAATGTGGGCCATCACTGGTTTGAAAAATGCAAGATTATTTTTTGAGTTCATTTTGTTCTAAGTTAATTAAAACATATTTACCAGTGCTGTCTTTATGTCATGCAGCTAAACAGCAATTTGTTTTTCACATCCCAGCCTCCTCACCTCTGCTCTCCTCTGACCACCCATTACTGCCTCACTAAATATTATTCATGCATATTGTGCCCTGATTATATAAGCTTGCCCTATTAATTAGTCCTTAATCAAGTACACTGATGTGGCGGAGTGATACATACAAAGTGATGAGGCCTTCCATATTAATAATGCAGCTCTTGTGCAATCAGATTTCCGGGTGGAACTATAAAATTATGTACATCTTAATACGTAATTTTTCTCCTGGGAGTTTGCCACCTAATTGTCTCCATGGAGATTTCATTCCTTTGCTTTGAATGTACCAAAATATAACATTATCTATCTTAAATGATAGAAGGTGTTTGCTATAGCTAAAAATACCTTGAATAAAAAGCAAGGGTTCGCCTCTCCACGGATCTGACCTTTAACTAGCCTAATGTCTCAAACTGCTCTTCTGTATTGATAAAATTCTTAATTCTTTATGTCATATCACATAGCCATAAAACTAGCCATAATACTAGCCATAGTATAGCATAGCATAGCACAGCACAGTATAGTATAGTATAGTACAGTATAGTAGCCCTAATATAAGTTTATTATTAAAACACAGGAGGTAATGACTGATAGCTGCTCAAGTGTAAATAGGCTTGCTTCTCCACAGATCTGACCTGTAACTAGCCCAGTGTCTCCAACTGCTCTTCTCTACTGATAAAATACTTAATTCTTTATGTCATATCACATAACCATAATACTAGCCCTAATATAGTATAGAGTAGTGTAGCATAAGTTTATTATTAAAATACAGGAGGTAATGACTGATAGCTGCTCAAGTGTAAATATTCTTGCCTCTCCACAGTTCTGACCTGTAACTTAAAGCTTAGTACTGCCACCTGCTTTTCTCCGTTGATAACATTAATGTCATACCATTCCAGGAGAACCAATACATAATTATTAGCATTACACTGTTAAAAAGAGGCAGAGGTGGGGAGGTTTATACAAAACTGAAGTACATCTTAATTTGCTCTTGAGTGAAATTAATGGTCTGGGAAATAAAAGCGTGTGAGCAGCTTTAGCACAAGGAGCTGGCTCAATCCAGCATGATGAATGAGACACCTGTGCAGCGCCACGGGCCCAAAGTAGGTCGCACCACAGACACAGGTGTGGAGCTGGTGAACTAAATGGCAAATCAAAAAAAAAAAAAACATGAATGAGACTAGTATCAAAAGTGGAGCTAAAAATACTTGTGATGAATGAGTTGAGTGAGTGAAGTGCACAGTCTGAGGCAGTGTCTACAAACACTTCACTCTGGCACATGGGGCTGTTTCACAATAAAGCACTTGTATTCTGAAGAAAGACTAGAAATAGTTTGAATGAGCAAGAAACAACATCACAGCTGGGGTCTTTGAGGAGTTTTGTAAAAAGAGTGACATTGGAATAGACCAAGGTACATTTGAATTGATATTTTTGATATTTCAAAGCAGAACAGAGCTTTTCTAAAAGGCCCGTATTATGCTATTTTCTGATCTGTGTTATAATGTTAAACTATGCCAAATCGACTCTTGTGAGCTTTAAATCATGTTATAATGTTGTATCCTGTATCAAAAACATACCTGGAGTTGTGTTTTGTTTCATTCACACATGTTTAACACACAAATCCTGCATAATTAGGCTGAATTCTCAACAGAAAAATATCTGTTCTAAATTGTGATGTTATGTGATAATACAGGAAGCGCTCCACTGTGTTTTTAAACTCAATACGCCTTCACTAGAATACTTTAAATAATTTCAGCCCTAGAATTGTAAATCTCTACTGAACAAAAGGTAAAAGGTAGCTGTTAACTTGAAAACTACCTCTACATGATATCACAAGTTGGAACAAAGCTTTGGAGATATAGACAGACTAATAACAAAGGGTTACTCAGACATGTGTGAATGAAACAAAACACAACTCCAGGTATATTTTTGATGAGGATACAAGATTATAACATGACTTAAAGCTCACAAGAGTCGATTTGGCATAATATAGGACCTTTAACTAAATGAGCCTAATTAGCCCAGTTTATAATGTCTGAGTCATTGGCTGTGGTTACATGCACACTCAAAATCTGTTATGAGAATATGACTCCAAAAATAGTTCTAATCATGGTCCGTCAGATTACTCACATCAAATTATGTGGTTTGCAAATCATTTAAATCATCTGAAAAGTCCAGAAATCAGATAATAATCAGGTTTTGGGGTGCATTTAAGCAGAGAGTTATGAGCTGTTGATGAGAGACCAAAATATCCTGCATTTCTCTCTCCTTTCTCTTGTCTGAAACTGGCACTTAACTGCAAGTTTGATCTTTGTCAAACCGCACACAGAGGTCTCAAGGCTTGCTAGAAGATGAAGCATTGCCATTAGCCAAACAAATTAGCAATGGACAGAAGACACTTTGTGAGTCACCCAATATATGAGTGTTTGGGGTAGTGCTTCCATCCAAAATGAAAAGAGTGCTGTACAAAAGAGGAGGAAAAAGAGAAGAAAATAAAAGAAATACCCAAGTTTCCAAGTTCTAATTTAAGAAATGCTTTGATAAACAGATTAAAATCCAGACATGGCTTTAAACTATATTGGTTGGGTATGTTTTTGTATGGATGGGCTTTCCATTTCACTTAAAGGTTAAAATTGACTCTTAGGTGCTTTAAGCCATGTTAGGATGTTGTTACTTCCTCAAAAACATACCTGCAGTAGTATTTTCTTACATGTTTGATAAGCCTTTAGTATTAGTCTGTCTACATCTCCAAAGCTCAAAATGCTCCACCTTGCCATGTGGTTATAGATGTCAAGTTAAAAACTACTAAGTTTAAAAAAAGATTAGCAATTCCGGAGATTCCACATGACTCTAGTGAGGTCCAATGAGGTTCATTTGGTCTTCTGATAATTTATGTTATTAGGTTCTTTTTTCAGATGGAGAGTCTGTTTACGTACTTGACAGTATACACAAAATACTTGACAGTATACGAAATACCCTGGATGTCCTGCAATAAAACATACATCAGGGAAACAAGGAGGGCGTTCAGTACATGAAAAAAAGAACATAGAACAGAATGTGAGAAGGAAACAGCAACAAAACACAAAGCAGAACAGGAACAACTCAAATCGGTCATCTCTGATCACTGTAAAAGAGAGAACCACATTATGGACTGGGATGGAGCAAACATCACTGGGACAGAGGAAAACAAACACTGTTGTTGAATTAAAGAGGTAATCAAAATACGGAAACATGCCTACGGGACTATAAACCGGGACGAGGGGGCATTTTCACTCTCACACACCTGGGATACTGTCCTGAGGAAGTTGGACTGCAGATGGCACTGTCATCCTATCTCCACCAGTAGGAAGACAGCGCCAAAACCTGTTTAAATTAGCTGACCGGACACGTCACAACAACATCACGTGACCACTCTGAGGAAGACCTCTAGTGAGGTGTATGAAGTTTAAAAACACAGTGGAACACTTCCTGTACATGACATCACAAGGTGGAACAGAGTGTTTTCTGTTTGAGAGAAGAACGCAGGCAAAATATGCAGGATTTGTGCATTAAACATGTGTGAATGAAACAAAATACAGCTCCAAATATGTTTTTAATAAGGAAACCACATTATAACCTAGATCAGAATATAGCAAAATCTGAGCCCTCACACTATTCTGCTGGATATGTGTTTGTAAGGATGGGTTTTCAGTTTCACTTAAGCAACAGTTTTTAAATTCAGTCACAAAGATAACTCCCCTGGCCACTGTCTGCTATCATATATCTACTGTCTCAGCCAATCATCGTTCTGCTGTTTACCATTACAAACAGATCTGTCAGCATCATTACATAAGACACCAAACCTCCCTCTTTCCCTTCATATGTATTATTATATGTTGAATTGAAGTGTAATATAGATATAATTATATAAGTACACACAAGCCTACACACAAGTCATTTAATTACCTACTTCAAAAATACATAATAATAAAGTATATGGAATAGAAACTTTAATCACTAGGGCTGAACAATTTGGTAAAAATATCTAACTGTGATTTAGATTTGGGGTTTATCTTTTAATAATAGGATTCTTTTCAAAGTAAAAGAAGATCTGACAAAAAAAAAAACTGGTATATGAACTGACTAATTAATACAAGAATCAAATTTCAGGACATGTCTGTATCAGTACAGATCTAAACTACAGGGTTAGCAGTTTTTATGCAGAATATGTCAGGGTATTTGGTTGTCTGTGGAAGAAATTTTGGCACTAAAAAAATTCCAGAGTTTACGATTTGTTAAAGATCCGATATTTACACAAAAATGACTCTTGTGAGCTTTAAGCCATGTTAGAATGTTGTTTACCTCCTCAAAAACAGACCTACAGTTATTTTTTGTTTCATTCACACATGTTTGAGTAATTCGGTATTATTAGTCTTACTATTAATAAGTAATAATAATACATTTTATTAATTAGGCTTTTCTGGATACTCAAGGTCACCTTACAACAATAGACAACTACAAACCATAAACAAAGTATACAATTAATACATTAATACACCACCTTGTGATGTCATGAAGCCGTAGCCATAGTTTCCAAGTTAACAGCTACCTTTAGATCAATAGAGATTGGCAATTCCAGGGCTGAAATCATCCAGGTGATTCTAGTAAAGGTGTATGGAGGTTAAGAACATAATGGAGCACTTCCTGTATTACCACATGACATCATAAGTTGGAACAGAGTGTTTTCACTTAGATAGGAAAACTCCTAAATATGAAACATTCAACATGTGAATGAAACAAAACACAACTCCGGGTATGTTTGTGATGAGGAAACAAAATTATAATATAGATCAGAAAATACAGTATATAAGTATAATACAGGCCCTTAAATTAAGACGAATCAAATTGCTATTTTGATTCGATTAATCTTGCAGCCTTATTAGCCAAAAAAATGTTACTCATTACTATTTAACATGCAAATTCATCTCCATTTATGTAGATATAATCACACAAGAATAGGGTAATTGTGTAGGAGTGATAAAAATCAGAGAGAAGGAAATGGTATAACTAACATGCAGTCTCATGACCCAATGTTCCCTGTGTCTCCTCCAAGATTCTCAGCGGCCGCAACCAAATTATCTCCTCTGCCTCCTTCTGTGCCTCCTGCTGCTCTACTCACACATTTTTTATTCTTATCACATCTCCACGTCCGGTCTTTTGTCCTTATAATTCACTCCCCAGCATGCAAGTAAGAAGTCCGCTTTCCAACTTGAAAAAAATCTGTAAATGTACTCACCTAATCTTGTAATTATTGGGCGGCTCTTCTGGGTTCATCAGAGTAGAAAGGCACACACGAGTCCAAATACGTGGCGCTGGTTTACCACTGAGAGCTTGGGTTTAATTGTGTCCAGCCCAGCTTAGCTTCAGACCCATTTATCTTGTGGACACAGCTCTGTAAAGAAAAGGGAATCGATCAGTTTTTCATCCTGACACGAGGAGCCCGAGAACGTTTAGCAAAGTGGAGGTCAACATAAAGTGGGCAAGGGCATGGAGATAGGGCACGAGAGTGACGAGAAGGGATGTACCGTCAAACCAGCAGCATATCGGAATTAGAATTTGACTGCTTCACTGCTATAATTTAATATAAGGGATCTGAAGGGCAATACATGGCCAGGACGAAAAAATATTGGTGCCACTAATTTTCCTTTAATACCAAGGTTTTTATCTTGAGATGTTCTTAAATCAAAATTACTAGGAATGAGTGATAAATCGGTTCCAGTATTGGTACTGGTCACAGCAATAAGCCAAATATCGGATATCGACATTGACTCCAATAAAAGCAAAAATCGGCCTATCCCTAAAAGTTACTAAGTACTTCTAGCTAAACTTGGGATACAAAAAAATGCAGTTTTTGCTCAAACAAAATGTAGTTGACATCATTTCATAACCTTATATAAACTGTATATTAGCGCTTAGCTGTGCAGGGAAGTTTGGTTTGGTACAATGCAACATTACAATAATTAATGATCTCCCAATCAGGGGTGTAGCATCAAATTTGTGGGTGCACAGAGCCCTGGATAAACAGCACCCTTTAAATCCCAGTCAGATCCTAAAGAGAGTGCTGTCAAAATGTTGTGAAGATTAAGAATACTTTTTCCGAATACTTTTCTGTTCACGCAATTTCACATATTTTCTTTGGCATGGCTTTGAAATTTTCAGCTTTTGTAATTTCTGGCTTTCAGAGCAGTAAATTAGAAAAAGCAACACAGAAAAATGGGAAGCTCAGTCGAACATTCTCTGTAATAACGGATATGAATGAAATTGTTTAAACTTTCTAATGTTGACTTTGGGAATAGCTTTTGGTTTGTATTCATGTAATGTAATGTTTTAAGATATATGGACATAATGACAGGGAAACTTCAGGCATACATTTAAACAAAATTGTGTATTGCTGTTTACATTCACTCACAAATACACCTCCCATTTAATTGTATCTGTCTATAGAGGTCAGTCTACTGCTGCTAATCCAATAAAATCAATTAGTGATCCCTGCGTGCATTATAACTGAACAACAGCTGAAACATAGACTTCATCTTAAGTCCAAGGACAGGCTTTCTATTGCTGTAAACCAAAGTCGACACACAGATAACCACTAAATAGGACGGAATGGGGCCACTATATTCCCTATAGCTTAGCAGAGATACTAGATCCTTCCGAGCTCTTACGTTCCTCTTTCATTCATGCAGATAGAAGGCAGCACGGAGGAAGGGGTTGCCAAGGTCACTTTCACTACAATCTCTGAGACATAAAATGTACGCTTGGGAAGGACACCGGATAGACATCATTTCCCTCGTTGATAGGAACCTTGCTTAATTATCCACTGTTGATGTCACATGACTTGTCCCTGGCCATGGTACGTAGGCATCATCCTGCAAGCAGGCCCCGTACTGTTGCGTTATCAGATCTTCATCAGAGCTTTATGAAGCGAGATAAGCATTAGTTAAATGAGTGGTGACAGCTGGGGAATAAAAAGGTTCAGAGATACTGGAGGGTTAGGGACATGCAAGACAGACGCAATAGTTGTATACTGTTTTAATTGGATTTCATGCACTGTGCAACAATTTTAGTAGTAGCTGGTAATGATGTAGGATTTTGTACAATCATTGAAATACAAAATAATCAACAAATATCCAAGTAAAATTGCTAGTTGCCCATCTTTCAAGGCCATTGGTGCAAATACTGGGTAAGCACAGGGGCAAGAATCATTTTGTTTTTTGTTTTGTTTTTTTGAAGCATGATATATTGCTAAAGAGACAAACATCGATAAACAATAATACTGAAACTATTTTATGCCACTGATACAATTAAAATAAAGTAATATAATCCCAATAAAATTATTTTAAAATAGACAGTACCATTAAAAGTCCTCTACAGCACTCTAAGGCTCAAATCTTAGAGTACAATGACAAGAAAATTACCCATGATACATACTGAGTCTCAAAATATCTTGTCCCATCTTTCATATATTGTGAACAATAAGCTGATATAGTACTTATGTCAAGTAGTAATCAAGTAATAATACATTACTGATATCTGTATCTTTAAATATATTGTTTTGTAGGGGTGTAACGTCACGGTATGACCCTCACAGTACAATATATATTGCGATATTTTATAGCTGACTAAACTGTTAATATCATGCTACTTTTTCCTCTTAAAAATGCTTTGACAAGACTTAATCCAAAGAACTAAGACTTAAAAGTGCTTAGAACTGTTATTTCTTCAGTCTGCAATGAAATGGAGCAACGGATCATGGTCTATGTAGTTCCCTCTGTCTTTTTTTAGCTGTTGCTGCACCATAACTCTTAATTTAAGCAAAGCGACTTGTAATTCAATATATTGTGATGGTCCATGATATTATTCTGAGAACTTTGATATCACAATATCACTATATTTCCATTATTGTTACATCCCTATTGTTTTGGTTCAAACTTTAGACAGAAATATTTCACTTGTATGATTTTCCAAAGCTATGGGCAGTGTTGTGGCTCAGTGAACTTCAGTTTTTGTTACAGAAGTCATAAGAGAGAGTTGTGTCAAGATACAAAACTTGATTTTGATTAGAATGTTTGTTCCTCAATAGTGATTTTTGAGAGTAGTAGAGTGTGATTTAATTCACTAAGTAAAAGCAGTTTCTTTAATATTTCCATGTGGTTTTAAACTACATGTGCTATTCGTCAGTATCAATACTTATTCATATGAGAAACTAAATCCAATACTACTTTCAATATCAAGTAAGTGAGTATACACTTTTTGACAAGAAATACACAGTTGGAGGATGTAATAAGTTCATGGGAGCACCAAGAGTATTTGATGGATTCTCAGTGGCCACAGGGATTTTAAGTGTAACACTGAATTAGCATTGCAAAGTAGCAGTGTAACCTTTGCACCAACTGAGTACTTCTAATTAAAGGCAATACTAGTCTAGTGAGAAAATATACACTCTTAAATAACTTTCTTTTGCAAAAGTGGCAGATGATGTAGAATTAATTGGTAGTCCCATTAGAAAAGAACTGGGAAAAGTAAAGGCACAAACAGACATTTGGACTTTTTCACTAAATATTATTAATATGAATATGATCCTACATTGCTGGGTTTCAGATGACATAAAAATTTTTACTTTGCTGCTGATGTCATCAACATTCCCTTGGGGTGTGATGCTAATTGTAGGCTCTGCTCTGTCTGAGGCTTTACTAGAGTTTAATCTGTGCTTTATTTGAACACAATCTCACCATAAAGAAGTGAGTTAACAGAAACTACAACATGTGAGTTGATTTGTGCTGTTAAAAGTCTCTAACACATAAAATTACAAGCACAGCATCAGCCATCAGTTTTTTAGTTCGTCTCTCTTACTCTTTTGTTGAAAACTGTTACAGGCTCCTGAAAATGTGTTGTTTAAATCAATTTTTTCTGGAGACAATCTTAAAATCTTTTTTCACAGTGTTTGCTAATGTGTGCATTGTGTCACACTTTACAGTCTCTCCGGTTTTCATTGTGGTTACTGCTTTTGTGATGGATTCTCTTGCGCAAATAAAGGGTCTCTATCGACCAATCAGGGTAAACTCTTTGCAGGGCACATTTCCAACCAAAAGCAGCTGACTGGCAAAGTGAGGGAAGTGAAGATAAATCTGTCTTTTCAACAGGTGCTGTTCATCACCCAATTTGGAAGAGAGCACTCCAGCTCTGCTTGCACTTGCACTCATATAAAGTCACTGTAAGTATCATTCTCTTTTCGCATTTTTATCAGAAAAAAGCAGACCAGTCAACACTAAAGTATATTCGTTTTCTGGTGTCCCTCGGATTGCTCTAGTCAGATTGCAATAGATTTTTCTTGCAATACAGTGAGTTCTTGGTAGTCAAGAGAAATTATTAGGTTCCTAAATTATTACCTTTTGGATATTTCATGTCAAAGTACAATGTTATCAAAAGGGAAAACTGGCTCTTGCCCCCATCTGGGAGTATGACATCATCACGTTCCAGACTCCGAAAACCACCAATTAAGCTTCATAGCTGACCACATGTGGAGAGATTTCTGAGAGCAAGAAGCAAGACTGATTAAGAGGCAGTCGTATTGAATAATATCTATCCAACTGTCCTTTAACTTCTTTCACCAGCACATTTATGAGCGGAGGGGTCAAGAGAAGGATCAAGGTTAAAATGAATCATGAACACAGCACTGATCTGATGGACTATAAAGTTATAATCGTCAAAAAATGCCTAGAATACTGAAATTATTATGTCTATTACAGCTCTGACACTGCTGGCCACTGGTTTTAAAGGGCTCTGTTCCACCCTATGATGTCATGAGGTAAATCAGGAAGTGCTTCACTGTGTTTTTAAACTCCATACACCTTCACTAAAATTATTTGGATAATTTCAGCTCTAAAATTGCCAATAATAAACCAGGATTACTCAAACATGTGTGAATGAAACAAAAAACAACTCCGGGTCTGTTTTTGAGGAGATAACAACATTATCATAATTTCTTAGAGCTCAAAAGGATCCATTTTGTGTAATATAAGATCTTTAAGTATTTATAGTAAATCTCTTATGTTCAGAATTGCATTTTGATGGGGCTTGAAGGGCTATATGCTTGGCTAAAGTGATAATTTAAATGGAAAGTGGTGAATTGATTTCTTGTGCATCATGTGGCCTCGGAGAGTAATATGAAATTGGATAGGAGCAGGAGAAAGGCCCGCTGTGTCTCATTATGGAGGTGTCAGAATGTATCAACACCCAGGAGCATGTCAACTGTGCACCTGCATCACAAACACAGAAACACAGCTGACAGGAATAGCATGAACACAGGCTAAAGTGTCAAACTCCCACAATTCAATTTTTATCCCCAAGTCCTAGTGTTGTCATGATACTAAAATTTCAAACTCGATTTCAATACTAAAGAAAATACTTGATATGATGGTAATAAAAATACTTTCTTTAGGCAATAGAATGTGATTTTCAGCGTTAAATTTATTAAATTGATATCAGCCCAAATGAGTATCTAGTTTTGTTACTAGTTTTAGTATTGATTAGTATCTGATTTCCAATACTTTTACTTATACTTTTGACAACCCTACTAACCACTACGACTGCAAGAATCGCAATGTGAACAGACACAATTGGCAAAGTGCAAAGGCTCCATAATTTCCTCCACAAAACAACAAAATATTTTTCTACATAAAACAGCTAACCCTGTACTCTTAGATAACCAATGAATTTCAGTATTAGCATTTATTGTGTATTTTCTTCAACAATCTAACACACTTCAAGATTTGTTACAGTGACAGACCTACTAACCCCCAAAACTGTGATAAATATACTTTGTTAACAGTGGGATATATGAATCAATGGGAGTTTTTTAAATATACTGTTTTGGTCAAAGGGTAGAGATAGTAGTAGAAATAATTCACTTTCTGTATCATTTTGCACAGTTATGGACAATGCTGTGGCTCATTGGACTGAAAAGAGTGTTTATCTCTACAAGTGCCCAGCTCTGAGCCCAACAGTTGAGATAAGGCCAAGGTCTGGCCAGGAGTCAGAGCTCTCTGATAGTTTCTCCCTAAGCAGACAGGCTCATGCTTGAATACATGTAATATTACAACTATTTAAGAGTGCACTTTTAAATTACTATAAGATACTGGGGGGATACTGCTAATAAATACCATTCAAACTAGAGCTGAGAAATGTAAATGTATTTTCTCATTTTGAACAATTGCAGTTTTCTATTTGATTGTATTCTGTGTTATTAACACCAAATACCTGTTTACTGTAAACACTAATAATACAATTTTATTTGTAAAGCACTTTTCAAAATAGGTAAAAAGGATATTGAATATATACCAAAAATATACAGACCCCCATAATAAAAATAGAAGACATGAAGAAATAACACATTTAACACAATCAATACAAACAATCATGATGCTGTTGATGAGCAGTGAGTTTCAAAGAGAGGGGCACTGACTGAAAAGGCCCTGTCCCCCTGGTTGCAAGTTTGGACATGGGCACCGCAAAAAGTGGAGTGCATGTAAGGACCATGGTGCCAAGTCATTTAATCGTCGTTATTTATTTAACATGACAAATTGTCAAATGTCTTTCTTGAAAGTTGTAACTCTACTACAAATCACATTTGTTTTTACTGACAGAGGTAGAGTCAGAGCTTAGAGTAATAGTTGGCTATAGACCTCTCGATTCATAAAACCAGTTAAACATAAAGGAACTAAAAATGTCACCAACAATATGCCCAGTAGAATAACAACATACTGTATCAAAGACTTAAATTAGTATCTTTGAGGGTAACTGGTGTTCAAAATATTACACACACAACAACATTGCACCATTCTTTGCAATGAGAATAGGAAACATATTGATAATAGCTCCTCACAAATAGCATAGAGAGCCTACAATTTGAACACATCTTCCCCATAAAACATTATTCTTTTTTTCCCATGTCGGGTGAACAGATACCCAAAACAGGCTTTACAAAAGAGCACACTGTCAAAAGGCTTCTTCTTGGGCATTGTTGTGTTTCCAAGGCTCACCAAATTACTAGCTTCTTGATAGTCAGAACAGAGAGATGGTGAGACAAAATGGGGTATTTAGACTTCGCTCGGAGGCAGTATAAGAAGTAGCATTGAAATAAACATACACATAGGAAGTCTTTATGTATTTTAGGTTATTATGCCTTGAAGGTCCCATATTAGAGTGGTAGTTTTCAAGTTAACAGCTACCATTTACCTTTTGTTCAAAAGAGATGGGCAATTCTGAGTCTGAAATGATCAAAATAACCCTAGTGAAGATGTACAGAGTTCTAAAAACACAACGGAGCACTTATTGTATTAGCACATGACATCACAAGGTGGAACAGTGTTTTCTGTTTGAGAGAATAACTCCTAAATATGCAGGATTTGTGTGTTAAACGTGTGCATGAAACAAAACACAACTCCAGATATGTTTTTGTTGAGGAAACAACATTATAACCAGAAAATAGCATAATATGGGCCCTTAAATTGCAAAGAAAAACAAGAGGGAACTATCTGAGGGAAGAAAACACATTACAGAAATTTTAAAAGAGTTCTGGGATGCGTGGAATCATTGCCATAGTTACACAGGTCCCTGGAGATACTGGTTACGAACATAAAGGGAAACCTCTTTCAAGCATGTTTAAAGGCTGCCTTATTGACAGCGTTGGGTTGCAGCTATAACTGTCATCACAATGTCACCAGTTCAAAGAATGAAAATGTCTTGGGAGGGACCTGTGCAGAGCGGAGGAGGGAAAAGATAACAGTAAAGACATCTGTGAATGGAATAATACAGGCTGAATTATGATATTTAGTAAACATGACAGATATATTTTATGCAATAGACAACAGTTAAAATGTGGGTGTGTCTGTAGGCCTTTTGTACATGTTTCATTATTTAACACTTATAGGTCAGAGGGTACATTTTAACTCATAGTACCACTTAATAACTTAATTTACAGAAAGGAAAAAAACTACATGTTCTAATTTTGCGATTATGGGGATAATAAAATAATCAAAAATAATTATAAGGCCCATATTACACTATTTTCTGATCAGTTATAAACATGCTTGGAGTTGTGTTTTGTTTCATTCCCACATGTTAACACAAATCTTGCATATTTAGGTTTAGTTCTTCTCTCTGAGAGAAAACACTCTGTTCCTACTTATAATGCCATGGGGTAATACAGGAAGTATTTAAACTCCATATACTCTCACTAGAATCATTTGGATCATTTCAGCCCTGGAACTGCCCGTTTTTACTGTACTAGAGGTAAAAACTTGAAAACTACCACTACATGACTACATTTTGATCTTGGGAGATATAGAAAGCCTAATAATAACAGGATTACTCAAACATGTGTGAATGAAACAAAACACAACTTCAAGTATGTTTTTGAGGGAGTAACAAAATGGCAAAAAGCTCACAAGAGTCAATTTTGCGTAATACAGGAACACTAACCTAAAATGCACTAGATCAGATGCTAATTCATGGGAGTAAACTGAAACAATAAGTTCCTGACCTCTTTTGAGCTATAATATGGTCTAGTGTGGTCACGTTTAACAGTAGAGAATAATATAGACTCATTTATAATATTTAGCAAACAACAAAGGAGTAATTTGTGTAACAGCTTAAGGGTTTGTTTGTCTCTAGGTCATTTGCACATGCTTCATTATTCATGCTTATGCAAATTCAATTCATAGTTTATGTAACAAACCATACAGTACCACTTACAAAAATAAACATCTTCATTTGCATAAGGCTGCACGCTGCAATATCACCATTATTGGATGAATAAAAGTTGAGTATCTAAAAATAGAATGCATTAGATATGATTAGACACTACTTCATGGGAATAATATTCTGAAAGTATCTGCCCTCTATTTAGCCCCATTATAGTCCACTGTGCTCACTTAATAGAAAGCATATGTTTCTGATTCAAAATACAGTATTTTTAAAGGTACTTTATTACACAAAAGTGACACTTGTGAGCTTTAAGACATGTTATAATGTTATCTCATCAAAAATATACCTGGAGTTGTGTTTTGTTTTATTCACACATGTTTGCAATAGAGATGTCATGAAGCGGTAGTTCCTTTTATCTTTTATTCGCAGAGATAGGAAATTCCAGAACTGAAATCATGCAGATGATTCTAGTGAACATGTCTGGAGTTTAAAAACACAGTGGAGCACTTCCTGTATTACCACATGACATTACAAGGTGGAATTAGTGTTATCAGTTTGCAGCAAAGAATTCCACCTAAATATGCAGGATTTGAGTTAAACATGTGTGAATGGAAGAAAGCACAACTCTAGGTTTGTTTTTGATGAGGAAACAACATTATAACAGAGATCAGAAAACAGCGTAATATGGGCCCTTTAAATATATGAAACTCATAAACCAGATTGAATTAAACTGTGCACAGAACTACAATGAAGATTTTCAGGTTTGAGTTACACAGTGTTATAAAAACAAGCCAGTACACTTTGTTTCTAGGAAGCATGTGGGATTTCCCTTAGCCTTGATTTACTGTAGAAAGCATCTTGCTGCTATAAAAACATCTTTTGCCTCCAGCTTGTCCACATATAGCTCCAGTGACTGCGCTCCTACAAAGAGGTATGGAACAAAACTGCAGTCATCTGAGGACACGCAACATAAACCTCAAAATAATATGCTCCAGCCTCAGGAAAGCTCATTAAAATACAACTGGACACAACTGAAGCAAACAGACGCCAACGCCAAAAACAAAACAGCTGATGGTGCACTTTGCTAGCAGGTGTTTACAAATATGGTACAATTCAAATTAACAAGAGAATAATGCGGTATCTAAGGTTTACAGAATCCACCTGAACAGGAAATAACAGCGAAGCAGATTTTTGACTATAGGGTACACAGTGCTTTTTGCAAAGGAATCAAAATTGCAGTTAAAGTGAGTGTCATTATTAAATTGAAAAAACAGCAATTATTCAGGTAACTGAAGGTCCACTGTAAGCTAAACAGTCTCAAAATGTTCAATATTTATAGACTTCTTTAAACAGTTCTTGAGTTCATTAAGATGTTCAGTCTTTTCTCATGACTTTGGACATGTTTGCTGTGACGGGAAGAATACTTTAAAAATGCATTTACTTACAGAATACTGAATATCTGCAATAAAATGTGTTTTGTAACATATTCTGATACATGGTCTAGTAGTCAGAGTACCAGAGTAATGTATATTCTGAATACTTTACACCATTGTTTCCCAGAGACTGGGTTGCAACCCTCAGGTGAGTTGCTTGGGATTTTTTGGGCCGCCTTGTCGTGATCCGCATGTAGATCTGCAAAACACAGTTCTGACACTGATCTGAGTATTGCGCTCTCCTCCTGCAGCCTGGACTAGAACACGTGACAAAAACGCAGACAGGCCCACCTATCTCATTAGAAATCTTTAAATGTTAAGACATGTTTTGTATCATTTCCAATCTTTTTGTAATTATTTTATTGACTATTTTATTCCAATATTGCTGGTTCAATTGAATGTTGAAAAGAAAAAGAAATAGGCTATATTTAATGTCCAAATAGGCAACTTATAGATCCTGTTATTGCTGGTTCAGTTACTGTTTTTCATTGTTTAAAACTCGATTAATACTAATTGTTCAGAGAGACACGATCACTCAGTCAACAATAAAATATCCTCATTAATGTTCAATAATGGTCAAATCCACCTTTACTTTGTGATTTACGAATAATGTCGACTGACTACTGGGTCGTGAAAGTTTGTGACTTTTAAAAAATGGGTTCCCAGAAAAAAAGTTTGGGAAACACTACACCACTTTACTATAGTATAAAGACATAACATTGAAAACAGCTTTATGTTTGTTTCTAAAGTTGTTTTTAAAGTATTTCTTACCACTAATTAGGGATAGAAAAGAAAAGTTACATATGCACACAATATCACAGTGATGTTCTCTATTTTTCTCAGTTTTTCTGCAGTTCAAAGCCAAAATTTTGTGAAGTTCCTTTGATTTTAGGAAAGTAACCATAACACTAAATGAAAGAGTAACTGTACCAGAATACATATTATCAGTATATGCATTCAGTTAAATATTTGAAAGGAACTCTGTGAACAAATTTATGCTTTTTTTATATGTTAATTGCAAATCTAACTGCAGTCTTACTTAGTTATCAAATAATCTTGGGCATATTTGAAATGAGTACTTAAAAAATCACAATACATTTCTTTCCTAAAATCGTGCAGCCCTGTTTTGTACGGTGAAAAAGTGGTTGTTTTTACAGTTTTAATTAGCTGTGGGAAAACCAAGGACAAGCTTTGCAAACAGGCAGAACAAGCAGAGCAGAAGGCAGTGGTACAGGGAGGGGACAGGAGAGTTTGTGAGGAAGCCCTGGTCCTGTTTAGACTTCCCTGTGTTCTGGCTCACAGCACACACTCACTCAGGCAGAAGCTCACGATAACAGCGGCTCTGGTTCTGGCTCTGGGGTAGTCAAAATAACAGTTATATTTAAAAGGTGCATTGTGTAACTTTTCTGTTGGAGGGTCCGTGAAAATGTTTTTAACCATGGAGATGTGATTGTTTTGTCTGGAATGTTTGAAAGTATGGTATTAAACCTTTCTATCTTCATGGAGAGCAAACCAGACCAAGTTACAGGTCAGATCTGTGGACAGGCAACCACGCTCACAGTCAGAATGCCTGTTTTTGTAGGTATTTTTGAGCTACAAGACTACCTGTAACTGAATAAATATAAGATAGAGCTGTCTAATGTCAGAGTGTGGAACATTCCAAACATATAAATGACATATCCATAGAAACAAGCAGGTAACTTTTAAGGTTTATTCTGGGATTTCAAGGTGTGGTTTGAATTGTAAAGGGATTATGACAAAAAAAAAGCATTCCATTTACAGCTGGCTGATTTCATGCTTAGAGGAAAAAAATCTGTACTTGTGAACATTCTAAATCTACACAGAAAAACACTCACTAAGAGCTTATTTTAGTATTTTAGAGTATTACATGCAACATTGATCTTAGGAGGTAACAATTTTCTGGAGGCAAGATCATAATTTTGATTTGAAAATAATTCAACTTTAAAATTGTATTATTCACTTTCCACAATGTCATACTCTTAGGCCAAATGCAAAATGCAAATCTACACAGAAAAGCACCTCGCCAAGAGATCAGAGCTATCATTATGAGTAAAACATGCAGCACTGACGTTAGGGCTGGGTGAACAAAACTGATAAGACAGTTTTCTAGAGTCAAGATCACAATTTTGATTTTAACACGATTAAGCAATTCAGTTTCCACAATTCAGCTTTATAGGCTTAGGCTTGCTGCAAAATTCATACAAAATTTACACACACAAAAAAAAACTTCACTGACAGATCAGAGCTATCCACCACTACATTATAAGTAACATTATTGAAGTTAGGGTGGGCGATAAACCAAAAAAAATCAATATCATGATTTTCTAGCACCAAAATCACAAACTCGATTTCAGAATGATTCAGCTTTATTCTCTTAAGATAACTGTATGCTTCTTTTGATAAGTTCACACTTCACCGTGACTGGCTAAAACCAGCTGTCACTTACTCAGAGCATGTCGGAGATGACCAATAGAAGGAGCGGAACTTCAAAACTGTCTGTGTTAGAAATTAATTAAATAGAAAGCACTGAATCACAATATGACGATCACTAAAATACCTGATCATCACAAAAATTTTAACTACTTTATGACACTGACACAAAGCAGGGTAATACCACTAAACCATTTTTAAATAGACAGTATCATTAAATGGCCTGAGCTGCGACTAATACATTATTCATTCAAAATTCATCTACCTTATTACATAAAAATGTCAAAAATCTAACCACTTTTACAAAGAAATTGTACCCATGATAAATATTGAGCCTTAAAATATTGTTCCAGCTTTCATATACTGAACGTTAAGTTGATATTGTACTAAGTGTGACAGGTCCACATACCAGATTGCAATTAACAGAATTGCACACATACAATGAATGGCACTTCATCCTCACTGTCTACTACACAGTGGCACAGATTTCGTGGATTTGTTGTTGTGTTTGTCTCAAGGCTTCACACAAGGTCACAATGATACAATACACGCAAGAGGATCTATCTGCGGACAGAAGCAATGAATTGTGGGAGTTGACAACCTCAGTAGGAATCCCTTGCTTTTGAAACAATTGCACCCAGAGTCCATTTTTGTCTATTTTTGTCTTTTTCTTGAATTTCTTTCATAGTTTCAAAGTAAGTGTGTCGAGTAGCTGTCAAAAGTACTGAAAATCAGATACTAATCAGTACTAAAACTAGTATTGAAACTTGAAAAATTAACTTGCAAAAAATTATCTTGAGCTGTAACTGAGGGTTTACAAAGATATAAGACCACATGGTAACATAAAAGAAAGTCCTAATGTTGAAAATAACTTTATACTGTGTAAAGAAAGACTGTTTTTATTATCATTATGGTATCGGAGTGAGTATTGAATACCGAGTCTATTTCTTAGTATCAGAATCAAGTTTGTTTTTTAAAAGCGTGTGTAGTGATTTATCTGTCTGTATTATGTCTAACTTTTGCCTATTGTATTATGTCTTATTTTTGCCTATTGTATTATGTCTAACTTTTGCCTATTGTATTATGTCTTACTTTTGCCTGTTGCTATTTGTGTACACTACAGCCTGTTGTGAGAGATAATAACATTGAATACAAGATAGACAAGACAGACTCAATGAAGACTAATCATTATGTTAAAATATTCAGAATCACATCAGACACTGAGCTGTACGTGACTCAGAGCTCAAGGACGTAATGACAGAGTGCAACATGAAATAGTCTTCAAAACGCATTTTCAAATCTGCTTCTGGCTGTGTTGCATAGAGCTAAATTAAAGGACCCATATTACACTATTTTATGATATATGTTATAATGTTGTTTCCTCATCACAAACATACCTGGAGTTGTGTTAACTTGAAAGCACTACATGACATCACAAGGTTGAACAGAGTATTTTGAGCTTTGGAGGGTTACTCAAACATGTGCGAATGAAACAAAACACAACTCCGAGTATGTTTTTGATGAGGTAACAACATTATAGCATGACTTAAAGTTTACAAGAGTCAATTTTGCATAATGTAGGATCTTTAATGCTTTAATTAGTTGGTGCTTTTTTCACGCTTTACTTTACTATGATGATGATTAGAAAGGTTAAAAGAGGCAAATTTGCTTTTAACAATGGTATAATAATGTTCCCTCATCATCATTAGATTGAACTCGTATTTTGAGTGATTCACGTATGTTTTAATAATTTAACAATAAAGTTGTTCGGCATTTGAAGGTGGAGTGCTAAGAAAATTTTTGTTTTCACTTCACCCCCGTCTTTGCTTGAAATCCAGAATACACTTTTGCAATACTTTACAAAGATGTAAGTCTGGTCACCGGTGAATCTCCCTGTTTTCAAATGGGCAAAATTGATTAACCACATGGTCCACCTGTATTGGAAAAAAAAAATATCACAGGGGACTGAAAAACTGCAGAGTGTGTAAAACAATAAAAATTGGTTAATAAATAGTTAACTTGTTAGGACTTTATTTGTAAATGATAGGTAACCATGAGCTCCTAAGTTTCACGAGTCACTGAAAAAAAAAGCACGATCACATTAGACAGGGTTTGAGATTCAGCAGAGGATGTGGGGACCAGACTGATATTGATCTGTATAAAAAAATACAGAGAGATATCATTCAGGATTTCCAGGCAACCCTTGTCTCATCCCAGCCCTACATTTTTAAAAGTCAGACTTTATAAGAAATATCTATACGAAATAGGTATAAGAAATAGGGTTTATATTGCTACCCAAGGGAAATTCTAGTATATGAAGAGGAAGGGCTAAAAGCAGAGAATCACCTCTATATAGTTTTGAACAGGAAGCCTAGATAAAACAATATAAGATAAAATAAGATAAAGCTTTATTTGTCCCACTGTGGGGAAATTACAATGTTAGGTCAGCATTATAGGCTAATTAACAAAGTGTAAAATGATGTTGTATATTATATGAAAACAATACCAGAAGAAATAATCCACAATATGTCTTTACTCACTGACTGTCCATATGCTGACAGTTCTTGTGCATGAATGAACTGAGCAGGCTGGATGTTAACCATGATGTTTTCCCATGTGTCTATACAGCCAGAGGTTGTGTCCGACATTACAGCAGCCTCATGTACTCAGAAAACCAGACCAATCCTATGGCTGAACGGCTGGGCTGATTCAACGCTGTCCATATGGTCTGCAATCATACTAATAATACAAACATCCAAAGCATCTGGCCTGCTAAGATGGCTCTAGTGGGAATCACTTTATAGTACTGCTATGCATGCAATAACAAATGCAATCTATATTTTAAGCAGTCTGTAATAGGGTTGCACATTATATAACTATCTAATCGAAATTGCAGTCTGAACCAAAAAGCTGCAGTTATTTAGATAATAGAACAACTCATCTCGATCTTGTAGTTTAGACCTCTACCTCTACAAACAGCATATTTTCGTAACGCATTGGATATCAGTTCAGATTTTCTTTTCTCAAATGTTAGAGAGGGTATTATGCATTATTTTTGGGGTTTTCTTCATGTTATAATGTTCCTTCATCAAAAACATTCCTGAAGAGGTAAATATACAAAAGCAATATACAAAACAGTGCACTACAACTTCACAAACCTGATGCGATGCGCAGTAGTTTAATTAGCAAAATAGTGGGTGGTCGTGTTGGTGAAGGGGGTGACATAGCACGGGGGGTCAGGAACTTTCAGCGTCAAAACTGAAACTGAAACTTATTCAACATTACTTTGGTCCCTCATTTATCGTGGCAGTTACGTTCTAAAAATAACTTGCGATAGGTGAAATCCACGAAGTAGTCAACTTTATATTTTACAATTATTATATCTGTTTTAACACTGTAAAACCCCTCATCACACACTTTTTACACTTTCTCAGACAGGGCAGTGAACCCTTTTCCTTCTTAAAACTTATTGCTGCTGTCGTCCTTTTGTTATTTTCATCCTTTATGTAACGAACCGAAGATTCATTTTTTTCTGTAATGGCGCCCTACAGGGCAGAGTCCTGCATGGGTCCATTTTTGAAGACCTGCACCCACGAAGTACAGCACCACACCCGCCCGTCAACCCGAGATTATATGAAACTTTTGTGCTGCATACGCCATGGACTGAACCAAAAATAAACCAGGACTAACCCAGGACAAACCTAGGACTGATTCCAAGACTAAAACAGGAGGACTAAACCAGAACTGAACTAGGACTAAAACGGGATTAAACCAGGACTAAGCCAGGAATGAGACAGGACTCACTGTCGGGACGGGCTCGGAGGTGACCACAGGAGAAAGGACCAGCTCAGCTCAGCTCTGCACCTCATGGAGGTAAGAGCAGCCGTCGCCCAATCGTGCTTTGCAGACCTGCTTCAGTGTTCTCTCTCTTCAGTCCAAGATTAGTCCTGGTTTAGACCTGGTTTAGTCCTGGTTTAGTTCTGGTGTAGTCCTGGTGTAGTCCTGGTTTAGTCCTGGTTTAGTTTTGACCCGCCTGTGTGTAATCACGACTGTACGGACGACTGTATAGCATTTTCAGAACAATAAAAAGAAACATGGTGTTACCAATTAATGCCCCATGCAAGTATAATACCCCCTCTTTAATGCTAATGGAGCTTTACAATGTGCAGAATGTTTGCAAATCTAATGACAATACTTAGAGACAAAAAAGACAGATCCAACACACTTCAACTGCATTAAAAATGAATTCAATACTCGTCAGGAAAAATCGCAATTATGTTTAATTTTCCAAAATCGTGCAGGCCTTAATTGTAGTTATATTACAGCCCCATTAACTCCGCCCTTCATATCCACCATCCCGCCCTTGATCCATCTGTTGGTAGTATTTTAGTCACTTGCTGTCACTGGTGAATGATGCAATGAAAAGCAAAGTGAAATGTTTAATCTGTGTCTTTGTTGAAAGCCTTGTGTGGCGTTTAGCCTTGTGTCACAAGTAAAGAGAGCAGATGGCGAGACGTTGGCTTCACATGAACTCTGGTGGTCAGGTCATTGCATCAAAAAAGAAAAAAAAACACTGACAGTTTTACAGCCAAGGAAACAGGATCCTGAAGTGAGGTTGGACTGAGAAATCACGATGGACTGTGACTAAGGAAATATAATTACATTAAAGGTGCATTGTGTAACTTTTCAAGTGGAGGGTCCGTCAAACCCTTTTCTCCATGAAGACGTTATTACTTTGTCTGAGGCAGGCAGAGCAATTATATATCCACAGAAACAAGCAGATGACAGACCGCCGACAAAAAAGTTACAAAGTACACCTTTAATGAAACGTAAAGAACAAAAGAATATTGTAAGCATCACGCGGCTCACTGGTGACATTGGTGATTTTTTTTTTGTATCCTCCAGTGTTTTTCATCATTGGTATTTCATATATGACATTCCATATGACATTGTCTGGGTCGGTCTGTTTTATTGTTGAGGTGAACCATCTATTTTATCTTTTACATGTACACTGTCACTCCATATAAAAAAAAAAAAAAAACAAGGACAAAAATGTAATGTCATCTGTGCTTCAGTTTCAGGGACTATCACTGGGAATAAACATAGACTTCATTGAAACCATATGGAAAGTGACTCATATTTATTTTACTTATACGTGCTCAATCATGAATGTATAGTTATTGTATGATTATTGCTCATGGTATACATTGTTATTGTTAGTTACTGTATGATTATTACTCATGGTATACACTGTTATGGAACTATAAGCAATTTACTGTGCAAATTTTGTAGTGGTACTCGATCAGAAAAGACAGCAAGATGATTCGCAATTGAATCAAAAAAACAATTTCCTGTGCAAACAATAAAATATCCTGTCTTATTATATTAAAAAAAAACTGTAAGCTAGTTTAGACCTCTATAAACATGTTCTGAAACACATGTGATTGTTGTGTTAAATTATCAGATGGGTTTTCTCTGAGATGTTAATGTGTGTGGAGATGCTAAAAGGCCATATTACACTATTTTTTGATCTACGTTATGATGTAATTTCCTCATCACAAACATACCTGGTGTCGTGTTGTGTTTTGTTACATTCACATTCGTTTAACAGGTAAACCCTGCATATTTAGGCTGAGTTCTTCTCGCAAACAGAAAACACCAACTTGTGATGTCATGTAGTAAGACAGGAAGTGCTCCACTGTGCTTTTATACACCATTCACCTTCAATAGAATTATTTGGATAATTTTAGCTCTAGAATTGCCAATCTCAACTAAACTAAAGGTAAAAACTACAGCTTCCTGACATCACAAGACACAACACGATAGAGCGTTTTGATCTTTGGAGACAGCCTAATAAATCACAATAATTCAAACGTGTGTGAATGAAACAAAAGTCCAAGTATGTTTTTGAAAAGATAACAACATTATAACATGGCTAAAAGCTCAAAGGAGTCAGTTTTACGTAATGTTGGACCTTTAAAAATGTGCGCTTTGAACAGAACTCAACGATTAAAATATAAATCTAATTGTAATCGCAAAGTACGTCAAACTGTTCATCCATACTCCACACATCATAAACTAATGCATGTTTTGTTTCCATGTGTTTGCATTGCATAGCTGAAATATTGCAGTTTCTATGAGTCATAATGCTTATCTCATCAACCACTGCCTGTTTCTCCTTCTGCCCCTGTCTCCTCACGGCCATTATTTCCTTATGCAGCTCTCCATGAATGACAGATACGGCGTCCAGATAGTGAAATAAATGCCACAATAGGCTCCACAATCACCTCTCTCTCTCGAATCATGGAGAAGCATTACTGCACTGCAAAAAGCAATATCTAGCCAAGTTAAATGAGATTTGACTTTATTTAAGTAGATTCAATTTGACAAGTAAAATGATCTACCAATGGAATAAGTGTGTTTGTCTTAATTCAAGCAACATTTGATTTAGTTTCTTATTTTAAGTGTAAAGAGTTGTTTTTCTTATGTTAAAGATGCATTATGTAACTTTTTTGTTTATATGCAGAGCCATTGCTCTGCTTGGAATGTTCCACAGTATGACATTAAACAGCTCTTCTTCACATTTATTCAATTGCAGGTGGTTTTATAGCTCAAAAAATACAAACAGGCATTCTGACTGTGAGCGCCTCCCCACAGATCTGACCTGTAACTCGGTCTGGTTTATGTCCATGAACATAAAGGTTTAATATCATACTGTGAAACTGTGAAACATTTGATGAACCCCTCCACGAGAAAAGTTACACAATGCACCTTTAAGTGTAGCAAGATGTGTTTTCATATTTATGTATAAAAAGTCTTGTTCGATGAAAAAAATGTCCTAATTCAAGTAATCTTATCTGGGCTAGATTTGAGTTTTTGCAGTGTGCATTTCTCTGCTGGCTGCTTGTCGAAAAACCCACATAAATACGGTGGAGTCTGCAAGAAGATTCCCATAGAAAAACTCAGCAGATTTCCTTTCCCATCACAATAATGGGGCTCTGCGTTTAGCGACTGCTCCCTTCTGGACCAAAGTCTCATACTGTCACTGTCCCCCACGCTCCCAAATGTTCCCATGAATCATACACATGGGAATACGGCGATGGAAACTGGCCATTCATTCTCTTACTTCATCTGTTACCACACTAATGGACAGCACATGGCCTGCAATGGGTCATCTCCAACCTAAAGGGCAGCTATTTCTGACACCACATGAATTATACAATAGTTTACATAATAATCTTGGGAATGTATGTAAATTTATGCCTCAAAATACAATAAGATTTTTTGATTCTTGCCTTTGACAAATCTTGTATGTTTTTCCATTGTATTTATGTTTTATTTTGTTATATTTTTTTCTAATCCCTGAGCTATTGTCTCCACTTACCCTTGTGATTTAAAGGTTCTATATTACACAAAATGGATTCTTGTGAACTGTAAGCCTTGTGATAATGTTGTTTCTTCAATAAAAACATAAAGTACATGGAGTTGTGTTTGTTTCATTCACAACTGTTTGAGTAATCCTTTATTATTAGTCTGTCTACATCTTTAAAGATCAAAATACTTTGTTCCACCTTGTGATGTCATGTAGTGGTAGTTTTCAACTTAACAGCTACCTTTTACCTTTAGTTCAGAAGAGATTGGCAATTCTAGGGCTGAAATTATCCAAATGATTCTAGTGAAGGTGTACAGAGTTTAAAAACACAGTGAAGCACTTCCTGGATTACCACATGACATCACAAGGTGGTGTTTCAGTTTAAGGGAAGAACACAGCCTAAATATGCCGGGTTTGTGGGTTAAACATGTGAATGAAACAAAACACAACTCGGTATGTTTTTGATTATAACATAGATCAGAAAATGGATTAAAAGTCTGTCAGTGTCTACATGTAAAATAAAAGAAAGTATCTTAGTTTACTTGAATGTTAGCATTGTTTTATCTGTATAGACATCAATGCTAAAGATCAATGAAGGTTATAAAAAGCAAGGGGAAAAAAACACTTTTCAAAAATAGAATGACCTCTTGATTACCCTGATGTTTTGTGGAGAAAAAAAGATAAATAACTGTAGTTTTTTTAAAACCTCTGGCGATCCTGTGGGACTGTGGGTTTTTCCTCCCAGGCGAGTTAGGTCAAAAGTGCTTCCTACAAGAACTCCAGATTAAGGCATCAACCTAAATCATACCCAGCTAGCAGGGCTGAACCATTCTGGAAGAATATTTAATTGTGATTTTTCAGACTAGCATTGAAACTGTGATTAAAGATTTATATTTTGATAATAGGATTCTGTTCAAAGCTCACTATAATGAAGATCAAAACTACAGGGTTAGCAGTTTTTATGCAGAATAAGGATGTGGAGGATATTAAAGCTATGTCTGGAATATTATTGCTTTTGTCTGGAATGTTTCACAGTGTTTCAAGTAAACCTTTCTACCTTCATGGAGACCAAACTAGACCAAGTTATAGGTCAGATCTGCGGAGAGGCGACCCTGCTCACAGTCAGAATGCCTGTTTTTCTAGGTATTTTTGAGCAGTAAAACCAGCTGTAATTTAATAAATGTAAAGTAGAGCTGTTTAATGTCACACTGTGGAATACTTCAGGCAGAGCAATGACGTATCCATAGAAACAAGCAGGTGACGGACAACCAAACAAAAATTGCATAGTGCATTATGGTATTTTTTGAAAAGATTTTAGCCTTTGTGATTTGCTAATTGCATTCACTTTGCAAATTGCGATTTCAATTTGATTACGATAAAGTGCTATCACCTCAAGTCCAGTTTAGTACTACTGTGTATGAGCCCTCAAGCACTGCTCTCTGCTCCTACCAGGTTATCGTAGTGACAGATGAGTCAACTACTAAGAAATAATTTCCCTTGTGGGGACAAATCAGTTCGAGTTTTTCTCACCTTAATTATTACACAATTGCTTCTTTCCTGATCATTTTTACCACTGACTGATTTTTTTTTTATCCATTTGCTCGATGAAATAAATTATGTTTAGGACTACGTAATTCCTTCTTAGATTATCCCTAAACCATAAAGGTGGAAAGAAGAAAACCAATTTTCCAGTAGATGAAGACCTAAGCTCTTACCAATCCTCTAAATCTCTTAAATTCACATCATATGACTGGCAGATGACTCCTCCGCCCCAGAGTTCATCTCCCACCTCCTTTTCATCCCTCTTCACCTTTCCCTGGACACTGCAGAGAGCCAAACATCATCAGAAGCCCATCAAAAGAAGTGGATGAGGAACGCTGCAGGTGTTAACGGGACTCCAGATGTTTGCAGGCCGAGCGTTGCTGACCACACATCGGGAGGAATGATTATCCTCCGGGATTACACTTTAATCAATCTAAAGCACTAGTCCCTGTCTGCTACTGTGCTAATCCCATCAAAGGAGAGCTCTTTCTGCCTGTCAGCTTATCCGCACTCATTCAGCACCATGTTAAACACCCCACAAAGGCTGGGGGTCGAGAGCGGAGGGGCCCAGGCTCCAAGAGACAGGGGCCCTTCAGGAGTCAGCAGCAGCAGTGAGACCAATTCAACACACACTTCAATTTAAAGATGACGCAAAAGGGATTACCTCACTGAGCAGGCAAATGAATAATCACAATGCATTTTAATGTCAGATACAAGGCGGGGACAAGATTCAATTCTCCAGCAAGAAAGAATTTGTATAGAATAATCTTTACATAAACTAATAGAATTACTTAAAAGACATTAGCAGGTATGATCAGCATTTATTTCCTTTAAAACTAAACTAAAATAAAACAAAATTGGACATGTTATGCAGCTTTTATTTATCCCTCATGTTACTACAGAACTTTGTGTAAATAAAAGTTCAAAAATTATGAGACATTCAACCAGTAAATGTTATTATTACATTGAAATATGTCCAACCAGAATATCGTCTGAACCGATATCTGGAAACTGATATCTAATCCAGCAAATCTTTCAGTATTTTAAAGGTGCACTAGGTAACATTTTGGTTGAGATATTGTTTTACCTATCTCCATAGAGACAAGCAAGACAAGTTACAGGTCCCATCAGCAGAGAGCCACTCAGTCATAGTAAGAATGCAAGTATTTTAAGGTATTTCTGGGCAATACAAACACCTGTAATAGAACAGATGCAAGACAGATCAATTTAATGCCATATTGTGGAATATAGACAAAGCAGTAACATCTCCATGGAGACAAGAAGGTGACAGACGACCCACCAGAAAGGTAGAGCACATTAAAGTAAGTAGAGGAATTTAAAAACACAGCGTCATTGATATTATAGTTATAAATCATGCTTTGATCTGTGTAAATGAAGTAATCTACACAATAATCTGATAAATTATGTTTATTTGCAGTTACAAAAGAGTGTGTTTTAGGCTCTAAGCGTTTTCGATTAAAAATGCATGTGGAGAATTGTCAAAAGTTCTTTCTGAGTTTACCCTCTTGGCTTTTTCTCCAAATATTAATCCACTGGAGACAGGAAGAGAGAACCTTCCTCTGTTTGTGGAATATTAAGAGGTTTCAGATGACGCACTCTCTCCGACAATATTTACCGGATTTAGATGGAAGACTGGAGATAATTTTCATCCCATTTTCAAGGTTGGCCCATTTGCATAGACTTCACATTGCTAAATTTACCATCATAATGCTCAAGGGGCAATTAGAACCTTATGCTATAATTATAATTCAACAAAATGGATATTAAAACTAGAGGAGACTGGAAAAAAATATATTAATCCATACTGTTTGTTTAGTGAAAGCGGTTAGAAAATTGTAATACTTTGAGCTAAGAGTATTAAAATTTCCAACTGAAGTAAGGTGAGTAGTCCATCACCTGCTTGTCTCCATGGAGATGTTATTGCTCTGTCTATATTTTGCAGTATGGCATTTAACTGATCTGTCTTGCACATATTCCATTACAGGTGCATAGTACTCAAAAATATCTTGAAATACTTTTACATTCTTACTATGAGTGAGTGCCTCTCTATTTCTCTCTATTTTTCAGCACACAATATTAGTAATGTCTTTAATGTTATCATGTGGTCGTATACTAGTTCTGATACAGCAAGATCATTCTAAAACTGTATGGAATAAATCAAATTGGTCCTATTTATGTCATTTTTCAGTATTATATTTGTGTCTTGTAGGGATGTAACAATAATGGAAATATCGTGATATCATATCGTCAAAGTTCTCACAATAATATCGTGGACCATCACAATATATCGAATTACAAGTCTCTTTGCTTAAATAAGAGTTAGAGGGAACTACATAGACCATGATCCTTTGCTCCATTTCAGTGTAGATTTCTAAGTTCTAAGCACTTTTAAGTCTTAGTTCTTTGAATTAAGTCTTGTCATGGCTTTTAAAAAGGAAAAAGTAGCATATCAACAGTTTTGTTAGCGCCCACAAAATATCACAATAAATATTGTACCGTGAGATGTATATCGTGAAAATATCATACTGAGAGATTTGGATATTGTTACATCCCTAATCGTGAACCTCCCCACCATATCGTGAGCTTTCCCACGATATCACAATAAACATCATACAGTGAGGTTTGTACCGTGATGATATCGTATCATGAGACTTGGATATCGTTACACCCCTAGTGTATTGTTTTCATACTTTTTTTTTCAGTATAGATAAATATCTGGGTATCCATTATTTGACAACTCTTCTGGGAACCACTAGGAATATTCCGGACTTAAGGAAAGCATTGCTGGAAAGATCCATTATGAAATCATAGCACGGAATAATTGAATAATAATATTATTGTAAGTCCATTTTGTAAGAGAGTCCATTACATTCATATTTAGATTTTGACAGCATGATGAAATTTAAATCTTGCATCCTTTTGTGTCATTGGGATGCAGTCCTGGTTGAAGTGATGGGGCGAATGGGGGTCAAAACATGCTGTTCAATTCACAGAGGGACACTATATATAAAACTGAAGACAACACATATCTCATAACCACTCAAGATAAAAATAACTTTATTCCAGGAAGATGTTTTTCCATGGATGCATCGATTTGTGCATGCATGTATTCATGTGCACAAATGCTATCAAAGCTCAGACACAGAAAGATAAAATAACCCAATCATTAGAACTGCAAAATATATCACAAACAAAACAAAATCGCAATTTGGTAAAGCTGTAGTTATTTAGATAATAGAATGAAGGTCCTCTGCAAACAACCAACTATCTTGACCTGTTATTGAAAAATACAGTTTAACCAATAGTTTAGATCTCTACAAACATATTCTGAAATTCATAGCATTTTTGTATTTGTTTATCAATTCATATTTCTTTTTTCAAATGTTAATGCTCTTGGAGTTGATTACAACGTGCACTCGGAATAAAAAGGTGAGTGACTAACTAAAAAACTATCTTGTGACTGTAATTTTCTGTGTGAGAGACAGCACAAATCAGTTCACCTGTTGTAGCTCCAACTAAATCTGTTCTTTTTGGTCAAACTGTGTTAAAATAAAGATCAAATTAAAGTCTGTTTTGAGCTGCACAGTTTCAGACAGAACAGTGTCTACAGTTAGCGTCACACTCCCAGGGAATGTTGATGATATCAGCTGCAAAGTATCAATATAGCTCTATATCTAATCATGATTTGCAACACTGGTCACACAAACTGCAGCTCTACCACCAAGCTTATACCAAATGTGGAGATTTGAGTCTGTCTAGAAATCCTTATCCGGGAAACTAGTCTTAAATCCTTGGAAGACATGTGTGTAAATCCTTCCATAAATAATACATATAAAAGCAAAGTACTGACATTCTAAACAGTGTACATCTGCTGGAACTGTGTAGAGACAAATTGGGCTTGTTAGGCAGGCCGGCTATTTCCTGTCTGTATGCAAACCACAGTTGGCAGAGGAGATGCGCCCAACTGAAATGGCTGAAAACTGGAGCTCTGGGTTGGCTCCAAGTCTAAGCGTCGCACTGGGAGATTTGAGGGGCTTAGTCAGTTGCAGACAATGTGGTGTCATGACACACATACACAAAGAATCAGTGGGTCACTATTGGTTTGTTGTGGTCATAAGGCAAGCTGCTTAAGGGCGCGTGGAGTCCCTAAGAAATGAATGGCCACACAGCATGGAAAATTAGTCCAAATTTCTATCGGAGCGTTTAGTTTCTAGTGCTTTTACTACTCACTTCTCTTACTGCAACAAGGTGCTGGCTTGGCAGGTTCAATTCCCAGGCTAGGTGGGACCATCTGTGTTGTGCTGTTTTTTTGTTGTTTTTTTCTCCTTGAGTATATCAACCTCAGTTATGCACAGACACCAACCCTCCAACAATGTACCTAGGTTACGCAATGAAGACTATAATATAGAATAATTAAATGATGTCTTTAATGCAAAAATATGAATGAAATTTTTTAAAAGTATGTGGCTCAATCTACATATTTCTGGAAAAAGGTTTATACTTAAAAAAAACAACATACATACTACAAAACCTGACCATTTCTGATTTTTTTTTTTTTTTTTTGAGTTTTGAGTTTTATAATGGTCACTCATGTATAAAAGGAACTAGTCTACACTAACTGCATAACACACTTACTAGACTACATGATAAAATTAAAGGTGCACTGCATAATTTTACTGGTAGAGGGTCCATCGCCTGTTTGGATCTATGGAGATGCTATAGCTTTGGACTGAAATGTTCTACTACAGTTGCTGTTACAGGCCAAGTTACAGGTCAGATCTGTGAAGAAGCGACCCCAGTAACAGTAGAATGCATTTTCAAAATATTCTTTCAAATAAAAGACCTGAAATTATATACATGCTAGATAGATGTTTAATGCCTTCAAAGAAACTAGAATTATTTATTGTTGTTGTTGAAATTCCTTGTTTTGAATTTAGCTGATGGACACCAATGATGAAGCAACTATGGTTTGTTGATTAAGAAAAAAAAAAGACAGATATAGATTGCCAAAATTAGCCTTAATCTCTAAACAAAGACATGGAAATCCCTTTCATGGTGGACAATACTGACAATTCTTTGATGTTTAATGCTGTTATAAGGAGCTCATCCCCATAGCATTCTGCCCACATATAAAACTGCTGTACTTGCATATGATCTCAAATGCCAGCTGGGATGTAGCCAGGAGCAAGCGGGCAGAAACAAGACAAGCACTAGACTTATTTTTGACAAACAATGTGGAAATAATGCCCCCCAAAGCAAAAATGTCCCAAAATACACAAACCTGGTGGGCTGTACTGACATTTTCCATTGTGTTGACAACATGAGCTACAGTTGTTGATAGTTTGCATTCAGAGGAGCTGGATGTCCATCAGAATACAAGAATCCATTTTGACAACAGACTTCAGGATGTCTAGACAAATCTATTGACGGGCTGATATTGGAAAATATTTTATCCTTGCAATCCCATGGCAACTAGGCCTGTCACGATAACAAATTTCAAATCACGGCATATTACTACAGAGATATACTGAGAAACGTAATATTGAAACTACTTTATGCCACAGATACAGTAACAATAATGCAAGATAATCCCAGTTAACCATTTTTCAAGAGACAGTATCATTAAAAGGTCTGCGCTGCAACAAATACAATAGCAGAATGATGCAATAAAACTTACCAAATCTTATCTTATTACATCAAAAATAATGTGCCTCAATTTATATAGTTCAAGCTTTCGTATATTGAACAATAAGTTGATAGTAATTATCGCAACAGGCCAAATGGCAATATATACACTTCCATGAGGGTTATCAAAAGAAAATCTATGCAGAAACTGGTATTCGAAGTTGACACTAATTTGAACAATCAATACAATACAATACGAGTTACAAATGGAACCTTTTCCAGAATAGTCCTTGAATGAACTCTTACTGAGTTTTCTTACTCTTATCGAAATCCAGTTTGGAATTTCCTATCCAAAATATAAAATTTATCTAATCCATTTTGAAACATTCAAGTTCCATAAAAGGCTGCATTTGTGAATGGAAAATATTATAACTGGTTGCCATTATATGTATTGTTATGATTATTTGCAGATGTTTATATTGGCTTTTATATCCTATCAACAGATTTCAAACTTATTATGTCACATGTTACGTAACAGCTAACTATTATTATTTTATTCGCAACATTTAGTACCAAATTTTCTAAAAATGTTTGTGGATTTGCAGAATAAGATCTGAATGCCCTCCTAAACGCCGTCTTCAGAGTGCAGTGGCCCGTGTGCTGAGAAACAATGAGTTTGCAAACATTAATAATATGGAAATGTAATACTCCAGCCAGCCCAGAACTCTGATTAAATTTTAAAACCTACCAGTCTCACTTTCATTACACATGCCTCACGGCTGCGTTCACCCACAACATGAAGCCTATGATTGGCATCTATTTATTTGCTGATTAGGCTGCTGCATGGTATTTCTCCACTGAGAGTCTAAACAGCAGAGCAGTAGGGGTGGGGCTAGACACAATTTTCCCGAGATGGGTTCACAAGAACGAGACAAGACGCAATTTTGACATAATTTGTAATAAATAAAAACAACAATACAGTAGTGCAGTCCATTTCACAATTTTGGCTTCACTATTTTTATGTATTTCATGTAATACTTTAGTGGTCATTGTGGTACTGTTTTTTGGAAATACTGCTTCTCAAATTGTATAACTCACCATCTCTCGCTCTCTCTTTTTTTGTTCAAGCCAAAGGTAAATATTTTTTTAAAGTACTGCGCAACTTTTCTGGAGGGCCCTGCTTGTCTCCATGGAGATGATATTGCTGTGCTAGAAATGTTCCATGATATGACATTAAACATATCCATTTAGCATTTATTCATTACCGGTGTTTCTATAGGTCAAAAATAATAGTAGTAATAAGTAATTCCTTTGAATAGGGGCGACTCTCCACAGATCTGAATTGTAATGTGACAGATAGTTTTAATCTATACTGTGGAACATTCTAAATAAAGCAATCTCCATGGAGACAAGGTGGCGGACCCATTACATTTTCTTCCGCTTATCCGGAGCTGGGTCGCGGAGGCAGCAGTCTATGCAGGGACTCCCAGACTTCCCTTTCCACGCACACTTCCTCCAGCTCTTCTGGGGGAACTCGGAGGTGTTCCCAGGCCAGCTGGAGACACAGTCCCTCCAGCGTGTCCTGGGTCTTCCCCGGGGCCTCCTCCCGGTGGGACATGCCCAGAACACCTCCCGAGGGAGGCGCCCAGGAGGCATCCGGAACAGATGCCCTAGCCACCTCAACTGGCTCCTCTCAATGTGAAGGAGCAGTGGCTCTACTCCGAGATCCTCCAATGTGACTGAGCTCCTCACCCTATCCTCCTGAGGAGGTAGCGGACCCTCCACTAGAAAAGTTGCGCAGTGCACCTTTAACAACATTGTACATTTAGAATACTTTTTGGAGGCCAATTCTGCTTTATGGTTTGGTTTCAGTATTTTCATTATTATCTATATTTAGCTGACAATATACTTCAAAATATACTTCAAAATTTGTTATTGTGACAGGCCTATGGAGAATCAAAGTGTGGTAGTGAGTGGGCCTGCCGTTCACCACACCAGTCTGAGCGTTCATTACCGCTGATGGTTAAAGTAATTCACAGTGACAGATGACCAGGCAGCCTCATTTGAACAGGAAAGCCTTTTCTCGACTCATTGTGGTAGAGGAAAACGAGAGAGATGTAGACCCACAATTATCAGTGTGGTGCCTTGAATAAAATGTTTTCTGTGGGTTTGTATTTGGGCAACCTAGTGACAGGTTTTCAGGCTTTCCTGCTGGCATAATTATTAGTCTTCAATTTCTAAATCTCCAGATCTCATCATTAGAGGTTCAATCACTGGCCTTGTATACTGCTGTTGTATCCTTGGGCAAGACACAATCAGCATTCATTCATTTTCAATTTTGAAGCAAATTTGAGCTGTAGGACATAATCAGTGTTGGGGAGTAACGGATTACATGTACCAGAGTTACGTAATCAGAGTACAAATTATGAGTAACTGTATTCAGTTACAGTTACTGTTTCCATGAGTGGTAATTGGATTACAGTTACTTTGTTGAAATAAATGGATTACATGGCAGTATTTTCCTGTTTTCACATTTTGGGCTAAACCAGGACTAAAACCAGGACTATATTAGAACTAAAACCAGGACTAAAAAATATGACACTTAACAATAGGGTGGACATAATTTAAGGCAGCAGTGACCTCATATAAAAAACATTTCTCTATCAATATATATATTTTTTAATATGGTTAAGTAAAGACTGGTCTTTTTATTGTCTTTTAGCAGACAAAATGTCTCATGTTAAGATCCTAGTCTTTGCTTCTCTACAGCAAATAACTGCCTGTTCATGGAGACTTGGGCTCAACAGCCAATTTGAAGAAAACAAACAATCTGCAGGATGTGGTTGGTACATTCATGTAGTTTTAAAAAGCATGACAATATCAAGTAATCCAAAGTATTCAGATTACGTTACTCGCTTTAAGTAATTTAATGGATTACGGTACAAAGTACATAATTTTATAGTAAAGGACTGATAAGATGAGGGATCTTCTACCTCCATAGATTTATGTAAGAAAAGAAATACTAAACTTGCATGTTTTTAATGTATTGACACTTTGCAGTCACAGCAGGGGGTGTTACCCATTTATGTGTATTGGCAGAATGTTCACCAGTTACCATGGAGATACAATGCATACATTAGCAAACACAGCCACATACAAACGGAAAACTATAAAATGGATTTAAACAACACATTTTTAGGAGTTCTGTATTTGATTTTCAACTAAAAAGGAGAGAGTGACTAACAGAAAAAAAAAAAATAAAAAAACTGTTGCGCCTGTGATGTTATTTGAAAGGGCCATTTTTAAAAGCATAAGTCAACTCACCTGTTGTAACTGCAAGTAAGTCAACTCTTTCAGCTCTGATAATGTAAAAAGTAAGTTCAGATTAAAATCTAACAAAGCATGGTTACAGTTAGCATCACACCCACAGAGAATGTTAATGACATCAAATGCAAAGTGTCAATTAGCCTTAAAACTTCAAAAGAAAGTCATTTCTGCTGACCAAGTGGCTAAAGAAAAGACATTTAGCTTTATTTGAGCACTATACTGTGAAGATGGTACTGTATAATATCTGACTACATAGCTTTTTAAGGGTTTGCAGTGAAATAGGATTGTGGATAAGTTTGTTCCAATTAGAAGATGCAGAATTTGGGGGGAGAAGATTGGCCAGATATTGTCTCAAAAGCTTTTGGGCGATTGGTTTGCATAGGCCACTCATATCAGAGAATGAAATAAAATAAATATATGACGATCATTAAAATACAGTAAAACTTCACTAAAGCTGTTTGCATATGTCTCCTTTAAGTAACTGAAAACTTTTGCTCATGCAGCTGTCTGTTTGGGTTTGGCACTTATATCACAGAAACAGTCTAGTCTTCCTCTCTTTGTCAGTTTCTCTTCCTCTTCTTCTTGCTGTGATTTGCCGAATCTCAGAAAAAAGGCTGTTTCAGGAGGATGTGCTGATAGAAAGATCTGATTTGGAGACAGAAGGCTGAGGCAGAGACAGATAGCAGAAACACTGGCTGCTCTGCTGGCACGTGCACCGGACCTCTCTACGAGTTAGGGATGAAGGACATAGTAAAACATCAAACAAACTTTTATCAATGAGGCCAGAATCACACCTGCCTTGGGTTTTAGAGCATAGAAAGCTGTATCAAGTTTTATGACTCAGATAAAGCAGTCATTACACCAAAATGACACGATACAACTGCAGAAATTATTGTATTCTATATTCAACATTTTATGAAGAGGTTCTCAAGCGACACCTCTTTAGTTTCATTTCTGTCAAATTTAATACAAATGTCATTCACAGGATTACAATGAAAAATAATGATAATGCCTTATATTTGTAATGCACTTAACAGGCTTGACTCTGACCACCAACACTCAAGCACACCACATTCATACTAGGCAATGTAGGTGAAGTGTCTTGCGGGACACAAGAACAGAAGTGTAGCCCCTAATTAATATTTTGTTACAGCTCTCAATCACATCACACAGCCAATATATAAGTTATCAACATTCTGAAACCCTTGGATATAAATAGGCCCCAAATTCCCACATGGCACGGCCCTAAATCTTCCCAGACACTATCTATCATCATTCCTTCTTTTAACTTGTACTCATCCGTGACCAAGAGGAGAGATCATTTCTACTATCTTTTTCATCTTCTCCCATTATGTCCCATTCTTTAGAAAGTAAACACACGCCAGGATGATATCTGTCTACCAAAATGTTCTCTTGCGGTGTAGATGAAAAGGACTGGAGATCGGGGGGCTGTCTGTAATCTGATTGGCGGGCATGCAGGAGAGAGATCTGTGGGTTTTAGTTACTGGGGAGGAATGGGGAGCTAATGGCACACTGTCAGCAAGTTCTGGCTCAGAGGAGATGAGAGATGAGAGGGGACGCAGAGCCAAGCCACGGACACTGTAAATATGAGGGCACAATAATTGCTCAATTGGTAATGGACAGGAAAATTACATGGAATTTTGTGTTGAAGATAAACTAACCTGCATGGTGATCCAGTTTGGATCCTTTATTTGTTCAGTAATTTGGGGGAAAATGTTTAAGAAATAGCTAATGTTTAAACAACATTTGGATGCAATCACCAACCAATCTCAACGTGATTACTTTCCTATCTTATTTTCTTTTCTTTCGTCCCATTTAAAGATCCGCACAATTGATTCTCCTCATCAGAAACATACCTGCAGTTGTGTTTTGTTTCATTCACACGTTTGAGTAATCATTTATTACTAGTCTGTCTAAACTGTCAAATCTCAAAATGCTCTGTTCCACCTTGTGATGTTATGTAGCAGTAGTTTTTAAGTCAACAGCTCCTTTTACCTTTAGTTTAGTAGAGATTCCAGGGCTGAAATGATTATAGTGAAGGTAGGGGTGTGCAAAAATATTGAAATATTGATATATTGTAACGTTAAATGTGATGATATAGTATCGATATCATGGGCTGCTGTATCGATATATATTACCAAGAGTATTTTTTGGTACTTTCAACATTTTCACTTTGAGGATTAAAATGGGCATGTCACATATGAACTTTGCACAAGAAGTGGTTTAACAAAGACTTTTAGTGTCACAGTCATAATTTAGCCTTTATTTTTTATTGAACCATATCAAATCAATTTGAAATATGACCAAAAGTGCACTGTATCAAGATATGTATCGTATCGGCAACTTCTTAATGATACAGAGCTCGAAGTGAAGGTATATGGAGTTTAAAAACACAGTGGAGCACTTCCTGTATTACCACATGACATCACAAGGTGGAACAGTTTGAAAGAAGAACTCAGCCTGAACATGCAGAGTGTGTGTGTTAAACATGTGTGAATGAAACAAAGCACAACTCCAAGTATGTTCATGATGAGGAAAAAACAGAAAAGAGCATAACATGGGTCCTTTAAATACTTGCATATTTTAGTGTCATGTTATTTCGGTTCATTTAGCCTTGACAGATAATTAGCAGAATCATAAAATAAAGCCAGCAGCAGCTAATTGTCTGGCAAACAGCTAAGTACTACAAAATGCGTGACCCATGACTTCATGCCACTGTGTCAGCAACACTCAAAGTTGCAAGTAAAGTTTTCACTCATTATTTATTAAGCACATTTAAAGCAACTTCAGATGACCAAAACACTCCACATGAAAGTCAACAGCCGTACAAAAGACAACACTGGAAAAGCAGACAAGATAGCGTGAGCATATAAAATTAAATACCAATATATCTTGTTAAGCTAGTATTAAAAGACATGGAATAGAAGAGGAAGCTGTTCTATAAACTCAATTTCTATACAATATTTTCTTTTATATGTGGCCTTATATCTGTGTAATCCCTCAGTCGTCCGGGTATATTCCATAGCGGTCCATGGTTGTATCTGTGTAGTCTTATACTTGTTCTGATACTAGCTCAAAATCATTCTAAAGCAATTCAGGAAAGGTTCATTTCTGTTCTGTGAATGTGACTTTTTCAGTGTCGATACTTGCTCAAATGAGTATCTTGTTTTAATACTAGTTTAAGTATCATTTAGTATCTGATTTTTGATATTTTTCACTACCTTAAAACTGATTTGACATTGGTTTGTGAAAAGCTCCACACCCTCACCAAAATAAGCAGAATGAGTACGGGTCTCAGCTAAATGTCCACAAAAAAAATCACAATTTTTATACATTTTACTTTCTCTGAACCATGATAAGATAGCTTGAGTGTTTGGTTGAAATCTGTTTTGGGGCTCTGGCTTTTTAACTGCATTTTGAGTGACATGGAAAAGAGCTCTGTGTGGTGATGAGATGGGCTGATTGGAGTCATTCATGGAGGGTGTGCCAGTTCAAGTACTGCAATCTCTGCTGATTGTGCTCCACTGACACCTGCACCTCCCTCTGCCTCCTCCTCCTCATCCTCCTTTTCCACTCGTGCTGCTCATTCAGACCTCTGCATACCACACAGAGAAGTCAGCTGTAGGCTTGTCAAAAGTAAAAGCGGACACTAATCGAAGCTCAAACTAGTATCAAAACTAGATACTTATTTCAGAAGGTATTGATACTAAGAAGTCACATTCACAGGACAGAAAAGAACCTTTCCTGAACAGCTTTAGAATGATCCTGAGCTGTATCAGAACAAGTATAAGGGCACACGGACTAGTACACGCCCATGGACTATTATGGAACCTACCCGGACGACTGAGGGATTACACAGACTACATGGCAATATAAAAGAAAGAACTATGATTTAATGTTTAAAATCACATATTGTCTAAACAAAGAGTGTTTTTTTATTATCGGTGTAGTATGATAATCAGTATTGAGTATCAAGTCTAGTCCAGTCTCTCTTTGTTAAGATGAATACATTGGATAAAGCTATGAACAAGGCTGAACCATATAGAAAAAAATATGATTTTTTTCTGACAAGCATTACGATTGTGATTAAATTTGCTATTTTTTAATAACAGGATTGTGTTCACATTTTTCACATTCAGAAGAGTTGACAAAAAAACAAAAGAAGAAATATGAACTGAGAATCACATATAGAACAAGTCTGTACCAATCTAAGCTACAGGGTTAGCTGCTTTATGCCCAATAAGACCTGATATTTTGTTGTTTGTGGAGGAAATTATAATACTTGAAAAATTACAGCCTTTGAGATTTGATAATTTCATCCATTCAAACTGCATTTTTGATTCAATTGCAATTAATCTTGCAGCCCTAACAGAAAGACATCCTCATTTCCTAATATTTAGTATTCTGCAGAGTGAAACTGCCTCTGTTCCTGCCAGCTGTGTACGCTCTGCCTGCCAACTCTGCAGTCCTGTTTAGCTCCACTGCATGTGGCTGACTATGAGGCAAGCCTTTGTAAATGTTCTGATGGATCATTTTCACAGGTAAATGAGGACAGCAGCAGTTTTGCTCAAAGGGGGTTTCTCTCAGTTTCTTCACAAAAAAGTAAACAACACATCAGTAATAATGCTATTGTCCACTATAGAGATAGATATGGGTTGGCCAATATTTACACTTTTTAGAATATCAAAAATCAGCCTTAAATCTACAGCTCAGGCCCATATTTTGTTTTGGCTGGCCTGCTGCCTAAAGAGTACACACAAAGCTTTATTTTAACACTTTATTGCAAGGAGATAATTGCACAAAACATGACTACACTGCTTTCTTAAAGGTTTGCAGTAAAACAGGGCTTGGGAGAAGTTTGTAGTAAAGCAGAACAACAACAATGATACCAGTGAAAATACAGGATAATATAAAACCAAGATCTCAATCTGTCCAACTTGTAGGGGGTATCCAAAAATATTGAAATATCAATATATTGTATCGTTTAATGTGATCATACGTTATCGATATTGTGGGATGCTGTATCGATATATTGAGTATTTTTTGTTATATTTTACTAAATTATTTTGTTACAGTGCTACAGTTTTGTTGCTTGTTCAGAGGAAAGAAACTCATTTATGCAACACATTTGACATTTTCACTGTTTAGATGATTAAAATGGGAAAGTTTCATATTTAACTTTGCACAAGACGTGGTTTAACAAAGACTTTCAGTATCAACAGCCATGATTTAGCCTTTAATTTTTAAATTGAATCGCATTGAATTGTAAGCTCACTGTATCAAGATATGTGTCGATTCATATCGTGACCTCGTATCGAGGTATGTATTGTATCTGCAACTTTTAAATGACACCCAGCCCTACTAACTTGTATCAAATGCCAATTAGAAAATGTGTGTTTTTAGTAGAGATTTAAAGTGCTGCAGTGACTTGTGCAAACGTAAGGTAATTATTCAGTTATTATTAACAATCAAAATTGGCTAACATATCAGCCAAGATGATCGGCCATTATGAAAAAATTCATACTGGTTGATCTCTAGTCTACAATAGTGTGCAATAGTTTCTAGTAGTAGTTTCTTTCACTGCATTCATCTGGGAGTAGAAACTTCTACATTCTGTACCTGATTTTTTTACCATGTATTTGAGCAAAATATATCTTGCCCAGGTACAGATATTACTGTAAGCAGCTCTTCAGGTCAAAATAAGTCCTCTGTGTATTGTTTGTATCTAATTATAAAGCACTCTGGTCTCTAATAGTATATAAGTGTATAAAACACTTAAACGCTCATTGTAGTGAATAATTATGATGTTTTGAATGCATAAGGCAAGTGAGGAATAAATCTAAACCACTCCAAACCATTTAATATGAAGTATCTACATCTTTATGGTGTCTGATGCCAATGGCATCATAATTGAATTAAAATGAGTATTTCATATAATACCAAGACCTTGTGTTCTAGAGTGTGTTCATGTACTTTGGTCCTGGTTTGAGCCCAGGACCAGTCATCCTAGTCCTGATGTAGACTTGGTTTAAACCTCTTCTAGCAAATGATTTAGTCCTGTACTAGTCCTGGTATAGCCCTGGTCTAGTCCTGGTTTAGCTCTAGGTTTAGTCCCAGTGTTGTCTCACTTTTAATATAGCATATGTGCAAGTGTGAACACACCCTTAAAATACTTTCTAACAAGCTGAAGTCCATGCTCTTCCTTGTACTGAAGAGGGACAACATAGAAAGTGCTATGTGTGAATCCTCTATAGATGAGGCAGTGTCTGAGACTTGTGTGAAATGAGTGTTGTAGCAGCTCAGCTCAGACACAGGTGGAGCAGCAGACTGGCTTTAGCGCTCATTAAAGCTCAGTCACACTGAGCTCTGAGGGGCCAAACACCCTAGGCCCCATCCCACTCTCACCTGCACATCTGCACACCATTACAGCAGGCTTTCCTATGCTTATTCATGATTCAACAGAGAAATGTGAATGTAAGGGAAACGTGCATATTATTTCCTCTTTTTTCTAACAACATCAGGGTTTGTAAGTCCACAAAATATAGGAAGGGATGAAATAACTTATTTGACATTAATCAATAATTGAAATGGTTGTCATTTAGTAACTGAATAATTGTTACCTGGACTAGCCTATACAGAGTCTACAACATGCCTGGAAATCACTTATGGTTTAAAAATGACTATAAGCAACATATACTTAAAGGTGCACAGTGTAATTTTCCTGGTAGAGGGTCAGTCACCTGCAATGTTCTACAGTATGGCATTACACTTACAGAGACAGTAGTTGATGCCACAGAGCCAAGTTACATGTCAGATCTGTGGATAGGCGAGCCCACTCACAGTAAGAATGCAAATATTTAAGTCAGTAAAAAGCCATGTTATGGATTAAATGTAAGATGGATACATTTAATGCTTTCAGTGTTCCAGACAAAGCAGCTCCAAAGCATCTCCACGGAGTAAAGCAGGTAGCGAACCCTCCACCAGAAAAGTTACTTAGTACACCTTGAAGAAAGTATTAATGTCTTAATTATTATGCTTAAACACGTAACTGTGTTAAAATTACTGTTATAAGATATCTTATAGAAGTCAGTTTACAAGATCATGGATAAGCAGCTTTTTCTGCCCCAACTGGAACCATAATATACAAAATGTACCACAAACGATTATTGTCTTCCTTTTTTATTGCATTTAGACATATTACTGTTTAATGTCCCATCCCTATACCATGACCCAGAAAACTCATTATATCTTCACCATTGCCAACATGGGCCCTGCCTCATCTGCACTCTCCAAGTTCTTAGTGTTATTTTGCTGAGCCTGTACCGCCTCTTTCCTTTTGCATTACTTCCAAAGCATGCCTCTGACCCCAGGGAACCTTTTCAAACAACAACTACTACAACTCTCATCACGTGATGTTCTGTGTACGAGGGAAAACTGCAGAGGAAGCCATAAAAGAAAGACCTCTCTTTGCCTAACAGATGGGAGACATTAAAGTTTTATTAGAGAATTGAGATGTCAGATTGAGTGAAGCATGTGTTTACAGTGTCCTGAGAATAAGAGCCCTCACACCTTTACAAGCATTTGATGTGGTGCCAGGAGTGAGGATGTTGGAAAATCACAACAAATGCCAAATTAGCATCACTTACAGATCATTAAAGCCAAGACTACAGTATTGACAGGTTAGATAAGCAAAGTCTAATCTCCAAATGGGAACACGTTAGGTTTATGGCTGTGATTATGACTATACCGATACTGACTTTTTAAAATCCAAATAAACTGATAACCGGTAAACTCTACCAAATTATGTAATTTGAATTGGCTGAAAACTTACTGCCAGCACCTTTTCACCACAAACCTATGAGAGAGCTGTGTAGTCACATTTTGGGACTGGTTAGTACTTGGATGGGAGATCTCTGGAAATTCCAGGTGGCAAAAACTGTTGCTGTGTCTTTAGGCAAGACACTTCACCCACATTGCCTAGTATGAAAGTTTCTTGGGACAACAAAATGTAATTTTTAACAACATATCATTAGTTCTTTTTTGTAAATTCCAACATGTTGTTTCTTAGAAGTTATGATATACAGTAGGTAAAGACCATCTAAAGACTACCCAGGAGTAGTCAAATAATTTGAATTATATTTTTCACTGAGCATAGTTTTGATACAAGTTTTAGTACTTTCCACTTTAGATATTTCATTTAAAAAAACATCACCCTTCAAAAAACCAGACCAAAATCCAACCACTGACACCGTTTAAAATATGACTGGAGTAACAAATAAAGACACAGGTCTGATTTTGTCTGATCCAATCTCCAACAGCGCGACTTCAGGATTCAATTTACCACCACTGCCCCATCATAAATACAGACCCACACGCAGCAGCTATAAACAACAGGCCAGGACACTGCTGTCACACTGTGGACTCCTCTATTTGCAGACTGTGCAGCCCATCCAGCACTGGGCTGGGTCTGCTGAATCGCCCTGCCTCTCTTACTGCTGAAGGAAGTTGAATTATTACGACGTATAAAGCATCAGTAATGGCCGACGTGGCAGCACCGAGAAATAGCTTAGACTAGGGCAATGTTTTGAACCAACCAGACAAGTGTAATCAAGATGCTGGGTCTGCAGCTCCGCACTCACACAGAGTCGGTGAAATGCCAAGTAACGCTAATATAAAGCCAAGTCATCTCATTTCATTCTATAACCCAGCAAACAAAGCGTAGAAGGTCCAATTACAATAATCGATAGTATTGTAAACATGTCACACATATACGTATATACAGTATGCTAGTTAAAGGGCCCATATTACTTTGTTCTCTGATTTATGTTACCATGTTTCCTCTTCAAAAACATACCGAAGGAGTTCTTCTCTCAGAAAACACTCTGTTCCACCTTGTGATGTCATGTAGTAATACAGGATGCTTCACTGTTTTTAAACTTCATACACCTCCATACACCTTTACTAGAAACATTTGGATATTTTCAGATCATAATTTTTCATTAGTCTATAACAGTTTTTGATGCACTTTTTACTAATAAAACAAATAAATATAGCTTTCCATTTTAATTTCATGAGCATAAACAAGACAAACTCACTGTTGGTAGTGTTGTCCTATCCCTTCAAACTTTGAACTCTTCTCCAAACTCTTATTATGTAGCTGAGATATATTTACTTCATTTCTATATTTTTATTTGACAACAGTCCCTTGCTATTTTTACTACTTATTTTGAATGTATTATTACCATTTCTATTTTTGCTCTTTGTTATTATATTATACTGTGATGTGTGAGCTGCTGTGTCCAAATAATTTCCCATGTGGATCAATAAAGTCTGTGTAAGTCCAAGTACCAGAGATCTCTCGACTTAAAAGCCCCAAGCTTATAATTGACAACTGGCTCTTGATTTGATTGATTCGAGTTAATGCCACTCCAATAAATCAGTAATTGAGAACATGTTTTCATTTCTACTTTATCCACAAGCACCTGCAAATGATGTGGTAAAATATTACAGTCGTGAAGCACAGTGTTGCATCATCAGTGGGCATGAAACCCAATTCAATCACTGATCTAAACCACCAGGCAGGATATGTCCCTGTGACTGCAATGACAGGACAACGGGCAATTTCCTTTCTCTGCAGCTACTGAACAAAATAATATTAGAGATATGTGAGAGACAGAAATATGTATTGTTGTTTTTTTTTTCCATTGCCAATGTCGATACCAATTGTTTAGAATCCAGAACATTGGTGGAATGTAACTTACTAAAAGTAGTAAAGTACTGTAGAAAGACTTAAGTAGATTTTCAGGTTTTATTTTACTACATTTGAGAGCAGATATCTGTATTTTCTACTCCTCCACATTTTTGAACTGGTCTGAAAATAAAAGTACTTTTTATTATTGTTTGAGACCTGCTGAAAAGACTGAGGGGGTTATTTTTAACATGTTCAGAATTTGAGCAAACATTACTGACTCAAATGTTACTGTTGAACAAAATTCTGCACAAATCCTTTAAATCTGAAGCCTCATAAGACTTCAAAATCTGAACAAATTACTTTGACTTTTTACTACATTTACATTTTTAAACTGGTTCTTTAATAACTTAACTCAAGTAGATTTTTTCATATGATACTTTTACTTTTTGCTCATTATCTGAACTTTTACTTCAGTAACAAAATCAAGTATTTCCACCTCTTTGAGAGCAATGGCTGGCCGATAAAATTTTGCGAATACTTTTGGGCTACTCTGTAAGGCAGATTTGGATTATTTTCACCTAATTTTAATTTACAGCAAACTCCCCTACAGTCCCTTTTACCGCAAACCTTTAAGAGAGCTGTGTAGTCACATTTTGAGCAGTTATCTACTTGCATTTAAGTGTTCAAATCAAGCTGTATAAAGTGCATTTTTAGACAGCAGATCGACCAAAACAAAATATCGCCCTGTGCTGGAGATTTAAGGCCAATACCTGATTCGTTAAAAAGGGTAAATAATGGTCTGTCTCTAAATAATATACACTTTATCTGCAATTCTGCATGCAGAGACCAAGAAAATGCAGGAGAAATATATCAACAGCAACAGCTTCAGTGACAAAGTTCCAGTGGCCCTCTTTCACATAGCTGTGGTTTGGACACATTCCCTGACTGTGATCTGTGCAGTCGGCAGCCACAGGGAGCACTCAACAATGCCAAAAGTAATGTTGTCCAATGTACAATGAACAAGTTACACGAGACCAAATTCCAATGAAAGCAATGAATGTTCTGTCACTAACTATTAAGTAAAGCGACTCAGTAGGTTGAGAAATAGTTTATTTGCCAAAGGTTAGTGGTTGAAATCCTGGTGTAGCACGTACAGTTTTTAAAGAAAATATTAGGTACTATAATATAAAACCCTAAAGCATTAAAATAACCAAAAATAAGTGATAGATTTTGGTCAATTAACTATGCAAATATGAGTTCATAGTCCAGAGACATTAAAGTTAACTGTGAGCTCAGGGTTTTTCAGTTCTCTTTATTCATTTTTGTATCTTTTCAACAGTGAATCTAACTTTGTGTCAAAATGTAACTCCTGTATGAAGTACTACTATGTTCAAAGTAAACTCAACAGGTTTGATTCTTTGCAGGGAGTGGTCACTTCCAATACCACTTTGAAAGGAAGTTCCTGCCTCCAGACGCCAACCAACCAGAACGCAGCACAAGATTCCATTAAGGAAATCCCATGTTCCCTACAGCACTCTCTGCCCTCACGACAAGACTGTGTTTTTTCCTGCCTGTCAATGCCAGGAACCCTTTAAGGAGTGATGCTAAGCCAACAGCACAGCAGGACAATGTAAGGATGGACCTCTATTGTTCTTCTACACCAAGTTTGTTGCTTTATTTCAAGATGCAGAAGTGGGACGCAGCCTGTAGCTTCACCTGAAAATGCTGCTCTGTGAATGATAGCTCTGTTTTTAGCTACATCGTCATCCCTTGCGTCACAGAACTATGTCAGAATTTTTAACTTTTAAAAGGTCCTATATTATACAAAATGGACTCTAGTGTGCTTTCAATGTGCACTGCATAACTTTTCTGGTGGAGGGTCCATCACCTGCTTGTTTCTATGGATATGTCATTGCTTTGCCTGGAATGTTCCACAGTATGACATTAAACAGCTCTACTTTACATTTATTAAATTACATGTGGTTTGATAGCTCAAAATACCTAGAAAAATTGGTAATTGGATTATGAGCATGATTGCCTCTACACAGATCTGTAACTTGATCTATTTTGGTCTCCATGAAGATAGAAAGGTTTACTACCAAACTGAAACATTCCAAACAAAGTAATAACATCTCCATGGAGAAAAGCAGGTGGTGGAACTTCCCCAGAAAAGTTACACAATGCACCTTTAAGCCATGTTATAATGCTCTTACCTCATCAAAGTTCGGAGTTGTGCTGTGTTTCATTCACACATCCTTAAGTAAGCCTTATTATAAGTCTATCTACATCTCCAAAGCTCAAAATGCTCTGTTCCACCTTGTGATGTCATGAAGTGGTAGTTTTCAAGTTAAGTGCCACCTTTTACCTTTTGCTCAGTAAAGATTGGCAATTCCAGGACTGAAATTATCCAAATGATTCTAGGTGTATGGTGTTTAAAAACACAGTGTAGCACTTTTTGTATTACCACATGACATGACATCCCAATGTGGAACAGTGTTTTCTGTCTGAAAGAAGAACTCAGACTAAATGTGCAGGGTTTGTGTGTTAAACGTGTGAATAAAACAAAATATGACTCCAGGTTTGTTTTTGATGAGAAAACAACATGACAACATGCATAAGAAAAAAGTGTAATATGGGCCCTTTATACAAAAACGTGACTTGAAAAACAGTCAAACTAGAAAGCAATGAACAAGACACAACCTAGTATTGTTTAATCAATTTCCATACTCCCCCCACAGTGAACTACAGCCCACCTCAGTCAACTCTGCTCTGCTCCAGTCACATTCTCTCATTCCCACATTGGAACAGAACCAAAACACATGCCTTTATCTGAATATAACTCTGCAAAAGTTCATGGGAAGGTAGACCTTTTGTCTGACGTGATTAGAAAACACAACTTGTATAAAAAAAAAAAAAGTTAAAATTATGAAGTCAGGCTAAGAGAAAGAAGTGTTTTACTACAGTAAATATAGCAACAAACCAATGTATTTTCAGGTGTGAATCAGCCCTTATTCTTTCTAAATATATTTTGTTGTGAAAGAAAACATTGTTGACTCATCAGTTGGTCTGACCTGTGTCTGTTAGCTATCTCTGGGTGCTAATCGAAATCACCTCATAAAAGATTCAGCAGTGGGCTCTTCTACTTCTCAGTCCATTTGTGCCTGTGTGACTTGTAACAAAAACAATAAAGTTGTATTGTTCCATGACTTAAAGAGGGGGTTAGGGATACACCGATCAGATGCTGGTATTGGATATGGCCACTGATACTGAAAGACAAAGCTGGATTAGATATCGGCTTCCAAATATCAGTTCAGCCGATATCCTGGTTGGATATATGTTGAATGTAGTATGATTATTAATTGGTCATCGTGGGCCCAGAAATAAATAAGTTATATTTATACAAAGCTGTTGTAGTTACTTAAGAGATAAATAACTATGCAACAATTTGGGTCAGTTTGGTTTTATTTTATTTTTATTTTAAGGAAATAAATGCTGTCTTCATTTTCTGCACTGATATTGGTTAATATTCAGTAATGGAAGATACTGGATCTGAGTATAACTTGAGGGGGGTATGATGCAAAATCTTTTATCTAGTTTACCATGTTATAACATTGTTTCCTCATCAGAAACATGCCTGTCCATGCATATTTTCAGTCATTTCTCTCCCGGGTCCTATTTGAACTCTCCTTATGGTTAGCTGTAAGATTATGTGCAATGCTCAACCCACAGGCCTACGTCATCCATGCTCCCACACGACAATTCTCCATAAATACACTAAAACATGATGCAAAACTGTACACAACAACTTGACTAACCTGATACGATGTGTAGTAGTTTCATTAGTGAGGTACATGCTAAATGTATTTCGAGAGTGCTCTGAAGGAGGAGTGACTTGGAGAGCAAACGAAGGGGACACTCAAACTTAAAAACTTAGAGAACATGTTAATATGTTGTTTGTGGCAAATATATAATTTTCAAAACAATACAAGGTGACATGGTGATCTAAATATGTGATGTGTTAGTGGTTAATACTCGATAAAAGTAAAATACCCCCAATATACATTCAAACATACATCAAACTAAAATCTAATAGTCCAAATGAGATTGCTTTAAGTACCAAGATCCCACTATCTGAAGATCTGAGCAGCCCACATTCCTTCAAATCCTTAATGTGCTTTTATGGCCAAGACACAAATCTGCCTACCTTGGCACAGACTTCAATACTGGCTTCTGTCCAACACATGTCTCATAGCTACTCCAGACACAACAGATTCTCTTTATTTTTTAAACTATTTCAAAAAAGTGTTTAGTATCATTTATGTGGCTCTTAATGTGTAATACAATTCAACATCAGTGACAATTTAAAAAAAACAAAAAAAACAAAACAATATGTGGGTATTTAAGAGGGTCTGAAACTTTCTTTGCTTTATGTTTTCCCTTGAATGGTCCAAAAATTGCATAAAATTAGCAATCTCCATGGAGACAAGCACTGAACAAATTCAAGATGTATAACGTATTATACTGTGGAACATTCCAGACAAAAAATAGTGTCTCCATGAGTGTAACTGTTGGCACACCCCCCTTCAGAAAACCTATATAGTGCACTTTTAAATTTCCCAGCAAATCCCCCAGTTCATAAATCATAACAAATCAAGATATACTACAAAAATGGCCACAATTCCTCGAGAAAAGCAGGTGTACTTTGGATGCTCTCTCTCCCACGTGTCTTGAGCTGGTTTTGGGAGACCGGAGAGTAATAAAGTTGAAGCAATGAATCACTGTTTTATGAAAAGTCCTTCTGAGCAGTGGGAGCTCCGATTATTCCATGGTTTATTATGCGACTTCACAGACTTCTTAAAATGCACCAAATTCATATTCCTTTCACAAGTATTTTTTTCCATTAAAAAACATGTATTTGTAAAGTTTTTCAATGTATTTGTTATGTATTTATATCTTTCACTTCAGTTAATGTTTCTCTGTGTAACTTTTCTGCCACCTGCTTGTTGCTTTACCTAGAACTTTTTTTTTCTGAAAGGCTTCCATTTGAGGTGTTTTTATTGCTAAATATCTTTAAAACATGTATTCTTACTATGAGTGAGCCTCACCTGCTTGTCTCAATGAGGACAGATGGATGGAACACGGATGGAACTTTCTTGGCAAAGCAATAACATCGCCATGGAGACAAGCCGAAAAGTTACAGAAAAGTTACATAGAGCACCATAAAATTTTCTGCAACACATACTACACTGCCTCTCATCAGTACTGTACATATTTACAAACAAGCCCACCGTAAAAAATTACAGTGTGAAGCAGTGTATCCCAGAGCAGCTGTGCATCAGGTGCACAAACTGTATTCACTCACAGCCAGTGGGAACGTGTCCTTCTGCCGGCTCTGATAGTGAAGACTACAACTCCCACCAGAAGATACCGACGAGGAGCACGAAGAGACTGAGATGTGAACGCATGGCCCAGCTGAGGCGCAGTGTGTCAACAAAAGAGGAGATTAGTGGTGCTATCCCAGGGCAGTTGGGGATGTGTGTGTCTGTGTGTGTGCGTGTCTGTATTGCATGTGTGTCTGTCTGTGTGTGTGTCTGGTTGTGTGTGTGTGCACACGCGTGTGTGTATTGACAACAGTCTCTCCTAGATCTGTGTGAGGGCTTTTTGGCTCACACAGTTTAGGGAGTCCCTCATCCGCCTACAGCAAAACCCTCCAAGCTCTGATGCTTATTTCATGAAGGAACTACACTTAATCCTTCCGTAATAAAAAAAAGGAAAAATATCTAAGACAAACATTTCAACTGTAAAGAATGGTAGAACACACAAACAGGAATAATTTTAATCATTAAAAGACCACTCAAAAATGTGAAATAAATTAATCCAATTAAAGTTAAAGGTGCTTAAACTTTAAACGCAAAATTGACTTGTGTGAGTTTAATGCCATGCTAGAATGCTCTTACTTCATCAAAAACATATCTGGAGTTGTTTTTTGTTTGTCTGTTTCTGCTTATAGTTATAGGCAACATGAAGCCATTATATGTATACAATCCCTTTAAGTCATCACAAACAAATGTTCTATAAATGAGAGTTAATCACAGGTATTAAAGACTATTACAGGTTGAGCGTGACCATATGAGGAGTGAGTGACGTGAAAGCCTGGGAAATATTAAGCATTATAAGGATCAGTGGGAACCAAGCCAGTTAGTCCAGTCTGGCATGGACTGGTATAAACTTATGTATACAGCTACAGACATATGTTTACAGCTATAGACAACCATCAACCCTTGGCTTGGATCCAGGATACACACTTTTCAGGTACTTTACAAAGATGTGAGTCTGGCCGCCGGTGAATCTGAGTTCAGATGGGTGTGATTGCCAGGTGGGTTATCTAATCGGGGACACACATGGTCTGTCCGTATCAAAACAAAAATGACTGCTTACAAGAAAAAAAGAAAAAAACATGGCTGATTCCTCCATAATCAATCAGCAAAAGCACTTTGCACTACTGAAAATTTTCACAGATCAGATATCAATATTGGTTGTTTTTGTAGTTACTTTAAATGACAAAACACATCTGGGCAGAACAGACAACAGAAAAAGATAGCTCGGTGCATCCCTAATTGATGACCAATGATCTCATTTGTTTCAAGAGTCACTGAAATAAACAAATCTAATTGCATGTTACTGTCTAAATTCAAATTCAAAAATACAAGATATAGGACACATCATTCTGTGGGTACCTCAGTCAATGCCATCACAACTATGCATGCTACAGTCATCTGCTGCACCATATGTTTTTGCCTGGTGTCTCCCCTCATGCAGACAGCCATCTTCTTAAACATAAACTTGAGTAATTATCCTCATGACCTAACTCATGACAGAGCTGTCTGTGTGGCCGGGCGCAGGAAACCGTGTCCCAGGTTATTCAAAGAGACTAAGAGAGCAGCCCTGCGTACATGTTCAGTGAAGTGGCACCAAGCGTAGTGCTGGTGTGCTTCAATACACTTTCCATTAGATTAAACTGTTACAGCTTTCTCCATAGGTTTAAATACCTACAGCCTCGGCTCTGATGGGGCTGCACTCACATGACCAGAGTTCAAGTTAATTTTACCCCAGCACTGCAGTTTCTATCAGTGGCCTATATACTGCGCTGTATTGAGATTGAAATTAAAAATACAAGATGGAGCTAGTGTAAATTCAGCCTGGAAGACCTAGCTTTGCTGCCGTCTACCTCATCATTTCTCCAGAGTTTACCTGCTTCTCAGCCGTCATCACCTCACTCCAAAGACTCCTCCCTGCTGCTCGCCGCATCTTCTCCTCATCCAATCAGTGCCCAATCTGCCCAGTTTTAACCCCTATTGCAGGTGCATGGCCGCTTCGGTTTGTGCGACGCCTCCACCTCCTCCCCAGCACCCCTTGGCTTCTCATCATCCCCTTCACTCTCATCATTCTGTCATCGTCCCCTTCTCTCTCCTCGTCCTCTCATCGTCTCCCTCACTGCCCTCATCCTTTCATCATCCCCTTCTCTCTCCTCATCCTCTCATAGTCCCCTTCTCTCTCCTCATCCTCTCATAGTCCCCTTCACTCTACTCATCATCTCGTAGTCCCCTTCTCTCTCCTCATCCTCTCATAGTCCCCTTCTCTCTCCTCATCCTCTCATAGTCCCCTTCACTCTACTCATCATCTCGTAGTCCCCTTCTCTCTCCTCATTATCTCATCGTTCCCCTCACTGCCCTCATCCTTTCATCGCCCCTTCACTCTCCTCATTATCTCATCGTTCCCTCACTCTGCTCATCCTCTCATAGTCCCCTTCTCTCTCCTCATCATATCCTCACTTTCCTCAGTCTCACCTCTTCCACCTCCAGTGTCCAAACCCCAGGGGGAAGACATCTCCTAAATGTCATCTAATTGACCACGCCCTTCAAGGCAACTACTAATACTTTCTCTTAGTGTCTGTCTGAGTCTTTTCAAGTTGAATTACATTTTTTACTGAGATTCAGTTGACAGTGCACATTTTTAACATATCCGGGAACATTATCTATTCAAAGAGTCTGAAAGAATACCTGTCTGATAAACTAATACAAGGATCACATCAGCATGTAGCTTGTAGAGACAGGTTTTAAACATAATAGGACAAAGGGACTGTGCATAATTGGATTTTTATTGATTCAGTCATTTCAGTTACAGCAGGTTATCATACCTCTAGCATCACCAATTTTGTCTTTTGTACCACAGTTGCCAACTTAAAGGTGCACTGCGTAAATTTTCTGGTAGATGGGCCAGCACCCGCTTGTCTCCATGGAGATGATATGCCTGGAATGTTTCATGATATCGCATTAAACATATCCATAGCATTTATTCATTACAGGTGTTTCTATTGCTCAAAAATAGAATAATTCCTTCTGTGAACAGTGGGGACTTTCCACAGATCTGATTTTAAAGTGGAGTGTTATAACCTGCTTCTCTCCTTTGTGATAGATAGGTTTAATAATCTATACTGTGGAACATTCTAGATAAAGCAATAGCTGAGACAAGTACAGAGACAAGTACGTTGCAGATCTTTCACTAGAAAAGCTGCGCAGTGCACCTTTAAACAAACCAAAAATAAATAAAATGCAAATCATATTCTAGAAACAGGCTGTTGTTTTTCCCTCCTGAAAAGCTGACATTTCACAGTCAGTGTTGATTTGTCGATCACACATCATGGATGGCTTCATTACAGTGAATGTGCCTTATAGCCACCAGCGTGTGAACACCAGTGACTCACCTCTCTGCACCTCAGAGTAACCCGCACTGACACGCACACAAACACACACATAAACACACAGCTCCCATGCATGGTGGGGATTACAGTGGCATAAATTCATTTCCTGGGGACTGAAAAAAACCTTAACCATAATTAAGGTTGTCGAGATAATTTGGTGATCAGCAATTATAGTTCACAATATCATTCCAAATAACATTCCAAAAATGTCCCCCTTTCTATGGTCTGGTTGCAGGACTATTTGAACAGAAAGGAGTGGGCTTTTACCTTAGTACTGAAATCGAGTTTGGAATTTTAATATTTAATAATATTACTAGTTGCAGAATTCAGTTCCCAGAAGGTGATAAATAGCCCACACACGCATACACACACAGAAGTGAGAGGAGGGCAGTGGTTATAATGTGGGTCATGTATGTCTGGGAGCTTGGTGTGTGTAAGTGTCATCTGTAATCTGCCCTTTAACATCTGCGAGCATAGGACATCCTTATTGTCTGTACATGCTTTTAGTGTGGGACCATGTAAACATCCTCATGTAAAAGGAAAATCGTGGGCTTCTTTTTAATGCCGTGTAGCTGTGGTTAGTCAGCCAACCATGTCCAATGCTCTGTGGCAGCCAACCCGAGCAGTGACCAAGACTCAGAGCGAATGTGTGCAAAGGAGCAGAGACACTAAAACATGAGAGGGTGTGCTGAGGAGAGAGGCACAGAAATGGGACTAGTGATGGTGCTGGAGCTAATAGGAGTGCATTTAGCAAGATAAGAATCAGTACAGTGCAAAATAAGGCTTTTCTAGCAGGGCTTAGCTATATGGTGATATAAAACAGAATCATGGTCTAATTCCTGTGAATAGGCCTATCATAATAATTACAATATCAACTTATCGTTAAATACATTAACGCTGGGACAATATATTTTGAAGCTCAATATTTATCATGTGTACAATTTCTTTGCAAAAATGGGGAGGCTTTTGCAATTTTTGTGTAGTAATGTCAGATTTGAGCTGAGAGGGTTGAATAAATATCTTCTGTGGCTAATTATTTGTTCATTCTGCTGTTTATTTATTGTAGCTCAGGCCTTTTAATGTTAAAAATGTCTTTATTGGCATTATCCTGCTTTATTGTTTTTGTGTCTTCCATTTGCATTTTTAGTCAAATCTTCTTAACGTGGTTGACTCATTTTCTGTTGAAAGCAGCTTTATGTTCAAACAGACTTTTTCCCACCCACTCCTCTTATTGGTCAGCTTCAGCAAGACTTAGAGACACGTGGATTTGACCAATTGCAATTAAGTATTACGCAAATTACTTTAGTTACCTCTTCAAGATAAGTTTACATGAATTTTGATACAACTGATCTGGCAACAAGTAAACAAGCAAGTAAGTCTTAATATTCATTTTTGACGTCATGATGCTTCATGTTTGGTTCATCTCAAATTGATGAATAATTCACTGTCATCTGATAATGTGGCCAGGATAAATCATGATGTAAGGCAATTAGTTAAAGCAGCTCAGTATCTTTGCATATCACAAGGGGATGCATGTAATCTAATCAAATGACCGAAGAACAACGTTTCACAAGGTGGAGTGGAGTGTTTTCTGTTTGCGAGAAGACCACAGTTTGTTTGATGTGTGCATGAAACAAAACACAACTCCAGGTATGTTTTGATGAGGAAACAGAGCTCAGAAAATAGCACAATATAGACTCTTTAAACAGTGTGGCATTAAATTATCCATCTCCATGTAGACAAGCAGTTGATACCACTAGATCAGATCTGTGTAAAACTGTGAAATAAAAGCACCTGCAATGAAATTAATGCCAGATTGTAAGGTTAGTTTAATGCCATATTGTGTAACATTCCGGACAAATCAATAACATCTGCATGGAGAAATAGAGAAGCTTGTAGAGGACATTCAACCAGAAAAGTTACATAGTGCAGCTTGAATTTTGTAAGTCTTTGTGAATATAATAGAGTCCTCCAGATTTTCAAACCTAATTATCCAAAATGTGTCAACAAAATCACATTTGAATATTTTTCCCAATATTTTCAGCCCAGTTGCATACAAATCACTGTGAAATCTATTGTACTGACACAGCCCTCAGCCAAACACCATCCTCTTTAGTCTCATTTAGCCCTGTCCTCTGTGTGCTTGTAACAGTGTGTACAGTAACGGCATGCACATGTGCTCCCATCAGGCTCCAGCTGAAAGACATTAGTCAGGCCAGCAGGGAAATCCAGTGAAATCTGCCCAGCTAACGAAGCGCTTCAGAGGGAGGCATCAAGAAAGGACTGCCCTAAAGAGACCCACTAACCACAGGCAACCGCACAGGCAGACAGAAGAGCACAATGCAAAGTGATGTGCATGCAGGCCTGTCATGATAACAAATTCTGAAGTGTGATATATTATAGAAGTATCTATGGATGATACATGACAATTCTGAAACCAAACCGACAATAAATAACAGAATGCAACACTTTAAGGTGCGTTGTGTAACTTTTCTGGTGGACGGTCCGTCAAACGCGTTATTGTGTTGTCTGGAATGTTTCGCAGTACGGCTTTCAACCTTTCTATCTTCATGTAGACCAAACCAGACCAAGTTACAGGTCACATCTGTGGAGAGGCAACTGCAGTCACAGTTAGAATGCTTGTTTTTGATCTATAAAACCACCAGTAATTGAATAAATGTAAGACAGAATGTTTTATACTGTGAACATTCAGTCAAAGCAGTGACATACTCATAGAAATAAGCAGGTGACAGACCCCCAAACAAAAAATTACACAGTGCACCTTTAAGTAGTTGTCTATAATGAGTCATGGAAGTTTATAATTCAACCTTCTACAGCTAAAATCTCATTGTAGAACAGAAACATAACCAAGATTTTCCCACTAGTACAAAATAAAAGTGCCCATAATTAATATTAACACCCCAAAATCAATGTTCCATCTGTATTGAATGATAAGTCGATATAGTATTCAGCATGACAGGCCTGTGTGCATAGGATGGAAGTTTAGAATGTTTTCTTCTTCCCACTAGTCTATTCATATCTTTGTTTTTGAGAAGCCAGCTGTGCAAAGAAAAACTGTGTAAACTCCACAATTTTACTCTCTACACACAAAATTCTGGTCTTTAAATTACATGAGCAAATGTGGTATTCAATCTTAAATGCACTGGTGAGCAGTGAAATCTCATCCCATTTCAAGCTAATATGGCATTATTGTAAGTATCATTAGAAATTAGGAATCATTCAAAGCTGCTATATTATGCAAAATTGACTCTTGTGAGGTTTAAGCTATGATATAATGTTGTTACCTCCACAAAAACATACCTGGTGTTGTGCTTTGTTTCATTCACACATGTTTTCGTAATCACTTTATTTGTCTATATCTCTAAACCTCAAAATGCTCTGTTTCACCTTGTGATGTAATGTAGTGGTAGTTACCTTTTACCTTTAGTTCAGTAGAGATAGGTAAATCCACGTCAAAATAATCCAAATTCTAGTGAAGGTGTATGGAGTATCAAAACACAGTGGAACACTTCCTGTATTACCACATGACATCACAAGGTGGAATAGTGTTTTCTGTTTGAGAGAGGAACTCCACTTAAACATGCAGGGTGTGTGTTAAACGTATGCGAATGAAACAACACACAATAGCTTAGTATAGGCCCTTTAAAAATAGGTCTTACTGGGTACATATGTAAGAACAGGATGTGTATGCGTGTGTCTGTAGTACACAGACATTTACATGCTAAGTTTGCTTTTCGTGTTTGTTTTTTCACTTACACTTTAATGTAAATAAGATTCTTGTATTTCTTCCTGTAGCAAATCTGTAAATATTGTAAAGGTGAAAGTCATATTGAAACAATAATGCGCTTTCCTTCCCATGTTGTACATGTATGTGCTTGTAATATAGTAAGTATATGCATGCTGTCTCCTGGTTCAGATTATCAAACAGATGCTAAAGAGATCCCAAAGCTCAAAGGGAAAAACAAGCACAGGAGGAATGATAAAAACAAGAAGCATTGCGGTGCCCCAGAATGTGTTGACATGGCGGCATGTGGGTTACTAAATATGATGAATTTGCCAGAATATACCTCGAATTCACATAGTACAGTCTAGGAATCAAGACTTGACTTTGAAAAGTCAGACTGAAAAGTAATGGACCTCAAAGTTTTAACCCCTAAGAAAATCATTGCCAGTTGAATTAAAAAGGACAAAAATAGGAACAAAAGTAAAATGAATGCTGTAACAATATGCAGTTCTCAATCACAATGAGTATAAGAGTATTCATACTTTGCAGCTAATGTCATTAAGATTCCCTGGCGGTGTGACGCTAACTACAGGCACTGCTCTGTCTAAAGCTCTGTTACTCATTTTTGACTTCACAATCTGACCAGAAAGGACTGAGTTAGCTGGAACTCCAATATGTGAGATGATTTGTGCTGTTAGCTAGTATCAGAACTTTTTTCAGTTAGTCACTATCACCATTTTATTGAAACTCAAACTCCTAAACAGGACTGTGAACACTTGTACTGATCACACGCTCCTGAAAATGTGCTGTTTGAATTAATTTTGTAGTTTTCAGACAGTCTTAAAACATTTTACAAGTTATTTGTAATGTGTGTCAGCATGGTATAACTTCTGACCATTCCTCCATAGGCATGCAGGCAGAACACCCCCAGTGTGTGATGTCACTGCAAAGTAACAACTGACCTATGGTATAAGATTAAATATGATAATGTGAGGAGGGTATGATATGGTCAGGTGTAATAATAATAATAGATTAGTCTTATATATATAGTTTTTCCAGACACTCAAAGTCGCTTTACAATTATTCATTCACTCCATACTCAGCAGTGCTACAATACTATCACCACAGCTGCCCTGACGCAGACTGACAGAAGTGAGGCTGCTAATTTGTGCCATTAACACCTCTAACATTGACCATGACAGACAAATTTTCCCATTGGCACCGCACTGTATGAGGATGCATTTATTTCTGCTTCAGGCAACTCTTTTAGAGCTTGTTCATTATTATGTGACAATGCTATGTAAATATTGTGTGCAAATCCTCAAATAACTGAAATGAAAAAGTAACAGTCCAATAGAAATGCAGTTTTTCTCTATAAATGTCCTGATGAAATCTTAGTGCCATCATTACTGTCAAAGATTTAAAATGTGTTTAATAAAAGTAATTTATCCATGTGGACAGCTCTGAAATGGAGCTAGGGAGCATCATCATGTAATCCCTGCTTATTTACCACGCTGCTGCAACAAGACAACACAGTCTGACAGCATGTAGTTCAATATAATGCAACCGTGAACTGTATTAGTCTGTGTTCAGTCTCTGGATATTGCAATGTCCCCAAAATTATGGTTATTGTTACATGGTAGGGACGGTACAAGATCTCGTGCCACAAGATCTCTCGAGACAAAATTGCCACAAGATTGTGCACACATGAGGAAAATGATTGTGTAGGATTTCTTTCCAAGTGTTTACATTTGGATTGGATGAAAAATAGTTATGCGTTCATGTGTTCAATCTCTTAAATCTGTGAAAAGCAGGACTAGAATGAAAAAAAAAAAATGAAATAAAAAAAAAAAAAAATTGTGAGGCCAAAATTGGAAAATGAATTGTGTTAAAATCTTGTCTTGTCTCATTCTCATGGACCCAATCTCGTATCTCATCTCATGTTGTGGTAGTTGTGCCTTGTCCTATCTCTATTACATGCCCATCAGAAGGCAAGACCACGTGTTAGGTAAAAACAGGTCTGAACCATAACTAGTCCTAACATTAAAGCTGCACTGTGTAAATTTTCTTGTGGAAGATGCTCCAAAAGCTTGTCTCCATGGAGCTATTACTGCTTTACCTGGAATGTTCCGCAGTAAAGCATTAAACTCATCTATCTCTATGAAGATAAGCAGAAATGAAACTAAACTTAGATACAGGTCGGATCTATGGAGAGGCGTCTCAGTGTTGGTGTATCAATAATGCCTGTTTTTCATATTATATTTAAGCAATAAAAATGCCTGTAATGGAATAAATGTAAAATAGACAAGTTTAATTCTGTACTGTAGAACATTTCAGGCAAAACAATCACATCCCCATCGAGACCAGAAAAGCTGCACAGTGCACCTTTAATAAGATAGTACGAATGATGTTTCACTTTCAATTACCAATAAAAAAAATATTGACCTCTAGAGTACCAAGAAAGTATGCACAACTTCTACCACAATTTATTACTATTTTTAACAAAGCAAGAAAGTACAAAACTCCACGTCCCTTGCCTTACCTCTGCTACTGTCAAACTGAAAGAACCTCCTCTTTAATAACAACACATAAACAAACCCGTACATCCAAACTTTTCCCAATATGGTTGTCACTAAGCCAAAAAAGAGCTAGTTTGAGTCAGCTAGCGGATCTGTGTGTCTACCTGCGTGGGCTGTGTAAATATATCCTGGCGGCGGATGAGACGACGTGGTGAGTGAAAGGGGAGTATGCTACAGGCCAGGCGTCCCGTGGTTCAGAGAGAAGAGCGGAGCAGCACGGAGCAGACTGAGTAGGAAGGCTCCCTCACATCACAGCGGCTGCCTGGATACACCCACCTCCGGAGCCTGCGTCGAATAGGAATCACTCACATGGTTTCAAGTATGTAAAGAGGGAGAGAGAGAAGGGGAGAGGAGAAGGCAGGGGCCACGGCCCTATCTCTGTAAGGTTAGGTTGATATAAATATTGGAGAAGATGCTCTTAACAGAACACATTTGTGCATAGTATAGCCAGAAGTATTGTCTTTTCAAAATAGTTATAATAAGAGCTTAGCTGTACAACACTGTTAAATGCACAACTAAATTGACATTGTAGTTATGGAGATACATCCAAACTGTCTTCTTCAGTTTTTCAGCACTGACATCTGGTAATTTCTGGGCAACTAGAATAACCTCCATCAAAATGCATTAGACAGACCCTTGATTGATATGGAAGGAAATTAGGATGTTACAATTTTATGATTAGAATATGTTAAATTTGTTGAAAACAGAGTTTAGTAACATACTTCAAAATACATGCCAGAGTTAAAGCAAAATGCAATACCCAAAAAAAGTATTGTTCCAGCTTTCATATACTTAATGTTAAATCGATATAGTAATCATTGTAACACACCTAAGTAGAAGTCACTCCAATGTAAGTGTGAACACAAGCCAAAAGAGTCCAGGTGTAGTAAAATATATGAAAGGTCTGCTCTGCTGCCAAGGTTTCAAAAAGGATAAACAAAATAAAGGGTATCAATGTGTAATCCAGCCTCACAGCAGCGGCTCTGTTTGTGTGGTTTACGGCTCAAACTAAACTCTCCATAATCTGCCATACTAAACTGTGGATCAATTCAGATTTGGGGAAAACAGAAAGGTAATATAATCCTAATATAATCTAGTGAGAGAGATGAAACAACAAGTCTTGACAGTGTTAATGTACCTGGTGGCTGGAAGACCATAAAAACTAGGATAATGTATAGTAGGAATTCATACCTAACTTATAACATATTGTAATGTTCAAAGAATAACTAATGTATCTCCATCACAGCAGCAGAAGCAAAAACCTCGACCTCTAAATACTTCCCTTCTTCACTCCTTAAAGGCGTATTGTGTAACTTTTCTGGTGGAACATTTGTCATCAGATTTTTTTTCCATTGCTTTGCCTGAAATGTTCCACAGTAGCATTAAACGTATCTATCTTGCATTTATTCAATTACAGATGGTTTTATAGCTTGGGCAGGGTCACCTCTCCACAAATCCGACGTGTAACTCAGCTCGCTGGTGTCGCTTTTTTTGGCTCCATGGAGGTAGAAACATTTAATGCAATACTGTAGAACAGTCTGGACAAAGCAACAACATCTCCATGGAGACAAGGAGGTAAAAGACCCTCCACCAAAAAAAGTTACACAGTGCACCTTTAAGCAAACCATCTCCCCTTTAAGGCACCGGCAACATCTCTACCCGCCATGATCTAAGTCAAACTCAACCAACTTACAAGCAAAAAAATCAAATCTAATCTAATTAACTACCCTATGTCTTGTCAAGTTTTGTAATACTGCCATAACATGAGGATGAATCAGGTATAATCATAATCTCGGCTGACTTTAATTAAAAGTATTGCATGACTGGGGTATAAAGGAGCTTGTTGTTGTGCAGTAAACTGTAGTAGACTTCAGGACATACTTCTCATTCTTGAAGTGCACCATTCCCTGTCGCTCAACATGCCTTCATTTTACCCCTGTAGTGTCCCTCTTTTTGGGGAGACAGAGAGGCAAGCTGAGGGGGGTGGTCTTGCTCATGGGCCAAGGCTTTCAGCTGCCACACCACCCACCTCCTCCAGCTCTGCCCTGAGACCGTGCAGTCTCTGGGGACAAAGCACGCCTTGATAAGGGCCAATAATTCCCCTGCTCAGTGCATAGAGAGTTGTGCTCATTACTAGTACAGGTTAAGGGTTAAATTCTTGTGGGACCTGCCTGTAGGTGGTATCGTGGAGATCTAAGTGAGAATCTGTGTCTGAAAATAAATTGAGAAACCATGTGAATTGGTATGGCTAGTTTATAAAGCCTATATTAAAGGTGGGATATCGTTGCCTGGAATGCTGTACAGTATAGCATCAAATGTATGTATATATGTATGCATCTCCATTGAGACAAACAGTTGTCAAATCTGTGGAGAGGTACGAACAGTACGAACGTAGGTTTTTCAAGGGGTTTTTGAGGAAAAAATAAACTACAAATAAAAGCCAAAAAATGCCATGCTGTGGAACTTTTCAGGCAAAGCAATAACATTTCCATGGAAACATTACAAGGATATGGTGGACCATCTACCAGAAAAGTTACACTTCAACTTCAAATTTAAATTTCTCTTAACCAAAGACTTCGGTAATAGAAAGCACTGCATGTTCTATAAAAAACTTTGTCCCATGAGAAAAGGGTTAACATGAGTTGAAAAAGCAGATTCATTCCATTTAAAATAAAGTCAGGCTTTTAAATATAAGGGAAAGTACCACCTACACGAGCCTCTGTGTTAAATCTGAATGAATCACCTGCTGGGACCACATTTAGAGTCAAATCTAGTTTGTATTTAACACGCTATGAGCCCGCTGGAGCAGTGGCGTGCTGCTGTAGTATTCAGTGACCTAAAAAGCATCCTCCTAAAACCAGCGCAAACCTGGAGACTGTGCAGAGAACAGTAAGATGTGGAAGAAAGTAATTACCAACCAAGACAAGCCTCTATACCCAAACTATCATATTGCATTTCCCATCAGACTCATTACTGCTACGCCACTTGATAAAACCCCAGAAATCCTGACAGTAGATTGAAGGCTAAAAGCTCCGTGCCCAACGATGCATCTTTCCCTGCTGACCAAGCAAGCACCCAAGCTCTGCAATGGCATGCGTATAGCGTCTCAGCCTGCAAACACAACCTTGCATCCTTTTGGCAAATACTCATTCAGGATTATGTGCAAAGGAGAGACGACACACCTGTCATTTCGTATCTTTACGCTGCGTCCATCCAGCAACTGCGATCCTCCCCTCCGCGTAAAAACACACGCCAGTCGAAACACTTCATTAACGTGAAAAGCAGCAACGCATTTGACTGTGCATTGATGTTAAAGCAAAAAGAAGTCGCAAGCACTGCAAATACGTTAACAGGGAGAAAACGTAAATAGTATCTTACCGTGAAACCGTGGCGGGGTAGTGTGCACTGTCAGATGGAAGATGCTGTAGGGAAGGAGGGAAGGATGCTCAACACTTTCGGCCTCCTTTTCGTGGATAATGTCGCCCCCCTCTGGAGAAAATACGCAGGTAGCAGCCTTTGCACATGACGAGAATCCAACTTTGGACATTCTGGGGCTCAAGAGCAAAAAACAAAAGTTAAATTCTGTGCATTTGCAGATTTATGAATATATATATTTAAGTAGTGATTGTAAGAATTAAAAATCTTAACATAAATTGTGTAATGACTGTTAAAATGCTATATCTGGTTTAATAAAAATGGCAGGTATGGTCAGAGTGCATGATATCTACCTCTACAATACAAACCTGAAATTTATAAATGCGTTTTTGCCACAAATTACCGTTTAATTTCGTCATAAAACACGCCAAGATACAAGATACCGCCAATAATTTTGACTGAGTAAAAACGTCAGAGAGCATAATACTTACGTCTCTACAATACAAAACTTAAACAAACAAATGCGTGTTTACCACAAAGTTAGCGTTTATTTTCGTCGTAAAACACACCTTGAAGCGCAAGTTACTTCGTTGCCAAAAACTACAAAAATGGTTTCCGTAAAGGACCCCGTAGTTGCCTGTTGTTGTGCCTGCAAAATTCCGTGGCTTATTTTCGAATTATTATTTTTATACAATTTATTAGCTCGTTTTACATTTTTGTGACCAATTACAACGTGTGTATCTACAGATACGTCTATTATCTACGCATTTCTGTCGAATAATGTGTCTACGTGCCCGGCGTGTCTTCGGCAATGTTGTGGGCATTGGGTCTTTGCAGAAGGAAAAAGCGCCAACTTCTGCGGCAGCTCTGAAATTTCATCAAAAATAAACTTGACTTGGCAACAATGTGGGATAGTGTGTAAGATCTACTGAACTGCAAGTAGAGATGACAATCAGTGGTAAGCATTTGGCTGTTAAACCTCTTTTTTTGTAGCTGTAGTTGGTCGTAGAGGTTTCTGGATGTTCTGTGTTGGAGCAGCGTGTTGCCTCTCCTCCCACTCCTTCACCACACCACACCGTTTTGACCCACTTTAGTTACTGGGTTGGGTGCAAAATGTGCTATTTTTCTGAATTAGACCTGCTTTGCGAGTATTACTTAACACACAGGGAAGCGATCAGTTCTTTTATTTTGCTAGTAGTCGCCAATACGGAGCAGTTTGATAGAATCACTGAGCGGACAATGACAACAGAAAGTTAGCGTTAGCCTGCTAATCTGTTATATAATAGCACAATAGTCTCACTATCTCGCAGGTTAGACAGAAAAGCGCTTTAAACATAAATTCTTGTGGATGAAATCACTTGTGTATAGTAGATCTGTTTGACTTTACATGCGCACTTTTGGTTTCCTTCCAAACTCTGATGGCGCCTAATCTATTTACGTTGTATTTTCACTTTTGAACAGTGAGGTTCGCTGTTGCTTCCATGTAAACTGACCCAGTCTTCACAAAGTTCAGAAAAGATGCCAGTCCTTCAGGGAGACACGGTTGTTGCGACGCTGGGGAGCCCCATAAAAAAGAATAAACTGTCCCTGAAGTTTTTCCATAAGAAGGAAACCAAGCGGGCATTGGATTTTTCTGAGCCCGTGGCCGATGAGCCCAAAACGGCAGAACCAGTGGAGCAGGAGCCGAGGTAAGCCCGGCTGTGTGGGTCATTCATAACAGTAAACAATACTTTATGTTCTGTTATTACAATGTAGCAGTACGCTGGCTGTGTTTATCGAGGACAATTCAGTTAAGGACAAAATCATATGTATGTGGATTATACTGATGACAATATTCAGACACTGTTATTGCTATCAGTCATAAGAATTATAAGATGCTATGGTTGCCAAAAGTACTGAAACCCAGAGTTAAATTATAATTTAAAATGATACTAAAAGTCACAAAAGGGACAACATTTCACTTTTTCAGATTTTTGTTGTCTTTTTATCTGTATTGGAAGTAAGTTAGCGAAGACCACAGTGTAGTATTAATGAAAGAAATTACATTATTATTTACTTAGAAAATAATATTGGTATCAAAACTTGATTGTTTCCCTTTGTGTCAAATTTTAGTTTGAAATTTCATTAATGTGCCTGTCTTGGTGTAGGTTAAAATATCACAAAGAGACTGTAAAGTTTACTTTACTAGTTTGGAAAGTTACTGAAATTTGACTTTCTGTTTGGAAGATGACATTGCAAGTTTCATTTTTCTTTGTTGATATGTTTTTTAAATAGCAGACTACTCTACAGTATGACATAGCCTCCTCTCTCTTCTATAATCTATTTCTATATACCAGGATTGTAGATATATATATATATATATATATATATATATAATATTGTCAATTTTCATTCTTTTCAGCAGCTGTGACCAAGTCGTCCCTGGCCCCTGCCCGCCATCTCCCAGCTTCCTTTTGTCTCTGGAGAAGAAGGAAAGCTTGGTGCCGTTCATTGGCTTCAACAACTTAGGAAACACCTGTTATTTGAACAGCGTGTTGCAGGTAACACTGTCAGTTTGAGGTTTGTGCACATTTGAGTGGCAGCTGTATTTTCAGGCAGCACTATCCTGATTTAAGATTGTAGCTGCTACAAGCTGATGCATGCTGTTTTTTTTTTAAGTATTGTTGTGTTAGATGTTATCAGATTGCCTTTATGGTTTATAGTGCTGGAAGTTAAGCGTATTCTGAACACTGCACCTGTTTTAAACCCACTTCCTTTTTTTCACGTTTTTAATGGTATTTGTTACAGAGAGGCTTATATTTCCCCTTTAGGGCTCTGAAATTTGATAGTGTGTATAGTATGAAGTGTTGTGTAGAGCCGTGACCCTGTTTCAGTACCCACACTGCACTTAAATTAACTACTCCACATTTTCGTAAAGTACATGAGGGTGCAGGGTGCAGTACCCACATCATGTTTGTTTGCTTGTTTAGGTAAATGTGATGAGGTAAAACAGCTGCCAGCAGTGTTGCTAAACTGAAAATAGCCAAGTACAGCTTTGATCATTTGCTTAATTTACCACAACTAAGAACAATGTTTTGAACTTTTACAATGTTGTTACCTTGAAAGTTTGCATACTTATCATTCAGTGCTATATACAAGTATCTGCATCGTTGTTTTTTTTCTTCGTATAATTTAATTTGTAAATTTTAGATTGATTTCTGACTAGAAAATAAAACTTTTTTTTTTTTTTAACAGACCATTGTTGTCTTTTAATAAGAACTAATATTGGAAGACTGAAATTTACCTCTTTGAAGTTATAATCTCTTATATATTCAATTTTATATTTTATTTTTTAAGCAATTATTAGAATTTGACTTCTCTGTTTCATGTTCATTTTGATTTTGAAAAAATAATCTCTGTTTTATCATTTATACTGTAGGTGCTGTACCACTGTCCAGGGCTTAGAGAAGGCATCAAGAAACTGCACAGCCTCTCCAAGAAGAAAGAAAAAACAAAAGATGAAGGCGAGAAACCTGAAGAGGTTGGTGTACTTTATCATGTGTTATATAAAGTCTGGTTTATTATTTTTAGTTTTTTAACATTTGTCTTTTATCTTCTTTTCACAGACAGAAGAGGAGACCGTTCCGCCCCACATAGATCTCCTCTGTAGCTTTAATAGCCTCATCACTTCAGTGGAGGAGCTACAGTCCAGTTTTCTCCTCAACCCCGATGGCTTCACAGAGGGAGACATGGCCACGCCTCCTCGGAAAATACTCAATACACTCAGGTCAGCATAACTTTATACAGTTATACTAGTGGTTCTCAAAGATTTCACACCAAAGTCTCTTCAAGAAAATATTTGTTTTATTTCCATGTACCACCTGATTTAAACCAGTCTGTAGCAGGATTAGAGCAGTTTCAAATGAGGGTTTAGCCAGGTTTAAAATAGGACTACTAGTACAAGCTCTTTGTTTAGAACCACTATGCCACATTAAAACTCTGACGAATCTAAACCCAGAAATAAATATGGACAGGGCCTAAATTAGGATTATAACAAGACCAACCAAGTCTACATCATGACTAAACTGTCCTCAAATCAGGACCATGTGTGAACCATCCTTAAACTTGGAATATTTTTGTTATAGAATTGGGTGGTACTAAAAAGTTAAAAGTTTAAGCGCCCCTTCCCTATAGTATTCTCACTTGAAGTAAAATATAATATTTTATGTCCTACAGGCAGCTCAACCCCATGTATGAAGGCTACCTCCAACATGACGCTCAGGAGGTGCTGCAGTGCATCTTGGGATATCTGCACGAGGCCTGTGACACCATAAAAAAGGAGCAGGAGTTGGAGAAGGAGAAAAACACTGTGCCTGAGGTTAAACAGGAAAATTCCAAGACCTCCACAGAAGAGGATGGACAAGTCAACGGAAAACGAAAAAGTGATACAGAAGCTGGGAATGCCAAGAAGAAACCAAAATCTGTCCAGTCAAAATCTTCAGATGGGGAGAAGGAGGAGAGTGGGAGTACTGTACAAACTCGGTCTAAGAGAAAATCTTCAAATGATTCTCCAATAGAGTCTGCTCAGGGCAAGGATGGAGAGCTGGAGAAAAAGAATACTGAAGGGATGAGCCTAGAGGATGAAAATGAGGTTGAAAAAACTACAAAAGAGACAGATGGGAAAAGGAAGAAGAGAGCTAAGTTAGGCTGGCTCAGACCCTCCAGGAAACAGCCTAGTATATTTTCAAAGTTCCGCAGTGTTGGACGGATCAGTTCCATTACAGCTAAAACCCAAGGAAAAGAGGAGACAGAGGAGAAGACGGAGGAGAGTGTGGAGGAGAGTAAAGAGGCCACACTGGACACAAAAGCTGAAGAGGACTCAACAAAGACAGATGGTATGTAGGGCTGCAATGATTAATTGACTATAAAAAATAATCGTCCTGTTTTGATTGTATTTGGTAAACATGTTGGCATTGCTTCCATTTACTTGATTTGTTTTTGGTAATGTAAGAAGCAGTAAGTAATATTCAATTATTGTTCTACTTGTTTTGTAAAGTCTTATTTTTAGATACAACAATGTCCAAAATGTAGCACAAATCTGGCACAATACAGTTATAAACCCAAACAGAAGACAGAGTTTATGATGGTTGCTCAGAAATGGAAAAACAAATTAAACTTTCTGCTTATGCAAGGCAGCAGTACATGTTTCAGACCAGTTTAAAATGTAAATATGTCTTCACTGTTTTCCTTTCTTTGTTCAGCCGTGTTGGACTTGATGGAGCACCTGTTCCAGGGGCAGCTGGTTTTGAGGACCCGTTGTCTGGAGTGTGAGAGCTTCACTGAGCGCAGAGAGGACTTCCAGGACATCAGTGTTCCTGTGCTGGACGAGCAGCCCCCCAGCCCAGAGGACCTGTCGGAAAGTAAGGACATGCTCTGGCTTAACTTTTATTCATATGCTAGGTTTAATACTGTAATAATCTGTATATTTGTTTAGTATTTATTTAGCTAGCAAATAAAAATATTACTAGCTGCGGGAGATGTCAAAAATTTATAATTTTAGAGTTGTTGGAGAAAGCAAAATTTGAATTTGAGTCTTAATAATAATAAAATACAAGTTGAAACTGATACGCGTTAAAGAAAAGAAACTACAGAGTACTCTTTCAAACAATTGTATATATTGAGATTCTAGTCTTAAATAAATAACTTAAGTTTGCAGTGTAAACTAATACGCCATGTTTTAGCATATTTTTGATTGCCATAATATTGTTTGAATATAGTCATTTTGTTTAATATTGGTTTAATAATTAGTTTATTCAATCACACTGGTTTGTTACTATTCATAAGATGCTATTTCTGTGTGTAAGACCTTTTATTTACTCTATGCTGTTACTTGCAGTCTCTCCAGACCCCAAACCAGAACTGAAGACCCTGAACTGGGCGATTGGTCAGTTTGCGTCGGTGGAGCACATCTTTGGAGAGGACAAGTATTTCTGCGAGACGTGCCATCACTACACTGAGGCCGAGAGGAGTTTGCTGTTTGACAAAACCCCAGAGATCGTCACCATTCACCTCAAACGCTTCTCTGCAAACACACTCGAGTAAGTCATCAGCATGTATTGTCTTCAAAAAGTGAAATAATTAAAGATGATCATTTAAAAAAGGCTAAATTTGTTTTTGGATTAGCAATTATTTCTGTTCTGTCTTTGATATCTATTTGCAGAAAACTCAAAAATTCTGTAGATCGTCTTCATTGGGTTGTGTTGCTTTAAATGTATTTTTTCTGGTGGAGGGTCCAGCAAAAGCTTTTCTCCATGCAGATGTCATTGCTTTGTCTGGAATGTTTCACAGCATTGTATTAAACCTTTTTATCTTCGTGGAGACCAAACTAGACCGAGTTAGAGGTCATCTGTGGAGAGGTGACCCTGCTCCCAGTCAGAAAGCCTGTTTTTCTAGGTATTGTTGAGCTGTTAAATATCATACTGTGGGACATTCCACAGAGAGCAATGGCATTCAGAAAAGTTACCCAGTGCACCTTTAATAGTGCTTTTGATCAAATAATAAGTGGCTAATGACAGTCTAGCAAAATCACTTCACAGTGGGGTTACAGTTTCAATTGCATCAACGTCACGGACTTGATCGATTTTTGATTATTGGATGTAGTATAGTGAAAATGAAATTTATTGTGGTAGCTTTTGTTTATTAATCAATAGTTGAATAAAACGCATAATACAAGCAAATCTGTAACACATCTGTAAGATCAGAACTTAGCTATGTTTTTTCTTCATATTTTTTCAGTCTGGACTTGTACGCCGGCCTCTCCAAAGTCAACACTCCTCTGCAGACCCCCTTAAACCTGTGTCTGGACGAGTGGTGCACACGACGCTCGGCGAATGGCCAGAACTACGAGCTGTTCGCCGTGGTCATGCACAGCGGCGTCACCATCAGCAGCGGGCACTACACCGCCTTCGTGCGCATGTCCGACCTGAGAGACATGAAACTCTCGTCCCCGCAAGACAAGGACGAAGAGCGGCCAGAGGAGGCGGAGAAAGAAGAAAAAACGGAGAAAAAGGTGAAAGAGGAAGCCCTGGATTACGACGACGGAGAGGTGTCATTCTCCAGAGCGCAGACAGGAGGCGCTATAGGGAAAACCAGGAGTAAAAAGACTTCTGAAGGCGTGGGGCTCTTGGGTGGGCAGAGGAGTTTGTCTGCGTGTGAACTTAAACAAGATAATAATAAAAACACATCGGAGGGGACGAAGAGGAGGAAGACTTTGGGCAGTGCGGGGCAGAACGTCGAAACAGGACTTAAGAAAGTACAGGATTCACAAGACGCTACAGAAAAGACGGCGTCCGATGAGAAAGCCTCGGAAAGCAAGGCCCTGAGCAAGCTTTTGGATTACGAGGGGAAATGGATGCTTTTTGACGATTCGGAGGTGAGAATGTTCGACGAAGATGACTTTTTAAGAGCCTGCTCCCCCGAAACCGCCTCCTCGTCCACGCCATACCTGCTGTTCTATAGACGGACGCGCAAACAGTGAAAAAACGGACATAGTAGGCATAGTAACTGTTGCCAGGGTGACGTGGTAACAAATTTTTAATAAAACAACAGTGCCAATATTGTGAACATTACAGTGGAAGCCATAAGCTGTCAGCGCAGAGTTTCGATAACACTTTATTTCTTACCTACATGCTTTATTAAGACTAATTAAGGTGAACAAAGAGTTGAGTCATAATGAGAAATCGTTTAAGAGTGATTCAGGCTTGGTAAATACTTAGGGTATAAATTAAATGGTTTCTTAGCCTGGATCATTCTTAACAAACTAGGGCTGCAATTTTATTTCATTAGCTGATTAAGAAGGGGGCGTGGCAAAGGATTTCAAAACTATTGTGTATCTCTGTGGATCTGAAACCGGATTGCACTCAAAACTACACCTGCAAGAATTAATGTAAAAACAACTTTATAAAGTTGTCAATCTTGAGTTTAAATAATAGACCCATTTAAATCTATAGATTGGTAAGACGTGAAATTAATCGTCTAAAGGACAACAGCCCTACTATAAACTATTAGTGCACCTTTATTTCATTATGGACTATGTCACTTTTTGGTCGAGGATCCCTCACTTGCTTGTTTCTATGCATATGTCATTGCTCCGCCTGAAATGTTCCACAGTGTGACATTAAAAATGCTTCAAAAATACCTAGAAAATCAGGCATTCTGACTGTGAGCTTGGTCAGGTTTGGTCTCCATGGAGATAGAAAGGTTTAACACCATACCGTGCAACATTCCAGATAAATCTCCAATAACAGCTCCACGGAGAAAAGCGTTTGACGGACCCTCCACCAGAAAAGTTACGCAATGCACCTTTTAAATACGTGTTCATGCAAATAAGGCAGACATTTGAGTCGCAGTTATTATAAAGTGGTATTGAAATCTCTCTCGACTTGTATCCAGGGACTGAAATGTCAAAGCTTTCAAAGATGTTCAAGTCTGTTATTCTAGTCTTTTTGATAGTCTGTAAACCAGGGCCTTTAAATAAGACATTTGCTGTATTCTTAATGTAACTTTATATGCACTGGCTTTGCTGTCAGTTATATTGTTATATTCTGTCTCCTGGGTTCTTTCGTGTGTGTGTGTTGTTGTTTTTTTGTTTTTTTTAGCCCGTTTTTTGCAAATTTGAAAAGCACTTTTGAACATTCATTCCATTTAGTACAATTAGAATTTTTGTTGCCACCCTCTATTGACCAGTTTTTTTTCTAATCTCTATCTCACAGAGCAAATGATTTTTTTCTCGTGCTGCAGAGAATAAAGTGAATTCTCCTTTTCTATTCGAATTAAGGTAATTTTCAAATATCATTTAAATTTCAGACAGAAGTACCTCTATGTCATTATAAATGCTTAACAAACCAAAATCAGCCATGAATTCCAAATAATATCAGACAGCTGTATCCCTCTTTATTCAAACATTCCTTATTTTAAGACACATTTCAAGAGATTTCCCAGTAGCAAAGACAGTAACTAACTTTTTCTACACAAATTCTAACAATGAATGTAACTTGACATACCATTCTCAAGCATTTGACACAAGGTTTTTGAGGTAATATATTAAAGGTGGACTGTAACTTCTTAGGTTGAGGGTCCGTTACTTGCTTGTCTCCATGGATCCATTATTTTTTATATTTATTTCTTTGCCTGGAATGTTCCACAGTGTTGCATTTAACATATCTCTTTTGCATTTGTTCAGTTACATGTGTTCTGTAGCTCAAAAATACACTGAAAACATTCATTCTTACCATGTACAGGCTTATTTCTCCACAGATCTTACCATTAACTTGTCTCTATTGTGATTATTGGAGACAAGCAGGTAGCAGACTCTCACCCAGAAAAGTTACAAAGCACACCTTTAAATAGAGAAGAAAATATTTAACAATAATTACAAGCAAACTAATTTTCCTTTTCCAATTTCATGCAGCAGTGTAAAAATAGTATAACAGGCACAGTATCTAGGCTTAGTACATGTACCATTGTCCTTGGACCTTGTTTAAACAAATATATTTTTCTAAATGTGATTAGTTCAGTTTATCTTGCTTATAAACCTGTCATTTTAACATTTAGTGCACACTTACTAATGTAAATAAAAGTGCCTTAAAGATGTTCTATACTGAGTTTCTTTTAGACTACTGTGTAACTAAGAATCTCATACTAATTTCTGTTAAATATATGACCAATGTTATTCAGCCAGTCTCCAGTATTGTCTCCATGTGTGTTTTAAAAGTGTGCTAGTCTAGCTATATATATTACCTCTGTTAATTAAATGCATTTTCTCACCTCTCAGGATCTGTTTTAATTATGACGGGTATGGTTTTATTTGTCATATTTATAAAGCAAATCTTCTGTTCATTAAGCTTATTTACCCTGTACAATACCAGCTATGTAACAATGAATTTATTCAAACCTGATGTCGCAGCTGTAGAAGCAATAAAACTCTTTACCTCAGTGATGTTAAATGTGTGCTTGTTTGATTGTAAAGGCTCATACCAGTCTTACAAAGTAAATAATGTGGTAAAATCTTGTTCTTCTGCTGATACCAATGAGCTTTGTATTGTATTAAAATGCATAAAAATCCTTCTGTACTATTAGTTTAGTTTATTTATTATGAGGGATGGGTTCATATGGATTTTGTGTTCATATGGATTTTGTGTTAATACAGACATCTGAAATTTGGCCTGCTGCTGTTTCCAATAACCAACACTCAGCAATAGCGATATGTAGCTTTTTAAATACATAGCAAGGCCCATAACTTTGAAGTTGAAATAAATAACTTTTCACTTTTGTAAAATAATATGTATTTATATGGAATATTATACTTTTTAAAAAGTGTAAACATAAAGCCATAATGGTCTTCTACTTCCATTTTGATTAGTCTGATCAAAAAGGACACACAGAATTGGGTAGTGCAAAAAGTACATGAGTCAGCATTGATACTGGGACCTAAGGCTGTGAAATTTATAGAATTTTGATCATGATTTGGATTTGGGTGTCAAATGATATCTAAACTCATATAGTCGGGTTGAAACGATTTAGGGTGCAGTCACACTAGGACTTAAGAATTGTGCCCAAGTACGGCTCACCCCTAAAGCGAGGTACATTTGTCCAGTGGGAGCACAATCAGTCTGTGCCCAGGCGCAGCATTTTTGGGACTTTGGCCCAGTTGGAGGAGGTGGGCCAATTCACAGCACGGTTGCTCATGTATGTACACACACAACTTTCTTCCTGTCAGGTGCGCTGATGTCACTCATACGATAAAAACAGTGAGTAAACTCTGCTCTAAAACACAGAGTGAATCCTTGCTGACCTTCATTAAGGACTGTGACAAAGACAACAGTTTTGCAGCGTCACCTCTCCAGCCGGAGGAGGACTGAGGACACACAAAAGTGTTTTGTTGTTGTTGTTGTTTTATGCATTGTATTACTATCTTTTGAATAATCGTGATTTCAATATTGATCAAAACAATCGTGGTAATTATTTTTTCCATAATCGAGCTGCCCTACTATGACCGATATATCGACCATCCTTACTTATTAGGACTCCTGTTAACTGAGTTTAACAGCCAGCTCCGATACTATCCTATAATAATGTTAGCTTTGCATTATGGAGGATATTATTATTTTTGTTCCACCTCAGCTAAAACTTGAAACGTTCAGATATAACTAAAATATAAAAAATGTCTTTCAATATGTATTAAAATGTGAATCTATATCCTTGCATAAGAATCAAAACCTCATCAGAACTACTACTAATACATACAATACTACAGCTGATAATATTTTGGTAAATATGAAATAGGCTTCATAAAACAGACAACAATGGTCCAACATTAAAATATTTATTTAGTAAAATATGTAAAATAAAACAAAACTAAAAATTATACAGGTTGCAAGTACCAAACAAAACACTGATGCATCATGATAAATAATAGAATACCTTTTTGCATGTTTTTTCTTCACCTTTGTTTACATAATCTTTCAAGTCTAAAAATGCATTGCTACACCATAAAAAGTGCACACAAGAAATAAGTTTTGACACATGGTACACTGGTAACTTAAGAAGACACCTTGATTTCTTTAAAATAGTTCCTCTTGAGGAAACATTTGGCGAGAATTACAGATTTGGCACTTTTATGAACTGATAAAGCAGTAATTGTGCATTCTTGTTATGCATTCAGGTGCTCTTCAAGGCAGCAGTTGTTGAAGTGAAATGAACGTCTCTTAGCAACAATCAGAGAAAACAGAAAAAAGGTTTAAAGGCGCACTATGTAACTTTCTGCTTTGGAGTCTGCAATCAGTCTCCTTGGAGATGTTGCTGATGCTTTACCTGTAATGTTTCATGGTATAGTATTAAAGTTATCTACAGTATCTCATCTTTATTACATTGCAGGTGCCTTTATTGTTACAAAACAAAATGAAAACATGTATATTTATTTACACTGAATGGGGTCGCCTCTCAGCAGACCTGATATTATAAACTGGTCTGCTGGCATCACCTGCTTGTCTCTATGGAAGTACATAATTTTAATGCTTTACTATGGAACATTACAGGTAAAGCAATAACATCATCACCTTGAAGTGAAATGTAACTTTTCAGCTTGGGGGTTTAACTATCAGTAGGTTCCCATAGAGATGTTATTGCTTTGCCCTCGATGTCCTACAATATGGCATTACACTGATTTATTTAGCATTTACTCAGTTTTAGATGTATTTATTGCTCAAAAACACATGGGAAAACATGTATTCTTACTGTGAGCGGATTCGCCTCTCAACTGATCTGCTCTGTAAGCTGATCTGTTGGCGTCTGCTGCTTGTCTCCACGGAAGGAAATAAGTTTAATGCCTTAGAATGGAACATTCCAAGTAAAGCAATAACATCTTCACTTACAAAGTACCTTTAAGAGAAATGTAACTTTTCAGCTTGTGGGTCCATTGTTGGTCCCTGTGGAGATACTATTTCTTTGGCTGGAATGTCCCACAGTATGGCATTAAAGTGATTTATTTTGTATTTATTCGGATTCAGATGTTATTATTGCTAAAAAAAAACACACATTAAAAACATTCTTACTGTGAGCTGCTATTCTTCGTGGAAGTAAATAAGATGAATGTCTTACTATGGAACATTACTTACAGGTAAAGCAGTAACACCCCCAATTATACAGTGCACCTTTAAGTGAAAAGTCAAGATAACTTTTTTTTTAACATGTGAGATCCATTTGTTCAAGCTTCTGATTGTGTAACAGTCTGTGTAAACAAATCAAGACACTGGAATGACGTACCAAGCTCCAACACAATAGACTTTCTCTCAGAACACTGACCAACTTAAAAACATATTTACACTCAAATAAATTAATATTGCAAAGTGTCTCATATACCCTCTCTTCCTCCTCAGATGTCGAGTTTACGAAGACTCAATCGGCTGAAGGAATCTCTGCAAAAAAAAAAGAAACAAATATTAATAATTAAGTAAAGGGAGAGAAGGATTGCTCCAGCTTAATTGGTGGTTTTCAGATTATTTAATGTAATGTCATAGATGGGGGCAAGAGACAGATTTTTCTATTGATAACACTGTACTTTGTGATGAAATATCCAAAAGGTGAATGCACAAATGTTCAGCCTGATCATTCATTTCTATTATTGACTAGACCTATGAACTCCCAACAGAAATCAGCTTTTGAACTGGGTTGCCTCTCATCTGTATTAAATACTATTATAGAATGATTATCATCTGAAAATTGGCTTGTTCATTCATCTATATATATGTCTTACTGTCTATAGACGATTTACAAATGTGTGCTTTATTCATTCACTCCCGATGCTTTGTGCTGGTAACCTATATATATCTAGGTCTATATTATATCTTAGTTGGACATTGCACATTCTCATGCAGCCTGCAGATGCATGAAGGTCGTGACGAGCGCATGACTTCACCACTTTGGACAAACACAGACAAAGTTTCTTCATTAAATCCAGGACAGTGAAGGACTCACTTTACCTTTTGGGCATTGGGAAAATGCAGAGCAGGGGGTTATGTTGAGACATAGTGTCTAGGTTCTGATGCTCTTTGGTACACTTTGGTGCACATGCAATATTTGATGAGAGAATGACTGTTCCATGTTAAACAATAACATGCAACGTTTGGTGTCTGTGGCCTGATAAATTTCAGCTGAACGAACTCTCAAAGCCAGACAGACCATACAGAGGCAATCCATCACAATATCCAAATACCTGATCAAGTTGTCCGTTTGCTGCTGGGTCATTACAAAGGTAAAATAAAAGCATTTAATTCCTACAACTTAAATGAAATCAAAGTTAAATTTGAACTCATTAAGGATGCGTTCACACTTACACATAAAACCAAAATTAGGTTTAAACTGGGACTGAACCTGGAAGTAAACCTGGACTAGACCAGGGATAAATCAGGATTGAAGAGGACAAAACCAAGTCTACATCAAAACTAAACCACTCAAACCAAGCCCAAACAAGTAATTGTGTACATGTACCATTAAGTAGGACTAACCCTGTACTTGAGGACTATAGAAACTATAGAGGGATGAGAAGGGGTGGTGCCAGGAGGTAAAAGGAACAGTGTGATTGGTCAAACAGGTCTAACCAAGTTTACATTAAAATTGGAAAAAGAACTAGCAACAGTAAACAATGCTGTTAAAACATGATGTATACAGTTTAGTAGATTAAGTGTTTAGTTCCACTTTAGAGTTAAAAATAAAGCTAAAACACAACCGTAAAACCTCCATCTTATTTTACTTGAATTACCACGAGCGTGAGAGCTGTGAAGTGGTGTGGCGTTGCGTCTCACCTGTGTGCGTTGACCTGCAAGACAGGTTTGTAAAGCTGTGGGATCTTCCTGTTGATGAGAGGCTGCAGCGCCTCCTTCAGGCGATGGTAGTTCCGCTCCAGTTCCCTCTGGTACTCTTTCTGATCTGGCCCAATCAGGCTCTTGTTCTTGCGCAGAGCATCCTCACACCTTTGAGTTTAGAAAAATAGACATGACATATTTTAGTTAGAATGCATTCCTGACACTGATTTACAGTGAATTTGTCCACATACCTCTTAGTGAAATCTTTGAAGCAGAGCCGTAGTTTGTTATGGTGTCTGTATAGTTTAGGATCACTGGGAATCTCTGACAGGAAAACTTGAGCTACTTCCAAAGGACCCTGACGGACAATCAAAACAGATGCTCGTATTTATGAAAACAAATAATCAAGTACAATTGATCAGATACGGTTAATCATCTGATATTTAAACTTAAGATTACGGCTGTGTGATATGGTGACAAAAATGTAATCGTGAGCTCATCCCCAGGAAGATCAGCTATTTTGGTGAAATTGTAAGATTGTGATAAACACTGATTCTGTTGTGTGCAAGTAAAGACGTATTATAAAAGCTCTCAGGGTCAAAATGAGTGCTGTCTGCATCTAATAATAACTGACTTGAAAATTAACACCTCCTATCATCGCAACAGCAGCAAGCTTTGTTTTGTAACTATGCATGGTTGCATTGTCCCTGACAAATAAATAAATACAAACATACTAGTTGTTGTTAGCAGTGGTGTGACTCAAAGTTGCGAGACAACTTATAAATTCATCACAGTGAATAATTAGAATAATAATGCTTAAAATGTGTAAGGAAAGGGGAATAGCTAACTCATTGAGTACAGCTCCCTAAAATAACCCTATCCTCACCTGGTTGACTGTCGTGCCCACTGATCCCTGCAGGACCATCTGAAGCATCTTGGCGTCAGCAGGGTCCTGGTGAGTGGCAAAGGCCAGCTCCTGCGTCTTCTTCTGCATGTCCTCAATGGCTACTTCGATGGGAGTGGAGATTATCTGGAACAAAAATGGAATGTAAAACTATGATATACTAAACATAATATCAAGTCTATAGTAAATACTTGTGCAAAAGTGATTGGTAACAGACTGTACTTGAATTAGTTAAATCTGACTTATTATGCCAAAACAACTTTTCAGAGCTTTTAACCACAGTATAGTTGTTCCCCATCTTGGAGTTGTATTTGGAGTGATTCATGCATGTTATCATCTATATTTTCTTCATCAGTATATTGCATATCAAAATTTGTTATGACAGGTCTAGACTCACCTCCTCTTTGTGGATGATGTTGATTCGAGTCTTGATGTAGGGGAAGGCGTGGGAGGTGGTCAGGATGGTTTTGCGTTTGTATTGTTCGTGCAGGTCTCCGTGAGCTCGCCCATCCAGAGTGAAGGGGGTGCAGTACACGAAGCGTCGCAGGTTGTAGTTTTTATCGAAGTACGTGATGCGGTCCTTCATTTCGTACGTGTCAAAATACGGCTCCACATACGTGATCTGGATGAAGGCCTATGGACAAAAAGCATTTTTGTTTCTGTCACTCATGATTCCCGGTGTAAACACTTATGTATGCTTTAGGGACGCTCATTGTTGAATTTATTTAAAGGTACACAGTACTATTTTACTAGTGGATGGCCAACAACCTGCTTGTCACCATGGAGAAGTCAAGAATGTTCCATGATATTTAACATATCTATAGCCACTGAAGCAAAAGATGACTCCATCGATGTTTATTATACAAATGGTACAGGATGCAGCCAAATAATGAATTAATATAAGACATTTATTTAGATCAAAAAAATATTGAGACATTCAGATTGATTATAAAATAAAGATAGATCAGGTAGACTTTGCTTTTATGGTCTACATTTTAATAATTATCACTTTATCTGCAGTCTATTTAATAACCATTATAAACCATGAAGACCCCCTTATATGTTTCTTTCGTTTCTTCTATTGAACTCACCTTATTTGGGTCCAGTTTACATTTGTCCACTGGGTTGGAGTCTTTAATGACTTCTACCTGGTCTTCTCCAAATCTCTCCCCATAGAAACCCTAAAATACAAAAAAGTGTTAATTATTCACAGACAAATCTGCAAACCTCCATAGTTCAAATGCTGTAATTCCTGTTCACCTCTAGCCTGTGTGAGATTTCTGCCAGTTTGGTGATAGCTGGCTCTTTGTAAACAAACTCCTGCTCATCCAAGTCACCGAATTTTGAGCCATAAAATCCAACTCTGAAGTAAGTACCAAACATGCGCTTTCCGTCCTGCAAGAAAAGTCAAAATATTAATATCCAGAAAATTATGTTGTTACCACTGAATTAGCGTAGTAGCTTTGTTACTGTAAGCTGCAAAATATCATGAATATTTACAGTGCAATGTACATTTTGGTTACTTATATATAAGATGAAATCCAAGATCAGTAAACTGCACCATCAACACTAAACGGATATAAAATTTTCCCCCCAAAAATCTCAACCTAACATTGACAACATACACCAAATAACACCAGATGCCTAATACAATTCAGTCGATTCAAATAATATGATAAGAAAAATAAAACAATAGTAGATAAAATATAAAAATAAATAGTTAAAGGAGACCAAATAGAAACTTAAGACAAGTGATTTAAAACCCTCAAAAATTTGATGCAATAGAGAAAGTGCATTAGACTTGTAAAGTGTGATGATTTTAAGTCTGAAGCCCACGACCCATCATCTGACAATAGCATTACAGATTGTTTTAAGTTTTAAGAGCCCCTCAAAACTTACCAAAGGACACAATTAAGTAAAGTGGGAAGTTAGGATCAGCAACCAGGGTAATCAAAAAGGAGAAAACAGAACAAATTTAATCAGGATTTGGCGCCACCAAAGAATAAAAAAACATAATATAAAATAATACTGACAACAGAAAACCGTCACCATTTTGAAAAACATAAGCTAAATCAATACCATGCAAAGAGAAGAGTAAAGAGTTAAAACTGAGTTCCTTTAACACACCATGCACCCACAGTGCAGTCAAGAGGTAAACAAAGTGTCTCACAGTCCATGCAATAAAATAATAATGTTAATACTGTTAAAAAGAATAATGTATGGGGAAAAAAATCAGGGATCGATTTACTGAGAGTTAAGTGTTCAAATAAAATAAACCATTGGAACAAACAAATACATAATTCTGCAAAAATACAATTAAATAACTATTAAAATCATCCTGAAATAATGTGGTTCTTTGACCAGAGCTGCACCGGTGAGCTATAAGAGGCTTTACTTTCCCTCTGTTTGAAGCAGTTGAAATCGAGCCCTGGCTTTGACGTGAGACGCGGTGATGAGAGCTGGACTGACAGTGACAGAGGAGTGAGGGGGTGCAGGTGATGCATTCACTGACATCTTGGTCATTTAAGTCACACTGAGGCTGCCATGCACAGCCTGACAACACTGTTACATCGAGTTACCTCTCCTCTGCACAGCCAGAGGAGGGAGGACAGAGGGAAAGTCCCCAGCAGGGGGCAGACAGTGCACATGTCTGCAGATGTTAATGAATTTGATGTGTGTAACAAAGCAAATAGAGCAAAAGAACGCCCAAAGCTAGCAAACAAGATGAGAAATCAAATACAAAAACATTAAACAAAATGAGCAGGGCCAAGCAGATACCAGTTAGCCACCTACCTCCCAGCCAGTACTCTGTGTGACAAAGAAAATACAGGACATGTGAACACAGCAAGCACACTCACATGTACCACAACTGGTGTTAGGCCAGAAGAACCAGCCCCAAGAAAGCCACAGGAAGAAACACCATCATTATAATGTAGTGTGGCTTTAACAGCAGTTCATCTGGTACAGACTGCCCAACGCTAACTACACACACCAGTATTTAAGTCACACAACTGGCTACTGACTGTGATTCCAAATATCATATTCTCCTGCTCCATACTTTACTGATATAAATAAAGCATGCCAGGGGTATAATAATAAAGGGTAAAACAAAGAAATTATACTCAAAATAAACAGCTGAAATCTCAAAAACTGCACCAAGCTTTGTCTTTGTCATTCTGGATCACTTAAAGGTCTATATTAGGCAAAATTGATTTATGTGAGCTTTTAAACATGTTAGAATATTGTTACCTTCGCAAAAACTTACCTGGAACTGTGTTTTGTTTCATTCACATGGTTGAGTAATCCTTTATTATTAGTCTGTCTACATCTTCAAAGCTCAAAACATTCTGTTCCACTTTATGATGAAGTGGTTTTCAATTTAACAGCAAAATTTTTACAGTTTGTTTAGTAGAGATTGGCAATTCCAGAGCAAAAATAATCCAAATGATTCTAGTAAAGGTGTATGGAGTTTAAAAACACAGTGGAGCACTTCCTTTATTACCACTTGTATTTCGTTTTAGAGAAGAGCCCAGCCTTAATATGCAGGATTTGTGTGTTAAACGTGTGTGAATCAAACAAAACACAACTCCAGATATATTTCTGATAAGGAAACTACATAATAAAATAGATCAGAAAATAGTGTAATATGGGACCTTTAAATGTACTTTAACAGAATTTGTGCATTATGTTACTTGTGTGTATGTTTGCATGGTTTCACAGTGATAAGCAAAATAAAACAGGTGAGTCTTTACCTGATGAACAATTTTCCCAAATGCTTCCTGCAGTTTACCATGAATAGTGGCTAGCTTCTTTGCATCGCGGTTAGCTTCGTGGATTGGGATGAGTACCTTATAAACTTCATTTACCGCCTCGTACATGCCTGCCTAGAATAGAAAGTAAGACCAATTTGAATTTTGTCCACAAAATGTGATTAGGAGGTATGAAAAGGTTACTTACCATGGAAAAAGAGGCAGCAGCCTGCTCTAAAAGTCCGACTAAACCGATTTCTGTGAAGTATTTTCCAGAACAAATGCCCTCCTCATCTGGAGACACCACATCATCAGAGACTGCAGACTCCTCCAGCACGTTTGAAGAGATGTTCTGAAATACAAAGCCATGTAAGTATATGTTCCTCTCATCTAAAGGTGCAGTGTGCACCTTTTCTGGTGAGAGGTTCACCAACTGCTTGTCTGGTGTTTGCTTGGAATATTTTACAGTAGAGCATAAAACTTCTGTCTTGCATTTATTAAATTACAGGTGGTTTTACTTATAAAAGTCCTTTCAAAAACATGTCTTCTTACGGTGAACTGGGTCATCATTGCCAAGATCTAATCTGTAACATGGCCTGGTGGCCATCTCCTGCTCATCTCCATGGAAATAGATAGGTTTAATGCTATACCGTGGATCATTCAAGCAATAACCTCTCCATAGAGACAGGAAGGTGGCGTAATCTCCTCCAGAAAAGTTCCTTAGTTTGCTTTTAAGTCAACTTCCTAGTCATGACTGACTTTAATCAACCAACTAAAACATTAATTTGGTGGATGCAATAATAACTTTGATGTCTTACCTGGAACGTGACACAACCCACAGGGAGATATTTGCGATCTTCCAACATGCTGAGGTATTCAGCCACCAGGGCGGCGCTGTGTACCAAACACTGGGCAGCCTCTGCGTGGTTGTTCCTCTCTGAGTGTTTCCCAGCCATGTTCTGGAGCCACGTGAGCCGCAGGTCCGGAGACGTTTGGTAACCCTTAGCGATTCTGCACGGCAACAGTCGCCACAGGTCACACCAATGCACAGAATATAGACTTACAATAAATACTGCAACAAGTTTAAACTAGGGTTGCAATCAATACCCAGATGCTAATTAATACTAAAACAAGACACTGATTTGAAAAAGTATGAATACAGACAAATAAATGTATATGACAAGGATTTGACCATGTCTGAATAATTTTATAATAGAATTGATCTATATTAAAACTCGTATTAAACCACATAATGAAAAAGGAAAAAAAAAACATACAACATTTAATTTTTGTATTCTGAAATAGACTAGAGGGCATTTAAATCTCAATTTGTAATTAGTTTGTATCATGACAACACTAACTAATAAGGTGCCTGCAGTCTTTACCTGTACATCAGATCAATGAGCATCTCTGGATCTTCCTGATGCTCTTTCATCTTCACTGTGTCTGACAGGATCATGTGCAAATTAAATACAAGGTCCTGAACCTGGAGAGCAAAGCACAGCTCATATTAACTGGAACTTAAACCATAACAATCTAAAATCAAGGCCCAAAATCTTTCTGTTAGTATATATAGTACATGACAATGCATACATTTCTCAGCATCTTACAATCTTCAAAATTTAAAGTGTGTACCTGGTCTGGAAATGTGGTTTCTCTGAGCTCCAGGTCCTCCTCTGCATACGTGAGGATTGTTTTTAAGGAACGGCGTAAAAACTCCTCATTGAAATTTTGAGATGTTCCCACAAGAGATGAGAGGGACATGGTCACCTGCATCTTCACCCGAGCAAAGTTCTGATGGACACACACAGATATCATTGTATTACAGGGGCTCAAGTTAGTTAAATTATAAGTTTTTTAGTGCAGTTGAACAATTACATTTCCTATCTCAAAGTTTTGTCTCATGAGGAGGTAGAGAGAAGCGCTGGCATGAGATCTGATGGTGCTGATGCTACTGCTGCAGCTTCTTAGCAACCGTAAACAAAGATCTGCACACTGCTCTGTCTCCTCTTCAAACAGCAGCTCCGGAAACTGGAAATACAAAATAAACAATCACTTAGACAAGAATAGAGGAGAAGATCAGTGTTTTTGAAAATGAAGATACTTGGGTAGATGGTATTCCATTCCATTTAGTTGAGTAACTTTTTAAAGAGACTGTACTTTTCAGAATAGTTAGAGCTGAATACTTGACAGTGTACTCTGGTTACTCTTTACACTGTGAGTAAATCTATAACTGACAAAGTTTTACATGATTTAAACATGTTTCTAACGTTTATCTAATTTTTATAGTCTTCTCATTTGAAAATACCAGAGTTTATGCATTATTCAATGTTTTGTCATTTCAAAAAAATCAACTTAAAATTATAAATCAGATTACAAACAAACAGTTAACAGTATTTATATTGTGCTGAATGGAAAACACTTTGGTCACCTTGAGTGTCGTAAAGGGCTCTATAGATAAAGTGTCATTGATTGATAGTATACTTTATTTGACTACTGCTTTATACTTTTACTTCAGTAAGATAGTACAAATTTGATCTACTTTACCCATTTCACGAAGAGACAAACCTTAGACACAAGTGCTCTTTGTGTAGCAAAGCAGTGCTGCAGGTAGAGGGCGCTCTGGTTACAGGCCATACTGTGTAGCAGCACCTTCAGAACTCCTCCCAGGATGCTCTCTTTGGATTCAGTCACGGATACAGTCTGTAACAATGAACCACATAAGTTACAAGTTATATTTAAATATTTGTTTCAATTTCATATTGTCCACATACCTGTACAATGATTTCCAATGTATCCAGAATAATTAGGTTGGCCTCTGTTGCCAGGTTTCCATCTATAAGTGCTTCATGCTCCAGCTCTGCTCTTGTCCTGAAGTTAGAAATAAAACAGTCACACTCCAGATATGCTATGTTTTTAACATATTTCTATGAGCCACTTAATAATTTTACTCAAATTAAGTAAATTAATCTCTATCAAATTCAATATTGAGTTAAAAGAGAGTGACATTTATATAATATAATGTATCTTCACTGTTTAGTGGCTTTAGCTGTTTTAAATGAGCTCTGTAAATTAATTTGAATTGAAATATACAATTTATTCCTTCCTCTATCAGATTTGTCTTAACAAAAAACAGAATCGATACACTCTCTACAACGTGCGTAAACCACACTAAAATGCACAAGAACTGGCCTCATTGATCCAATACATCTACAAACATTGTAATCTACATTATGTGGTCTAATCTGTATTATTCACTATAGTATTTGCTTTGCTTGTTCCAGCAGTTCCAATCAAAAGGACACACATAAACTGCAGCTCCAAAACAAGCACATGGGTTAAAAGCATGACAGACCCACGGCAACAGCTACAAACTGTATGTACCAGAAACAAACACTGTTACTGGGACTGGAGTCAGATGAGAGGGTCAGAACCAGGGCTGGTGGGAGGTTAGGGTATTCAAATGCATGGGCCAAATGTACAATATACCTTACTATATCTCATACAGTCCTGCATTAACACTAAATAGATGACATTCCTTTTAGTAGTCTACCCGATTTTATCTACAGAATTTTGATAGGGAATTATGTTATAGTTTTTAAATAATGTATTATTTTGTATGACTGTCAAATTTATGGTTGATTTTTTTCCAACTCTATGGGGGGGTCTGCCATCTGCTTATCTGCATGGAGATGTTATTACTGTGCCTAGAATGTTCCATAGTATGACTTTAAAATTATCCATCAGGCAAGTTTTCAAATGGGTCGCCTTTCTAAATATTTAACCTGTCAGGTGGTCTGGTGGCATCACCTGCAAGCTTGTTTCCATGGAGACAGGTTTAATGCCATCCTGTGGAACATTCCAGTCAAAGCACTAACATCTCTAAGGAGGCTAAAATCGATTATAAAGATTACATAGATTACACATTTAAATAAACATTAAAAACAACCTCCCCACTATCCTAAGTATCCTAAGAACTGAACCATTGCACACATGCATATGAATACATGATAAATGGGAGACTAAAGCATTGCCTTAAATACTGAGCACACAGCAAATGTCCATACAATACCTGACTGATCTGTGACTCCTACATAAACACAGCAACATGAGAAAACAAATGAAAGTTAACAAAAAGTGATCAATATATTTAGGTTAAGAACAGGGATGAAAACATACTCTGTTCTTATAACAAAATAACACAGGGGAATGATTCAATGTTGGTAAGTGTTTTTTGGGGAAACTTATATGGTGCGAGGAAGGATAGGGTATACAAATAATTAGGCTTATGGTATGTATACTCTTAAATATACCATGAAATATAGAAATTCAGGCTTTTAGAGAAAACATGCACTCATTAAATCAGAAATGCACATACTTGTCCAACTTTTCACTGTTCTGTCTCCAGTGGGTCATGTCCTTTCTCCAGCGCAAGTTTTCCTGGCTGCCAAAAGCACTGCCAGAAGGACTCCGCTCTAAAACATGAACAAACAATTATTGACTTTAAACGGCAGTTAAAAACGTGTGTACACACTAACACGTGACATATTTGGTCAGAATTGCAGCATCCAGCCTGTGGGGTTAGACAAACTCAACCCCACCAGAGCATCAGACAGTCGCTGCAGTGACATGCACATAGAATGTATGTAGAAGTGGACTGAGGGAGTGTTAGCTGTTAGATTTCCTATTTGGAACATGGCAGCTAGTAGGCTAGCTATGTCCATCTCTATACTATGCATACTTAGACTTAGACTTAAACAAGCCACAAGGGAAATTATTTTGACACACCAGCTCACACATGACAGTATATTTTAATAACAAAGAGCAATGTATATAAATGGTAATAATGAATTCAAAATAAGTAGCAAGAATAAAAGACCGGTGCCAAATAAGGCATAATTATATAAATGTATATGTACAACTAAAAACTAAAGAATAAAGACCTGAACTGAATCTCTTGTACCAATGAATTTTCTCATACTATTATAATTTCAATATAATAGCATTACTGGTATTTCCATCAACATCACTCAGTTCTGATTTCCAGCAATTTGGCTTATTATTAACTTGAGAAAATCAATCAATCTTTATTTATAGATCCCTTTACAACATGGATAGATTCTGTTCAGAAAAAAAAAAAAAAAAAAAAAAAGTTGTGTAAGCAGTTTTTGGGGAAATTCAATTATGACTGGACAGCGTAGTCACAGTACTTGTCGGTATAAAGGTGATTGCTTTCCAGAGACCAGTTTTATCTCACCTAGCTGACCACGGCTGCGACGGACCATCTCCTGCCTGGCCCCGATGCTTCCCAAAATAGCCTCCTCCAGTTTAGCCTTCATGTCTTTGGATTTCTTGAATGTGAGGCTGTTCATTCGCTCAAAGGCCTTCTTCCCCTGCATTGTGAACACAACATGGGCCTTGTATCCATGAAGCCGAGGGTGAGAGAGTAAGCGGACAGAGAAGAAGCCAGGAAGTTATTTGCAGCACAGCACTCAGCAAGCAAAGCAAGTTAGAAGCAAGACAGTAAAATGTATGCTAGTTAAAGGTGCACTGTGCAACTTTTCTGATGCTTGTCTCCATGGAGATCATAATGCTTTGTCTGGAATGTTTCACAGTATGGTATTAAACCTTTCTATCTTCATGGAGACCAAACCAGACCAAGTTACAGGTCAGATTTGTGGAAAGGCGATCCCGCTCACAGACAGAATGCCTCTTTTTCTAGGTATTGTTAAGCTATAAAACCATCCGTAATTTAATAAATGTAAGGAAGAGCTGTTTTATGTCATGTTGTGGGTATTCTAGGCAGAGCAATGACATATACATAGAAACAAGTAAATGGCAGGACTCTTAACCAAAACATTACATAGTGCATCTTTAAAACAGAGACAATATTGCAAAAGTGTATATAGCCAGCATTTCACATAGCAAGAACGCACCAAGCTACAGACAGAAGAGCAGAGGCAAAACAACTATTCAATGAAATGTAAGGTTTGAAATTTCTGTACAAAGGCCGATAGTTAGCACTTTCAATTAATATTATATATACTGGGTCGATATTTGCTCTTTTTAGTGTATTCCCTATCGGCTATAAATCTTCAGCAGAGCTCAATATTTTGTTTGACCCAACCAGAAGCCTAAATATGCATGAAAAATGCGGGCATAAATCTTTATTTGAACATTTTAGTCCAAAGAGGGTACTGCAAAAATGTGACTACTCTGGACTCTGCAGTTTGTAATAAATAAAATAAAAGGTTGTAGATGGTTTATTTGATAATTTGGGAAAAATTACCTAAATCTGCCCCACATATCAGCCCAAAAACCAGAGCACATTGGCCATTGGTTCTTCTGGATTCTAAACGATTTTATCAACATTCATATTGGTATCAGTTTCAGAGTTTCAGGATTTCAGGATCTCAGGATGTCAGGATGTCAGGATATCAGTTCAGGGTTAGGCCAATCAATGTAATTAGACTATTTGCTGCTGGTCCATAAGGTCACTTGAAGTTTACACTTTCATTTATTCAGTGTAGCTCTACAGTTACATAACACATTCGGATCAGTTTAATAAAGAGCTGTGTTATGTTTTATTCACACATGTTTGAGTAACCCTGTATTATTGGGCTGTCTACATCTCCAAAGCTCAAAATCCTCTGTTCAACCTCGTGATATCATGAAGCCGTAGTTTTCAAGTTAACAGCTACCTTTTACCCTTTGTTGTGTAAAGTGTGGCAATTCCAGTGCTAAAATCATCCAAATGATTCTTTTGAAGGCGTATGGAGTTGAAAAACACAATGGAACACTTCCTGTATTACCACATGACATCACAAGATAGAACAGAGTGTCTTCTGTTTGAGAGAAGAACTCAGCCAATATATGCAAGGTTTGTGTGTTAAACGTGTGAATAAAACAAAACAAAACTCCAGGTATGTTTGTGATGAGGAAACTATAAATATGTGATTCTGCAAGCCAACGTGAATGTCTAAATGTCATGTTATTATCCTAAATGTGTATAGATGCCATACTCTTGATTGATATTAGCAGATAGCATAAATATCATATCAGAACTGAAAAAGCAGGATCAGTGCATCTCGAGTTAAAATACGGTGAATAACTCATGCCTTTCCATAATGTTACCTTGTATTCAAAGCAGGATACGCAGAGGTAAAGTAGGTCCAGAAGGCGGTTGAGCTGGGTCACAGACAGGTCAGTGAACCACTTCTGTAGCACCAGCTCATCTGCATTTTTGAGCACCCACAGGAGACAGATCAACAGACTGCGACTGGACTCAGCCGAAAAGCTCCCATGCTGACGTGGGGTCTGAAGAAGAATCAAAGAACAATTTTATAACAGGAATCATAAAAGAATAATGATGTGTCTCACTTAAAGGTGTACAAACTAACTTTTCTATCTCTCTTGTATTTATTCAAGGTTTTATTGCTCAAAATGCTTGGCAAACAGGATTTCTTACTGTAAGTGGGGTCGCCTCTACACCGATCTGTCCTGCAACTTGATTTGCTATTGTCACCTGCTAGTTTCCATGGAAATGTACAAGTTTAATGCAAGGTTCCCCTTTATGCCCACAGAAAAATCCACACACCTGGGAGTTGAGCATGAAGCTGCTCGGTCGGGACATTGGCGACGCTGTGGAGGTGCCTGCTATTGCCATGGCAACAGTTTGGTTAATTATGTTAGCTTCACTTTCTGCCTCTTCACCACTGCTGCTCACTGCTGCCCCCGGGGGAGCTCCAGGACGCCCCCACTGGTTATGGGATTCTAAAGGACAGAACAAAGAACACAACAACACATTTTTAATTGGAACATTTTCGAGCACATTTCACCAGAGACCAAGCTTAAATTTTAATGTCAGAATTTGTTTGAAACTGCAGAAAATGCAGAGGTGGGAAACTGGGGTCACTGTTAAATTATATATTATTTATTATTTAAAAACATGGAGAGAAAAGATTATAAGAAACAATGAATTTCATCAAATTTTTTTCTGATTTGTCTGATAATCCTGTTTTGGTGGATTACTTACATTAACCACAAATGTGCAACACAACAGTACACAAATTAAGCACAATTACATAACAGATGCTACGTTCAAGTGCAAAGGTCTAGTGTTGTTTAAGGTTAGAGGGCAGAAAAACTAAATCTGACTGGTAATTTGACATCAGCTGGTACACTGTTTCAAGGCCATTCACTTTTCAGGTCATCTGATAACCTTTTGGAATATAGGATGAACTAACTGAAGGTCATGGAAAGGTTACAGTTTGGTCGAGTTGTTGTGCATTATTGTTCTTAGTGATCTGTGTTAACAATGACATTTTGTGAAGAGTTTAAAGGGCCCATATTATGCTGTTTTCTGATATATGTTATAATGTGGTTTCCTTATAAAAAAAAATTTAAATAAAAAAAAAAACATAGCTAGTGTTGTGTTTTATGAACACTGTGCTCCACTGTGTTATTAAACTACATACACCTTCACTACAATTATTTGGATAATTTCAGCCGTGGAACTGACATTCTGTAGTAAATCAGATAAAAAGGCAGTTGTTAACTTGAACCCTACTGCTTCATGACATCACAAGGGAGAACAAAGCATTCTGAGATTTGGAGATGTAGACAGAATAATAATAAAGGATTACTCAACCGTGTGAATGAAACAAAAATAACTCCAGGTATGTTTTTGAGGAGGTAACAACATTATAACATGGCTTAATACTCACAAGAGTAAATTTTGCATAATATATGACCTTAAAGTAGAATACAGATATATTTATAGAAATGCATGAAATATGAAAATTTGTATTTTGTACATATGACAACTTGAAATTTCTATATAATCTAAATAAAAATTATTTTAAAAACACAACAAAAAGAAATGATTAAAAAGAAAATGAACAAAAACTTGCTGGTATTTAGTGATATATCTATAGATAATTGGCCCATACATTTTTTAAATCTCAACCTAGCACATTTTGGATAGTTTAAGAAAAAAATCACCTGATTACTGTTACTGGAATAATAGAATTGTTAATGTAACCTGCCCCTAAGTATATATATTGTTGAAGTATGTACCAGTGAAGTCGTGCAGCTGAGGCAGTGCTTCCATGACGATCCCAATTAGAGGCAGGTACAGCATGGCAACTCGACCTTTGACCTCTGGGTCGGCATACCGTGGGTCAGAGTCATGACTGGAGAGCAGGTTATGAACTACATTTACCACTTTCTTATGCAGACCAAACATCCTGAAAAATAGGACAAAACACAAGCATTGTTAAAGAAAAATACTGTTAATTATTTTCATAGCCTTAATAAATTATGAATTTAATTGATAATGAACAAACTGTTTATTAATAATGATACAGGCATAGTATCAACTTAATTAATACCCTAACTAATACCAACTCTAGTCCCTAAACTAGTAATAAATAACCTTGATCTGGTTTGGTCTCCATGAAGAAAGAAAGGTTTAATACCATGCTGTGAAACATCCCAGATAAGGCAATAACTCCACCTCCATGAAGAAAAGCATCTGACAGACCCTCCATCAGAAAAGTTACACAATGCACGTTTAATCCTAAAAGAAAAGTCCACTTACACTTCATTCTCTGGCTCTAGAATCACAGACAGCTCAGACAACACCAGCCCAGCCAAAAAGTGCTGCTCTCGAAATGGAACTGACAGCTCAAACATGTTGGCTATTTTTTGGTCTTGGACATGAGTGGAGAAACCAGAGCTCTATGAATGAAAAATACAAGTGATTTTCATGTACATATAGGCTAGTGTCTTAATAAAGTGTTGTTTATATGTATTCTGACCTGTGAAGTGGCAGATGACACAGAAGGCGATGGGGAGGCTGGGGGGGTGAGCAGGCTGCACGGGAGATTAAGTGTGACATAATGCTCATGGCTACACACAATCCTCAAGAAATCCAGCCTTAGAGACTCCAGGGTGGGGTTTTGGAGATTATAAAGCTTCGTTGACACCTACAAAATGGAAAGAGATAACAGTTGTTGTAAATTCCCCAGTATAACTGTTAGTTCAGAAACTGTTTATTTAGTTCAGGCATTCATAGGCAGCTCAGAGGTCATTGGAAGCACCACTGTAATGCTGTTACTTCTGGCCTAACTGCTGTAGCTTCAGATCAATACCTATAACCTATATAAGTGTATCTATGTTAGAGGTGGGTTTGTAAATATTTATATTGTCTATTTAATTGTTACGTAATACTATGACGTGCTTAATACCATGCTGTGGTTTGGATGATTTTGGATGATTGCTGTAAACTGTTTTATGTGCTAGCTACTCCCACGATGTGACAGTTATTTCAGGTAGTAATATGATTTAAATGTTCCTGCAGATTACCAGACAAAAGAATAGATAAACAAATGGATAAAAAGATACAAGAAAGGACATTAAATCTCCTCAAAGTCATTCCGGTGTCCGTCTTCACTCTCTGTTTGGAGTATTGTTTTGTATGACGTGTCCCAGTACATCACAATCTACAGTCCTAGATATCTCTAATAACAGTCTTATGAAATTCTAGCAAGTTTACTTGAATGTTTTACTTGCATGTGATGGTTAGGAAAAATAATTTTCAGCCTAAACCCCTTCTTAAAGATGCACTTGTAAATTTCCAGGGGGAGAGTCAACTACCTGCTCATCTCCTTGCCTTGAATGTTCCACAGTGTGACATTAATGTTATCTATCTTCATGAAGACAAGCAGGTGATGCCATAAGGGCAAGATACAGAGGCAAACTGCATGATTTTCAACATTAATTGTGTGTGAAAACAAACACTTCAAAATAAAGATATAATTAATTTTCAAAAAACAGTCTACATCAAGTTTTTTGGTAACACTTATTGCCATACTGTGGAACTTTCCAAGAAATTCATAACATCTCCATGGAGACAACTAGGTGCTGGACCACTCAAAGAAAAGATAGTATTAGTTTACTTAACCTAATTCTAATTAAATTATTATATATATTGTCACTTTATACCATCACACTACAACTGTTACTAAGTGTACCTGCTTCCAATAGGCTCTTATTAAAGTGAAGACAAAGCCCCTGTCCATTACTGAGAGCAAATCATTCAGAAAGAAGGCCAGGCTGGTGTTAAGTCTCTCCACAAGCTCCAAGTCCTGGTTTAAAACACAAGACAAAATATGTACATTTGTATAAAAGACTGGTGTAGGTAACATAATGTATAAGTTAAAAACAAATTGATATGAAAACCATACCTTCTGAAAGCGAGATACAATATCCCCGGCGATGGTGCTGACCAGGGCTGTGATATCATCCATGAAGCGCTCTGGGAAGCGATGTTTCCGTGGCGACTCCAACCGGTCCGTGAAGTACAGGTGGTGGATAATACTCTTCACCTGTGACAAAGAAGTTGATTGTTACTGACAGTTAAAATTAGGAATACAGGTAATATACTAAGCATTAAATGTAATCTACCATCAGTTCAAAGAAGAACCAGGCCTGTTGGAGAGCGCCCTCACGGACACTGCCACTGCTCACAACCCACTGCAGAGCCAACTCCTCGTGAAACAGCTAAAACAAATAAAACAAAACACACAAGACACAAGAGGAAAAGGTTAATAAAATGTATTAAAACTAGATCTTGAAGCTAACATTTTCATTAAAAAGTTTTAATAATGCCATTTACTACTGAGGATAACTGTAACTATTTTCAGTAAATTCTATAGTAATTAATTAATTGTATTTTAAAAACAAGGGAATGCAACTAATATAATAGTATAATTATAACACTAATATTAACACTAATATTAACATTCAATGTTTTTATTTAATTACAAGTCCCCAACACTGAAAATAAACATTGAAAAAAGCATTGTTGATGTAATAAGCCACATTAGCTACACTCAAAATGCTGCCATGCAAATCACAACTGTTAGTTCAAAAGCTGGAATGCAATATTTGTTTCAACATAGTTTGCATTATCCTTTATTCTAAATATCAGACACTGGCTAATACAGTGCATCTGGTGCAATACCACTTATATTCTCTTGTATATATATATATAAACACGGGTCAAAAGTTTGGACCCACCCTCTCATTCAATGTTTTTTTTTCTATATGTTTACTACTTTCTATTATATACTATTTGCTGTACATCAAAGACATCAAATATATTATTTAGTAAAGAAAAAAGTTAAATACCTGTACTTAATATTTTTCGAGAAATCAAAGGGTGGCTATTTGAGGATTCGAATATAAAATAGATTAAAATAGTTAGTAAACTTACTTAACTTTCTTTTCTCTACTTCATATATTTGATGTCTTCTGTATGGACTTAAAAAAAAAAAAAACATTGAGTGAGATAGTGAGATAGTGTGTCCATACCTGAATGGTAGTGTGTTCAATTTGGGAACTCTGTAACGCTGTGTTGTAGCTGAAACAATGTCTTATTTTGCCTAAGCTAACGCTATCTTCATTCTATCATGTTTATTAGTGTAGCACACAGACAAATGCACTATACAAGCTTCTCACAGTTAGCTGACATCAGTTCAGCTCAGATTGTGTTAGCCAGACCCCAGCAAACATTCATAACTCTGAGAAAGAGGCAGATCAGTGGACCATTCAGCATTCACCACAAACACAACATCAACCAATCCAATGCACACATCGAGACAAGACAAAAGAGAGGAGGAGAGACGAGAAGAGAAGAGCGGGGCAGGTCTGTCTCCTCCCCCGGTGCAAGAGGCTCTACCTTTTTTGTGGGCAATCGTCCTGTTAAACTTTGCAAGAAACTGGAGCTCTCAGTGTGCGAAGACATGCGATTACCACAGCGCTCCATGGCCTAAGGGTGGGATGAATGAACGTGAACACAGGTTAGTGGAGGAGCAACGGGAGTGTGGAGAAGCACCTTTTTCCTCCTCAGGAAAATGTGTCTGCCACAGTCACGCACACACAAACACACACACGGACGGTCACACACACAAAATGCATACATGGAAAATACATTGTGGATATTCTCTCACATTCATTCACTCCCTCACATATCCACACACACACACACACACACACACACACACACACATACATGAAGACAGACAAGGCAGGTACACAATAGACAAGTTAATGCAAAAACTATACACTAAACATTTAAGAAGATATAATTAATTACACATCATTCTATTCAGGTGCACTACGTATCTTTTTTGGTAAAGCACCTGCCATCTGCTTGTCTCCACAGACATGTTATGAATGACTTTGCCAGTGATGTTTCAGAGGATGGCATTAAAATTACCCATCTCCATAGAGACAAGCAGATAAAGCCGCCAGACCATGTGACAGATCTGTGGAGAGGCAAGCTGGCTCACAGTAGAATTCATGTTTTTCAAGGTATTTCTGAGCAGTAAAAACACACATAAAAAAAAATAAAAGCAAGGCAGATAAAATAATGCCATAACATGAAACATTCAAGAATCTCCGTGGAGACAAACAGGCTGCAGAATCCTCTTCCCGCTGCCAGAAAAGTTACATAGTGCACTTTAAGGTTCACATTTATGTCTTATGTTGAATTTCAGAGCAGCTAGAATCGACATTTTGAGCAGCCATAGTAAATATCTGTTTAATAATAATACAAATATAACTAAAAATGACAAAAGACAAAAACAAATAAATAAATAATAATTAAAAGGTGACTCAGACAGGAACAGGACAGGTGAACAGGGTCACTTTCACACATACGCAGATACACCATGCACCAGTGAAGGATGCTATGCTATGGTTAGTGTCAGGTCATGCATAACTACATTAAATGGGAAGGTTAAAGCAAAGAAATTAAAAAAAATATTGAAATACAGAAGAAGCTAAAGGAACACATTGACTGTAAACTAAAAATGTATGAGGTAAGATCTAACATATTTTTTCCCTTCACAAAAACACAATGACAGACCATATTAGATTGTCTTGTGCTTTTTATAGGTTGTGTAGTTAAGTCAGTAATAGAAACATAATTGAGAAAAAAATAATGTTAGATCTTGTGAAAGCTACATACTAAAATGGTAGCTCTATTGACACCGTTCAAGAGAATATTGTAATTTGGAGTTTTGAACTTTTTTCTTTGAGCTATGGAGGTTGTGCTTTCATAATTCATGAAAGATTAAAGGTGCATTGCATAACTTTGGAGATGTTATTGCTTTGCCTGGAATGTTTCATGGTCTATCTAGCATGTAGGATGTTTCTTTTGCTCAAAAATACAACAATTCTCTCTGTGAATAGGGTTGCATCTCCACAGATCTAACCTCTAATGTGGCCTATAGTTGTCCCTTTTTAATCTCTACTGTGGGACATTCTAGACAAAGCAATACCATCTCTATGAAAACAAGCAGGGGACAAAAACTCCACCAGAAAAGTTTCATGGTGTACTTTCTTAAATTATTTTAGCACAAAGAAACCAAAACTTCAAGTGTTCCAATATCTTTTGAACGTGATGTGATAGTGAGTGGGCCTAGCTGAGGTTGAGTGAAGGAGGAGGGGGCACTGGTAAGACCACCTGCATGGTTTCTGGAGCAGACCCAGGGCTGGATCCCCACGGGTCACTGTTACAGCCCATGGAGTGAACCCAGGAGTTGGAGCGGTCTAAACCCTAAACAGGGGCGCCAACGTCAAAGGTCAAGAGACACAAGGCCAGGCAGGAAACAAGGGATGAGCGAGCAGCACGGGGAAGGAGGAGGGAAGCAATAGTTACAGGTTAAACAGGTTCACAGGTCACCACTGCTGGAAAACACCAAGGGCCAGAAATCATAATGGAGTAAAGTTAAAGGAACTGCATGAAATATTATGATTTTAAATTCCATAAACATAACCTAACCATGTCCCTAAATATGAGGTAGACATGTAGAGATGGTTTCCGCAGTAGTCATCTGGACACTGTTTTTGCAATCAAAATATTTCGGCTACCATCCAGAAGCCATTTTAAATGTAATGGTCTGAGACACTGGGGTTTATACTACTGTGTTGAATAAGTTCTGCCCTCAAGAAGAGTTTTAGAGTAACTTACTCAACTCAAATCAATCAAATATTCACTGATAATGATTCTAATACTGATTTAATCTCAATTATTTAAAAAAAAAAAACATCGAACATGTTGGGCCAGTTTTTATGTTATAATTTCAGGCTTTGGTTCCCAAGATGATTATCAAACCAATAAGCAGAATAAGTCTCACATGAATTTCTTATTTGGGTTACCAGTTTCAACGCTGAAATCCAGTTGGTTTAAACCTAAAATCCTTCTCACTGATCTAAATCCTCACTACCCAAACCCCAGCCCCTGCAGCCAATCATTAATCAGTACCTCTGCAGCTGCTGTATATGCTATCTATATGCAGTACTGAGAATGAGAAAAACTTGCATGTCTATCTGCAAGTTAAGGCACTGTCAATCCAGGTTCAGTTGAGATTGTAATACCTTTTTTAAAAATATAAGCATGCAGGAGACATACAGTTCCTTTAAGAAAAACTAATCTCTGTCCCTTTAGATGTGAAAGAACTGCCTCTCCCTTCCTATGATACAAAAGGAAAGGATTAAATATTAGCAAAAGGAATACTGATCAAACATGTGGCTGCATTCAAGGTAAAAGGGTTAAAATAGACACAAAAAAAGAGTTAAGCAAATCGCAAATTATCCACACACCAAACCACAAAAGAACAAAAAGGTCCCAGTTAGAGCTGAACAGGCTAAGCGACTTATATACGACTATTAAACAATGCTGCCTTGTATCTTGTGAACAGCATCAGTGGTAAACATGGCCACAGTGAATCACGCCTTTCAGCTGCTGTCCACACTGTAAGTGTGTGGTAGGTTGCTGCTACAGCGGTTAGACAGATAAGATGTTCAGGCCTTTGTTTACACACGAGCAATAGGGTTTACATGTTGATCAAATATATCTCAGGGTCACTGGGCACATGCAAAGCCTCTGTCACGATGTAGGTTACGATAATACATCTAGTACGTTCACCTTTATGATTTGGTCCAAAATACATCACTAACATACACTGTATAAAGAAGTTGACTAAGGGAGTGTGACGTCACCCATAGTTTTTGGCTCCAGTCAAATGAAGCTCACCAAGGCCTGCAGTTAGAAGAGTGAATTTGGAGCCGAGTTCCATATTAGGAATAGGAATTTATTTACAGATAAAATAGCTAAAAAAAAAAACAAAAACCAAAAAAACAAAGATCATATACAGCAGGTTAATAAGAACGTTTTTACACTAAAATGACGAGGCTCACATCAGCAATAACAGAGAGAGGGGCGACAAATTTCGATGTAAATTCAACAGGAAACAGAGTTGGTGAAGCCGGAAGTGCACCCATGTTCACTTCCTGTTCGTAACGTGGCGGCTAGCAGGTTAGCCAGCTTGTCCATTTCTGTATACAGTTTATGATCGCTAATCAATGTGGCTGCTGGACCAAGAGAGGTAGGCCAATATTTACCTGACACCCACGTGGAAAGTCGATGTGGTGAAATTTATTTGTAGTAGAAAATGTACGAAAAACATTGAAAAACAGCATTGTAACTAAGGGTGCACTCACACTAGGACTTTAAAATTGATCGCCCATAAAGCCTGATACCTTTGTCCACTGTAAGCGCAATCAAACCATGGCCAGGCACAGCATGGTTGGGACTTTGGCGTGGTTGGAGAAGGTGGGCCAAAGCTCGACTTCACTATACGGGCCTTGTGTGTGTGCTAATGTTATTTATATGAGGAAAATAGTGAATAAACTCCGGTACATATGACACGATTAATCCGTGCTTATATTCAGTAAGAACTGTGGACAGCGACAGAAGTTTTGCGGTCTCTCGTCTCCGGCTGTCCTCACACCTCCGCGCTGTTATTATGTCGATAAACTCACAGCAGAGCACATATCCCAGCAGGACTCGTATTTGCCTCACCACTTCATAGATATTTCATTTTGCTTGACTCATTTTCTCCGCTAAAACCAATAGCACTAGTGCGTGACATGTTAGCAAACAGCGGCAAGTGATGACATCATCGGCCTGCGCCCAGTTCGGTTGTGCAGGTGTGAGTGCAGGCCATAGAACCCTACGCAATCGTGCTTGCGTACGGCATGGTTCAAAGTCCTAGTGAGAGTGCGCCCTAATAGTCTTACCTTGCTGCCGATGATGGAGCGAACCTCGTCATCAGGGGAGGTGGGCGTCCCGGAAATGTCAGGATTACTGTTGCTAAGGCTACGGGAGCGGTTCAGGTTGAGACTGGCGGGTCGCACGGCTGATCGAGCCATGGTGGCATAGTGCATGGAACCTCCCAGTCCACCAGGGCCTAAGACAACACAAGAACATACAATAGAGCATGTAAAGTGAGATGAGAATACATTTGTTTTTGATTATTAAATAATATTTTATTACTGACTTTACAACAGTAATAGCATGGTAATAGGCTGGATATAGCATAATAACTGGAACAGTGTCGTCATGATCCTCAAATTTCAAACTTAATTTCAACACTAAGGAATAGACTCAATACCAATTCGATATCATAATGGTAGTTAAAACACAAAGTGGTTTTCAATATTAAATCTTAGTACTTCCTTTTTATTACCATGTGGCCTTATATCTGTGTAATCCCTCAGTAGCCCATGTATGTTACATAGTGGTCCATGGGCGTACAGTATACTAGTCTATGTGCTTTTATACTTGTTGTGATACAGCTCAAGGTCATTCTAAAGCTATTCAGGAAAGGTTCACTTCTGTCCTGTGAATGTGACTGTTTCAGTATTGAAACTTGTTCAAATGAGTATCTACTTTCAGTACTAGTTTTAGTATCAATTAATATGTGATTTTCGATAATTTTGACAACCATCAGCTGAAACAACAAAGAATAAAAGCATTTTATACCTTAACGTTTGTGCTCTGTTTCTACATTTCCAAGAAAATACTAACCATAATATTTTGAGTGCCTCGAACTTCTTCCTGACCACTGTGCACATTGTTTGGTTACAATAGCAAGTGTACCTTATCTGTTTTCAAGCAAAATACTAACACTGTTTATAGTAGTGTTCATTCATACTGGGGTAAGATTTTCATGACACATTGTTCTATCACGTGTAATTACATTTTTAGTAACCATGCTATAACTGTGCTGCAAACACTTTCAAATAGGAAGCTTTAAAAACACCAGGATATAAAGTTACAACAAAAATGATGAAAAGGATAATAAGGAGCATTAAACATTTGCATATGTACCTGTTGAAGCTGAATCGGAGTCTGTAGAGCAGGTAGAAAATATGCAGAATGTAGATGGAGGAAAACATAAAATAAAAATAGGGGGGAAATAAAGTTAAAATGACGCATGCATAGTCAAACAGACGCCCTCAGCTCAGGGTTAGACAGAGTTAACAAAACATTTAGCAAAAGAAATGACCAAAAATAATATATAGACATGTTGTAACACAGTATAATGTTTGTGTTGAATACCCGGTGAAGGGGAGTTGGGGTCAGTGCTGGGCAGACGGAAGACATAGTGGATATAGGAGGATAGCAGACTGTTGCGTCCATGCATGTCTTGGCTGGTGTCCAGATATTTATGGAGTCGGTTTACTATAGACGCCATGACCTCGAATGACGCTTGTCCCAGGTTCACTATAAAAGGCAGAGACAGACACATTTGAAGAGAATATAGTTTAATTTCAAATACCCACAAAAAAGCATAAGTAAATTATATTGTAAAAAACAGCACTAAATGACAAAAGACTGCTCCGTGCTGTCTGTAGCCAATAAAACATTTTTTTTCTCTTGAACTTGAAAGTAACTGCAGAAAGCAGCACTCTAATTGGCTGTGAATTGGCCTGAAAAGCAGTTTTAAGTTGTGCATGTGCCTGAAAATTAATGTATGTGAATATTAACAATGTAATATTTTTTGTTTGTGAAAGCTATAACAAGTCAGACTGCTTTTAGGCCTGTCATGATAGCAAATACAGTATATCGTTATTGTGACAGGCCTATATATTAATATATAATATCCTATTTTAAGAAAAATTAATAAACGTATTAAGATTAATAATAAACTATTGACTATACTGAACGATAAGTCATCATAACTGCCTAACTGCTTAAAAAATACTTCTTCCTGTGTGAAAATCAGTTACCTAAGCTTGAACTCTTATGAACACAATGTTATTATTATCCGATTTATGTAATTATGATGTACCTATCTGTCCAGCAATAACTGGTGGGCGCACCACAAGCAGCACCAGTTTATCCAGCAGCAGGTGAAGGAACCTCACAACAGGCTCCAGTTGAGCAGAGTTCAGGGCTGCGATGCTGGTTTTGAGCTCTGCCTCCAGACTGTTCTCCATAATACGCATGTCTCCAATCCGCACTGGGAACATGTGCTCATCCAAGGCGTGCACCAGAGCAAAGAACTTATCCAGGTACTGATCCTGAAATACAGAGGAAAAAAAAACAGGGAGATGAGATTAGAAGAAAAGAGTGGCAAAGATGAGAAGGTCTGTAGTGATTAATTGGAATTGCTACTAGTTGGCTATCGGTGGGTTTCAGATGACGTTGCAACATTCTATAGGCCAGTATTATTTAATGGGGGGGAGGTAAACTGAATATGAAATGCAGATTTTAATTGTAATAAAGAATGCTGTAAGATCAAGTAATTAGGACTGTCACAACAATTACTATCGACTTAGCGTTCAATGTATGAAAGCTGGATATTTTGAGGTTCAGTATTTATGGTGTGCATATTTTTGTAGCAAAAGTGGGGAGGTTTCTGTTATGTAATGTAATACAGTAAGATTAGAGCTGTAGAAAGATGAAAAAGTCACATCACAGGACTAATTATTGTTATTTATTTGTAGCTCATGCTTTTAATGATACTGTGTTTTTTAATGGTTTACTGGAATTAGTCAGTGACATACAGTTGTTTCAATATTATTGTTCATCCTTATATTCCTCTGTGGCAATATATAATAACTTCAAAATTTGCTATGTAGGTGTAGTAGTCATTAATCTAAATGATAAAGTTCCACATTTGTGAATTGAATTTTGTATATTTCATGGCGAAGTACAATATAATCAATACGGAAAACTGCCTAGTGCACCCATCTGTGGTAATCATATTTTTATACCGTAATCTTTGTCTGGACAACAGACTCTAAAACCTATGCCAAAAGACCTTTCATAACAAAGATAGCAGCATTATTGAATCAAAATAGAAATAAACAATCTCAATGTACTAAAGAAATAATAATTTGACTAGTCAGCTAATCAGAAAAATAACTGACTTGTGGACTATAGCAAAAGTAAAAGTTCAAGGTACTTTACAGTAAACACAAAAGTACAATTACAATGTTAGAACCAAGAAATACCAAGAAGTACTAAAGTAATTGTTAGCTGCAGCCTTACTGAGAAGAACAAAGGTTTATGACAGAGAAAAACTGTCAAATAAAACACAGTAACCTTGGCTGTATCTGGGTATAACTCTTAAACGGCAAGTTTGCTCACCAAGTGGAGGCTACAAACCAAAAGATCTACAACAGCACGGCAAAGTCCAGATAACACTGAGCCAGGACCAGTGATTTATGAACACATTAGACTCAACCACACTCAAGTGCACCACACCACAAGTGCCTCAGAGATAGAGTAGCCTGAGGAAATGACTGCCAAGGTCTTATCATATGTACAGAAGTTAAGGCAGGATTACTATTTTTACAATCCTCGCATGATGTTAATTGTAACAAAACAAACAGTTCACCTGGTGTACTATGTAACTTGTGCCTGTCACAGAAAAAAGAGAAGCAAACCCGCTCACAGTAAGAATGCATAATTTTCAAGTTTTTCTTTTTTCCCAATAATAAAACATAGGCAATTGAAAAAATTGGAAAATTATTGCCTTACTGTGGAACATTTCATGAAAAGTAATAGCATCTAAACAACCAAGTGGTGGACTCCTCCACTAAAAAGTTACCCAATTGAAAAGAACACAACATAACCTAACGTTATTTTTACAGCTGAGTGATAAGATTTTTTTGTTATCATGTATGATTACCTGCGTGTGAATGGTGGAGACAGCTGTAACTTCCACATTAAATACACCTCGATGGTTATCCACCCACTTCATTCCTGGAAGTGGAACCTGGAATACAAAAGCACTTTAAAACGCTGAAAATAAACATTATGTCATTCAACTGAAGTGGCAAACTTACATCTGGAGAGAGCACTGAGTAGGACTGAGGAGGTTTTTCTAGAGACACAGGAAGGCAAAAGTGTCCCGTCCGCAGACGCCCATTCTGCAACATGGGGATCCACTGGAAACACAAGAAATCAGATTAAATATATTGAGATTACTATCCAGGTATACATTTCTTACTAATTACTGAGATTAAATAGCCCCACCCCACATCCAAACAGTCCCAAGTGGAGTGTTTTAAATCTCACTTTAAAAGATCATTGTGTAACTTTTTCAGTAGAGGGTCAGTCAAATGCTTTTCTCCATGCAGATGTTATTGATTTGTCTAGAATGTTTCACAGTATGGTATTAAACATTTCTATCTTCATGGAGACTTAATCAGACCAAGTTACAGGTCAGATCTGTGGAGAGGCAACCCCGCCCACAGTCAGAATGTCTGTTTTTCTAGGTATTTTTGAGGTATAAAACCAACTGTAATTGAAGAAATGCAAGATAGAGCTGTTTAATGTCATACTGTTGGACATTCTAGGCAGAGCAATGACATATCCATAGAATCAAGCAGGTGACAGACCTGCAACCAAAAAGTTGCACAATACACCTTTAAGACCCACTTTTTCTCTGGCTTTAACACTCTGTGAGTTGTGTGGACCACTGTGTCTTTTATTTATTTTTACGTTTTTATCCTTTAATTTACTGATATTTTTTGCTCTAATTAGATTTGGCTAATTTTATTGCTATAACGGGGATGAGTGGTGTTAAACAGAGCTTTATTGTATATTTGGTAAATGGTCACTTATTTATATAGTGCTTCTCCACTTTCAAGGCACTCAAAGTGCTTTACATCAAGGAACCACTCACCCATTCACACAGACATTCAAATACCAGTGTACACAGACACTGGGCACTAGATTGGGGCCTAAGGACACAACAACAGCATTCTTCTATGAGAGCACAAATCATGTATCACGCATTTTCATTACATCTTATATCCGTATTGTGCAGCACCTAGGAACCTGTTGTTTTTATTAAATAAGCCATACAAATATAAGTGTAATAGATATATTAATTAAAGCTTTACCGTGTAACCAACAGGCGTCTCCAGTGGTGTGTTTTGCTTCTGCTGACAGCTGACATGATAAAAGGTGAAGAGGATGTGGTGGTGATCGGACAAAGATGCAGGGAGCTTAATTTTGACCTCGTCCGAAAAGTCTGGCGATCTGAAAAATACATTTAAATATGTAAAATCACTAAATATAAACCAGTAATCTCAAAACATCTTAATGCTAAACACAATGTTTTATGCATTTGTTTGGTAATGAAATTTCACCTTGGAATTTATTAAATCTCAGCGATGGAATGTAATGAAGTAAAAGTAGTAAAGTACTGCACTTCTACATCTGAGAGCAGGTATCTATACTTTATACTACAGTGCACTACATTTTTTAACTGGACTGAAAATTACAAGTATTTTGTTTTCAGTATCAAAATCTAAATCTGTGTGAAATACTTTTACTTTTTACTCTTTAAGTAAATTTTTAAACGGGCACTTGAATACTTTTACTTAAGTAGATGTTTTCATCTGATACCGTTACTTTTACTTGAGTATAGTTTGGTCTACTAACTGTACTTTTACTTAAGTAACAGAATTTAGTGTTTCTGTTATACTTATTGTATTGTTGATGTACCTGCACTCTGTAAAGCACTGTGTGATTTTATCTGTGAAAAGCACTATATAAATAAAGTTTACTTACTTACTTACTTTACTTTCACCACTGTTAAATCTAAACATAAGGAAAACTGCGTCCACAAGTATGCAACAACAGCATTGCTTTACGTCCCACAAGACCATTAAGAACCAAAGTTGGAAGACTCAAATAAGACAAGCAACAAACCCACAAGATCACTGTCCAATTTTAGAAACCTTCGACTTGAAGGTCAGCCATAGGCGCTTACAGCAACATACTGTCTCTACAATGGAGCTGGACCAGTTTAAAACTAGTCATGCACCGATTCAACTTTTTCTGTTCCGATACCAATCTCGATACTTCTGGTTTTAAGTATACACAATATCAAACAAAACTAAGGCAGAGACTTACAACATTATTTCTTTACTTTAAAATGTAAAATTCACAACTTTACTGGTGAGGGTCTGCTACGTACTTGTCTTCATGAAGATGTTATTGCTTTGTCTGGAATGGTTCAAGGTGTGACATTAAACATATCCATATCCATGTATTCATTATGGGTTTTTCTATTTTATGGTATCAAAAATACAATAATTCCTTCTGTGAATGGGGCAACACTCCACAGATCTTAAGTGTAATATAACGTAATTGTGTAACCTGTTTGTCTCTCTTGTGATACATAGATTTAGATCTATAATGTAGAACATTATTTGTGTCTGTTATTTATCAATGAACTACAGAACACCTCTGAAAAATATTACAAGACGTTTTGGGCCAACATTGTCCTTATCACATAAATTTATAAACCAAAATAGGATATCAATGGAACTGATATCGAAGGAGCAGATATCCAAACCAATACAATTTTCAATATCAGTGCTGATATCCGATACTAGTGTATCAAGCAATGTTGTTGTTATGGATGCAGTTTCCCTTATGTTTGATGTAACCGTGGTGAAAGAAGTAGTCGATTCTGTTACTTAAGTAAAAGTACAGTACCAGACCAAAACTATACTCAAGTAAAAGTAAAAGTATCACATGAAAGAATCTACTTAAATAAAAGTATTAAAGTACCTGTTTAAAAATGTACAAATGCAACAAATAAAAAGTAAAAGCATCTCTTGCAGATTTTGAGATTCAAATGTAGTGATTTTAATAGAGATTTGATATTTATACAAATTTGTGCATACCTATTTGAAACTAAACTTAGAGTAAACAAGCAAAACTAAGTCTAGATGTAAGTTTGTTGAAAAATTTGACAGAAGACAAATCAATGCAGGTCTACTTTCTATGATACATTATTCACGGGTTAATTAATTTTAGCCTTGAAAGAATGACCCTTAGTGACAGATGACAAACCACAGGATATCATAAAACATTTATGGTGGTGATAAAATATTTGACACCCTTCAACCACTACAGGTTAGTGAAAGTTGTAGCAAGGACAGAAGATCGAATATAAGAATTGAACCAGAAAAGAATATAAAATCGTATAGAACTTTCAATGCTTCACTGTAAGGACCTACCTGTTATGGTATACTACAGAAGTATAGGCTTCTTTGTAGAAATCTGCACAGCTGGACTTTCCAAATATGACCTAAATAAATACAATAAAAAAAACGTCAGAGTTAAAAAAAAGATGTAAAAACAGACTCTACTCAATGCCAATACCAATACCACAGTGCTAATAAAAAAAAAAAACTCATTCTTTAGCAATTGAATTTAATATTTAATATTATTTTCTTTTCTATTACCATGTGGTTTTATATCTCTGTAATCCTTCATTAGTTCAGGTAGTTTCCATAGTGGTCCATGAGCGTATACTAGTCTATGTGGTCTTCTGATACAGCTCAAGGTCATTCTAAAGCTATTCAGGAAAGGTTCATTTCTGTCCTGTTGATGTGACTTTTTTGTATCAATACCTGCTCAAATGAGTATCTAGTTTCAATACTAGTTTTAGTATTGATTAGTATCTTATTTTTGATACTTTTGACAACCCAATACAAAAACTCCAGTAAAAGCTTTTAAATGTTGACTTACAGGCATGGCATTATTTGGGTCTTCTCCGTTCATGAATTGCACTTTGACAGTGATGTTGCGGGCAGAGCCTTGGCGGTTGGCAAAGTTAAGACTTTGAGGGTTGACATACAGTAGATTCCTGAAAAACACAAAGACACAACATCTGCTGAGTATAATGCGATTAACACAAATATCAATAGGAAGAATCAATACGTGTTGTTATGTCATAAGCCTCTTTCATTATCTACCATTGTGTTTGACCCAGTTACTGAGTTTTACAGTTACATCAGATTCAAAGAACTGATAAGAGCAAGGACAGACCTCTTTACAAACTTTAGTAATGACTGTTTAACAAACACATGGGCATGTATGGGCTGTAAAGGAGCACTTAACATAGACCATGGGTGTCCAAAATATGAATTATATTTATTGAGCCTCAGTGGGGCTGTTGTCCTTTAGTCATTTAGTAGGTTAATCAGTCGATGGTTTCTTAGTCACCCAAAATTTGTAGATTATAAGGATTTATATGGGACAACAGCAAGGAGAAGTGAGTGAGTATGTTATCTGAAGATATGGTATTTTTGGAAGATTAAAGGTGTACTGTATTGTGTAACTTTTTTGGTGGAGGGCCCGTCAAATGCTTTTCTCCATGGAAATGTTATTTCTCTGTCCGGAATATTTCACAGTGTAGAATTAAACCTTTCTATCATTATGGAGATCAAACCAGACCAAGTTACAGGTCAGATCAGTGAAGAGGCAATCCCACTCACAGTTGGAAAGCCTGTTTTTGTAGGTATTTGTGAGCTATAAAATCACCTGTAATTTAATAAATGTAATATATGTATATGTTATACTGTGGAACATTCCAGGCAGAGCAATGGCATATTCATAGAAAGAAGTAGATAACAGACCCAACAAAAAAGTTACATAGTGCGCCATTAAATTCATGATTCAAGTTGCTTCCTTGGGTTTCTTTCTGCAGGTGTAGTCTTCTGAGTGCAGTTTGGGTCCGATACATACAGATGCACAATAGTTTTGAGAGCTTCTTTTTTGACCAAGAATTTCTTCAGTCAACTACAGCCCTAACCCTCAGGTCGTTAGCTAACCTGGTCCAATTGATAATAGCTAATTTAAATTTTTACGGCAAATTTAAATCAGTCTACTACTATGACATTACATTGTGGGCAAACATAACATTAATGTTTTAAACCTAATTAAAGGCATGGTGGCTCTGTCAAAATGCAAATGTAAAATGCACCCATCTGAATGATCCAGTGTACTGGCCACCAGTCCTTGGCCATCCGATTCGTATATGTTTCATGATGTGGTCCTGGTTGAAAAAAGTCCGGACACTCCATATAGACCATTTAAAAAAGGGTATTTTGGTGGAATAAAAGGGGCTCATCAGAATGGGGTGGATCAGTTAATAAGAAATACACAAATAGCTGAAGAATCACAGTGACAAGGACAAATAAATAAAGAGACTGTCCCACAGGACCACAGCTGGAACCACAAGTGAACAGGAAGCGTGGGAATGTCCACCATGACAACTTTTACTGTAATTGTTTACTCCCTTTATTTTACCATTTACTGTATTACCTTTTATTTCAAGGTTTAACAAACATACATAAAAGAACACACTATATGTGGGATTCTGCAAAAAAACAAGTGGTTATACATTGGAGTATACTTTGTAAATAGACCATTTTGACCATCATAAAATTTACCAGCTTTAAATCGCAAGTTATTTTTTCCATCACATAAATTTCCCCCATTTTCAGTTTCAAAGGGTCACTCTTCAACCAGTTCCTTGTTATAACTTTGTTGCTAGCGATCAGCATCACTTTAAACAAATGGAAGTGCTCAGTTCAAATATTGTTTACATGCAACAAGCCCAAGTATATAACCTTCACTGGGTATTTTATAGTCAAATACCTCTTCCACTACAGGTGCAAAATTGTCCCAACATTATTTTATTTTAATACACTTCCACAACACATGAGGATGATTGGCACTTTTACACAACATTATTAACATAAAATTATAATGATCAAAATGTGTTGCCTGATCAGGTTTACTATGCTGGCAATACTGATTTGTAATACCAATAGCCTACCGTCACCATATTCAAAAGAAAGATTTGAGTGGACAAATCAAACAAGTAATTTCATTATATTAAAAACTGAATCCCTTTTTAAAATTTAAATACCAAAAACATTTTATCGTTTAGTTGGGTTTAGGCTCAGGAATTTTGGTCTATAAGCTTCTGCACTCTGGATCCACATATACTGCATATCACTGCCAGTTTTATGCTGAGCAAGCAAATTCCAGCCACATTCACTCAGTGTGTGGCCATTTATTTCATAAGACCACAACTCCCTCTCCACTCATAACAAAGAAAAACACTTATTCATGGCCAAGAACTGAAGGGACCCATCCGTAAAACCACAACTCCTCACTGTTTCTGATTAGGAGGTGTTGATGTGAGCTACAGCATATTTAGCATTGTAACATAAATAAACTGGATGTAATTTTCCTGCCTCCCAAAATTTGAAGGTCCTATATTATGCAAAATTGACTGTTGAGCTTTAAGCCGTGTTATAATGTTGTTACCTCCTCAAAAACATACCTAAAGTTGTGTTTTATTTCATTCACACATGTTTGAGTGACCCTTTATTATTAATCTATCTACATTATCACAGCTTAATATGCTCTCTTCCACCTAGTTAACCTAGTTCAAGTTAACATCTACCTCTTACCTTCCACATCTGAAATTATCCAAATGATTTTAGTGAAGGAGTATGTAGTTTACAAACACAGTAGAGAACTTCCTGTATGAGTGTTTTCAGTTTAAAATAAGAACTCAGCCTAAATATGCAGGGTTTTGTGTTTTATAATCAGAACCTAGTTTAATATGGCCCCTTTAACAGGTCAACCTAAAAATAGCAAGCCTGTTTGAGTTAGCACAGTGAATGTTGCACGTAGTGACCACACACGAATAGTTTTATTGCCAGGATTTTTACTACTGTCTGTAGGTGTCAAGTTTTTTATATTTCTGTTTCTAATTACAGAACAATACAGTGGATAGGTGAAAGCTCTCAACCAGTGAACTGTCTGCTGAAGAACCAACTAATTGACCCCTCATGAAGCCTCATAAAATGTTTTTACAACTGGGTGTACAGACATGGTGGTGTGAAAAACTGCAAGCTAATCAGTTAGTCATATCTTTCCCATTTCGTGTCAAGCACCGTCAAAAATACTGCACCAGGCTTGACAAACTTTTTAAAATATGACACAACTGAGCGGTGAAATCAAGATGATGAGCACAAAGCGTCCAAAATGAGGCATCATTGCTGGCGCGGGTACAACTGACAAGCCCCGTGCCCCTCGCCCTCCCTGTCCCCCGCTCTGCTCCCCCCCCGCTCTAGCCTGCCTGGGCTGAATCAGCACCACGCTAAATCAAACTTAGAAGCATTAATTACAAACTGCATTATCAATCAGAGTAAAGTGTGCAGGCTCCAGGTTATGAGACTGATCAATCAAAAAACTGGGATGGCTATTGTTGGCTTTCTGCTGATCAGCCTAAAGCCCCATGCCCCAGATGGAGGAGCATAGGGTGTGGTGGTCCAAGAGGGGAGGAGGGGGGCAGGATTGGGGTTGAATGAATGGCAGAGTGGAGGGAGGGAGGGAGGGAGGGAGGAAGGGGAAGGGGAGGGAGGTACAGATGTCATTTGCTCACTACTGTGATTTGTTTGTTCAGGAGAAGAGAGGGAGAGGGAGGGAGAGAGAGAGAGAGAGAGAGAGGGAGGGGGGATAGCAAGAGGAGGTTGGTTTCTGAGCTAAAACACATTGGGGTTTAATGATCAGCTAATCCCCACCACTCCCCCTCCTCTCTGCCTCTATCAGTGGGGCAGTATATAACGCAAGGCAGGCAGTTGCGCTCACATTTAGGAAGTTTTGTCATCAGAGCAAAGCAAGAGGCCAATTTGTACAGGCAAAGAAAGCGCTATGAAGTTCCTACTACTATTTGTGAGTACGGTAGTTGTTGTCTACTGTGAAGGTAGAGAAGATACAACATTGCCTTCCATGGCCCTCACCACACCCCCGAGCTCAACGGAGGCAAAGTCACGGTTTGCAATGCTGGACGACGTGAGGTTGCTTGCAAATGGCTTGCTTCAGCTTGGTCAGAGTCTTCGGGAGTTTGTGCACAAAACCAAAGCCCAGATCAACGATATTTTCCAAAAGTTAAACATTTTCGATCGCTCGTTTTACCAGCTTTCCGTGGTCACTTCGGAGATTAAGGAGGAAGAGGAGGAACTGAAAAAGACTACGAGTTATCTGAAAGCCAACAATGAGGAGATAAGGAACCTGTCACTGGAAATTAACTCAAAGATCAACAACATCCTGCAAGAGAGAATGCAACTGCAGGTCAAAGTGGGGAGCCTGGAGGAGAAACTTAAGGGGCTGTCTCAGATTCTGCTCCCTCCTGAACAAGTTGGCGAAATATCCAGCCTCAAGGTAAGATTTTTTTATCTGATAATTTTTCTGTTTGCAAAGTTTTAGAGCAAAAGTAAACTGTAAAATCAAGGTGCAGATTAGCAAATGAAGAAAGCTCATCATCTGTTTTGTTTTTTCTATGTTGGCATTCTCAGGAGGTGATCGAAGCCCAAGAGAAAACCATTACAAATCTACTCAATGCAGTTAAAGAACAGCACGAACAGCTTAACAGCCAAAAGCTTAAGATAAAAAACCTGGAGGAAAAGGTAGCTTTTTTGAACCATTGCATTTTAATATGTAATACTTTGTTGTGAAAATCTAACTTCAATATTGGTTGCAGCTTAACAACGACAACTTCCAAGAAACTATGGAAAAGTCAATGGATTCTGACCCTTCATCTCCAGACATGTTTGAATATCTAACAGTGAACACAACAGGTAAGCAAACATTTAAAGGTGCATTTTGTAACTTTTCTGGTGGAGGGTCCGTCAAATGCTTTTCTCCATGGCTATGTTATCGCTTTGTCTGCAATGTTTCACAGTATGATTTTAAATCATCATCATGAAGCTCAAACTAGACCAAGTTACAGGTCAGATTTGTGGAGAGGCAACCCTGCTCACAGACAGAATGCCTGTTTTTCTAGGTATTTTTGACCTATAAATCCACCAGTAATTTAATATATGGTAGAGCTGTTAAATGTCATACTGTGGAACATCGAATGCAAACAATGACATTTCCCCCTCCCCCAACCAAAAAGTTATATAGTGCACCTAATAAAGCTCAGTATTAAATTTGTTAATTTAGAAACATTTGACAATTTTATGCTAATTATGTTTTATATTTTTTGCACAGATTATCCTGCAGACTGCAGTGAACTATATGAGAAAGGGGAGGTGAACAGTGGAGTCTATGTGATAAAGCCCAACCTCTCTGAGCCATTCAATGTTTACTGTGAAATGACATCAGGTGAGTGGCTTTTCACAAGTGATGCAATGTTAGTAAATCAACTTTCTTGTTAGTTACAGTTAGGCTGCGTAACTTTTCTGGTGGAGGGTCCTGTACCTCCTTGTCTCCATGGAAGTATTGTTGCTTTGCCCAAAATGCTCCACAGAGTTGCATTAAATGTATCTATCGTGACACCATCAAGCCAAGATACACGTCATATCTGTGGAGAGGCCATCCTGTTCAATTGAAAAATGCAAGGTAGATAAGTGCAATCCCGTACTGTGGAACATTTCAGGCAAAGCGATCAAATCTCCATGGAAAAAATCTGATGACAGACCATCCACCAGAAAAGTTACACAATGCACCTTTAAAAGAAAACCATCTCGACACAACAAAAGGTTATCCGCCTGATAGTAACAGAAAGGAGGAATTATGCAATGTGGTGCACTACTTAAGATAAAGACGACTTCAGATAAGGCCAGTGTAAACATAAGTGCAAGTAAACCATTCTATGTGTTTTTTTATGCGCAGATGGAGGAGTGACTGTCATTCAGAGGAGAGTTGATGGTTCGGTGGATTTCGACCAAACATGGGAAAAATACGAAAAGGGCTTCGGAAATTTTGAAAGTATGTATAGCTGAAAATACCTCTATAATAAGTAAGGCTAACTTTAAGTACCTACTAAAGGGGTGATATTGACAATAGTGTATACATTTGAGGTTATACCAACGATGATTTTCTTTCTACTGTAATAGCAATCCATCAGAAATGTGCCAAAACATGCCTGTAAATGCTGCTTGGTTAAGGTTCAGGGATTGCCCAAAACATGAATGGACTGGAAAATTTACCACAAAAGTACAGAAATACTACTTCATATCCTTAAGATGTAAATGCATCTTATCAGCTCTTTTTGCAGCTTTTTATTATACAGTATTGACCATATAGTCTGTAGTACAATATATTACCCCAACTGATGATTATTATTTTTTGATTTATTTAATGTGGACATAGCAATTACATTGGACAAACTAGATGGATTGTTTCTAGAGTTATAATTAATTAAAAATTTCAACAACCTGTCCGTAGGAGGCTTTTACTGCAGTTCAAAATAGTACAGTAAATTATATTGATATTTTAAATTTTTATATTGATATTTCCCATCTCTAGTACCTACAAACACTAACTGTCTTATATGTTTCACAGGGGACTATTGGCTGGGGCTGCAGAAGCTCTACAGTGTTTCTCAGCAGGGAGCTCATATCATGCGAGTGGACCTGGAGGACTGGAGAGATGTCAAACACTGGGCGGAGTACACGTTTTCCCTGGACGGACCCTCATCCCACTACACCATTCATATGAGCCACATCTCTGGAGACCTGGCGGATGCTTTGGCGAATGTTACTGCTGTTCGATTCTCAACTAAAGACATGGCCACTGACAACCACAGAAACTGTCCCAGGCATTCAACAGGTAAAGAGAATCATATGAAAGTAATTTGAGAGTAAATTAGGGCTGGGGCTTTTTTTTTTTTTTCTTTCTTTTTTGCTAAATCACTATAAATTACAATTCACAATTCATATTTTTACTTTTTAAAAACATAATATTAATTTCATATGCATTCACAAGACAAACATTTTGATATTTAACACATTTTTTGATATTATTGATAAATTAGTTTTCCATTTGATTTTCAATTCTTTTTAAAAAACAAACAGATGTGGCTTTCAATGATTATTTCATGTACATAGACAAAACAGTTAGTGCCATTTAAATGAAAGTAAATTGTTCATTTTAAACCTCCAAGCTGAACTCTGCTCTAAAACACATGCTTTTTTCTGACAGAGGATTATCTTTAGACCTTTCTATATAAAAAAAATCACCATTGATCATTTGAAATCATTGGATCTAAAATCGTTTAAAATTTGATTGACTGCCCAAACCTACAATAAACTGTAAAGTGATGTATAACTAATGTGCCTTGCCCTTAGGTGGTTGGTGGTTTGATTCCTGTGGAGAAACCAACCTCAATGGAAGGTACCTTTGGCTGCGTTCAAAGGGGCGTTCTGTGAGAAGAAAAGGCATTCACTGGAAGCCAAGCATGGGCCAATCGCTTTCATTAAAAACAACAAAGATAAGCATACGACCAGCTCGTACCACCTCTACCAGCTTGTACTGACATGCCCTCTGACACAGTCACACTAGCATAGTTCAATACACAGACAGCTCAATAGAAAATGCTGCTTTACAAAGTTGTAGCTAAGGAAATAGTAATACCAGAAATACCAAACAGTAACACCAGATCCTGCATGGACACTACCTCTGGTGCTGACCAATGAAAAAGTTTAAAGGCCCTGTACCTGTTTTTCCCATGTATTTAAGCAAAACATCTCTTTCCCCAGTGCAGATTGTGAGCTATTGAGGTCAAAATAAGCCAGTTGTGTACTGTTTGCATCTAATTAGAAACGGTTTTATAGCCAGATAATCAGGAAGTGCGTGTTAGCATAGTCATTACTCTGCACTGGCCTCTGAGAGTTGTGAAAAGCCCTTGTAAACTCACTGCAGTCAGCAATCACGAGATTCTGAATGCAAATCAGGTACAGTGCCTTTAACTGTAGCAACAACGTAACCATGGCACCAGGGTCAGTGACCTACTGGTATCAATCCAGCAGGAACAGTAAAGTTGTCCTTATGCAATGTTGGCACTCACAAAATGAAGATCAGCAAACCATGTCTAACAACCAGGTCACCTGCTGTAGTATAATGCTCAAGAAAATACAAAAATAGTGTATCACGATTGCATCTGTGAGCTTCTTCGCTATTAGGGATTTAATAGAACTGATGAAATGGCATTTGCATGTTTCTAAGAGCTAGAGGTATTCTAAGCCACAGGTTAGACTTTAAATATTTCTATGCCTTAATCTTGTTTTGTAAATGTTTTATTTTTTTCATTAGTTTGAGTAAAAAGTTGTAGTTGTTTTAGTAGTTCTGTTGAGAGGAAAGTGGCCCTATTCGTCTCTTTTTCATCATTTGCCATTGCTCACACTGTTTTTTACGGTCTACCTTTACAAGCGCACTATTATTTTTTATTTACCTGTTTATTTAAACCATGTTTCACAGTAGTATAAGCCAGATGCTTGAATTACTAGAAATCTGTCATTACAGTGTATTTTGAGTCATATTGACTTTTGTTTTAGTATTATTTCATTACTGTACTGTAAATGTTTCATACTAACACATTTAGCCAGGGCTAAACCACGTTGTATTTATGATGTCAACATAACAATAAAAGATTTCTGATGTCCAGTGTTTTGTTAAGTGTTTAATTAAGCATTTCTAATAGGGTGCAGGGGGAACTATGTAACTTTTTTGATGCAAAGTGTAAAAGAATTTAAGTAATTTATCCTCAACGTACATCTCTCAGTTTAACATTGACTCACAGGAGCTATAGTAACACGATCTTCTTGCCTTGGCATACCATTGCCATACAATTAGCATGCCATTATCTAAATTGTGGCATTGCTGCGTAACCGGTGCCTACTGCCCTTCATAGTCTCACCACACTTGCTTTATGAACCTCCTCTTTTGGAAGCATAGTCAAGGGGCTTGAACACTCAAAGATCATACTACGTTCACGTTTGAAATCATACTATGTTGACTTTTCATTTCCCCTGGGCCCGTATTATTGATGACAAATACATTTCTCCCGCTTAAGACATCCAGTTGGTCTCCAGCCTTTTGCTTCCACCCTTACTTGGACAAGCTGAAAACTTCTACAAAACAATGTCTGCCACCTGATTTGTCTGTTATTGCTTTGCCAACAATGTTGCACAGTGTGGCATTAATTTATCTTGCATTTATTCAAGATAGTGTTTTAATTGCAAAAAGGAAACACTTCAGAAACATGCATTCTAACAATGAGTGCAGTTGTCTCTTCACAGATTTCACCTGTACTTGACCTGATGGCGTCACATACCTCTGTCTCCATATAAATATATATGTTTATTGCCATAGTGCGGAACACTCCAGGCAAAGCAATAACATCTCCATAAATAAAAACATCAGCCAGAAATGTTACATGGAGCAGCATTACAACTTTGCTACTGAAATACTGAGTTTCTTTGTTCAATGACATTTTGAAACCTCGCATTGCAGCAGGTCTTTGCAATCTATTGATCTGGCCTTATCTCCAGCTGAAAGGTACCGATTATTTGCGGACAAATGAGGTTGAAGGAGGAGGTGTCTGGTGGTGTGAGTATGCCTCAGAGTGACCTTGACAAAAATAGTAGTAGGGCAGATGTAATTTTCACCCAGTGCACCAACGGACATGTGGTGATCATTAACACACTGAGAAGTCATCAAAGTACAAACTCTCAGATAACACAATGTGCCTTTAAAACCTTGAATATAGGTCATCTTTGTACAGCGTTCCATTTCAAAACAAAATCCTCAAAAAATTAATTTTATCAAGAGAAATCAAAAGGTACTAATTTATATAGTTGATGATTATGGAAATGCAATCACCGCTATTTGGGTCGTAATTTAACGGTGTACTGTATAACTTTTCGGATGGAGGTTCTGTTACCTGTTTGTCTCCATGAAGATGTTACTGCTTTGCCTGGAATGTTCCACAGTACAGCATTAAACTTATACATCTCCATGAAGACAAAACCAGGTTAGTGCATGTTTTTGTATTTATATAACTACATAACATTAAATGATTAAATTATGATAAATACATTGTATTTTTAAATTACACCATAAACTTTTGAGAGCAATAGTTGTAATCACAGTTTAGATTTTATTAATTGCACAGCCTACTTTAAAACTACAGGCAGCTTGAGTTTGTAGTACCTGTATGTGGTATTTGGCACGTAGACATCCCTCGCAGGAAACTCAAGGATTTCGCGTGTGGGCCGGACTCTGCTGTCGGGGTAAGGCTTGACCTGCAGGAGGTCAGGGGTCAAGCAATAGTGGGGGTTCTCTGGTGCTGGAGAAATGTCCAACTTCAACTGGGCTGAAGGGAGCCATGACAGTATATGACAGATGGTGAGTATAAGGCCAAAATTACATGAAAGATAGCAAGAATAAATTAACATTACAAGTTTACCTGTGATGGGTCGAAGCCTCCTCAGCACTGAAGAAGGCCTCCTCATATCAGCAAGGAACTTATACAGATCCTCATCACTAAGTCTGTCTCCTTCCTACAATACATGGACAAACAGGCGAATGAACCCTTAGAAGCAATGCTTCGAGTAAAATCAACAATGGACTGTGCAAATATAAAAACAAGTGGACTATTCATGATAGTTAAAGAAAATGTGTAAAAACAGGTGGGACAAAAAAATAGATTCACCAGATATTTTATGCTTCTAGTTTTTTCATAAACATACAGAAGTAACTATATTTAATTTATAATTGTACATTTAAACTCAGGTTGTAATAAATAAAATAAAATGATTACTTATGGACTGCCACCACAGTATCAGTAAAATCTGTTGGAAACACTGCAAGAGGGAATGCTTATATAGAAGTGAGACCTGTTTGAAAAAATTGGTGATGGTGAGAGTGGCCGGTCTGAACCCTGTGAGGCTACAAGCCTCATCTCCACTTGTGGTCCTCTCCAGTGAACGCCTTCCCATGATGCTTGAGTTCCTCCGCTCAGACCAAGAGCCTTTTCGCTCTGTAAAGAGATAATGGATTCCAATAAAATCAAAACCTCATTGATAAAGTCAAAATATTTTTTATCTATAGTTACACCTGAGGTCAAAGTTTAGGTACACAGAAAGGTCAAACTCAAAATAACATTCTGAGGATCAATATTAGTTTGCATTTGTTTAAATATGTTGTACTATTTGTTGATGGAAAGTTGTTTTTTCAGTGTGGCAATACATTGGCATACCCATGAGTTTCATGCACGACAACAAGGCCTGTGCTACATATAGTTAAAGGTGCAATATATACATTTTCCAGTGGAGGGACACCATTTGCTTGTCTGTGTGGAGATGCTATTGTCTTGATTTGAAGGTTCCACTGTATGATATTAAACATATCTATCTATGTGGAGGCAAGAAGGTGGCAGGCCAAGTTACAGGTTAGATTTGTGGTGAGGTGACCCCACTCACAGTAAGAATGTATGTTTTTAAGTGATTTTTTATCAATTACAAAACCAGGTATGAAGAGTTCAGTGCACTACTTTTGAACATTTGAAGCAATGTAATAACATCACCATGGAGACAAGAAGCTGACAGACTCCACTAGAAAGTGCACCTTTAAACTGTGTAATAAAAAATAAATAAATAAAAAATGAATAAATAAAAGATTTATCACACCTGACAGACTCATCTCCATTTCTGTGTCTCTCTCCAAGCTGCCTGCACTGTTGACGATGTTCATCAGGTGGATTGCAGTCCAAGCAAATGGCATCCGGTAGCGGCCCAGGCGTTGGCAGAACTGCTCTGACTGGCTGCGAAGCTTCTCCAATTTTTCTTTATTCTGCACCAAAAATATCAATAATATCTCAAACTGCAAAACATAAATGTAAATGTAAACTAGATGTATTGTAGTGTACCTTGGCAGCATCTGACTCTTTGAAAACCATGTAGGGTTCAGCACATTCTCCAATATCACCTTGTTGCAGAACTTTCTCCAGCTGTTTAAAGTATATATTTATCAAATAATTCAACTTTAAAAAAATATTAATTACAAATAAAGTACATGGTTTTAAAAGAGAGACATACCTTGATGACTAGGAAGACATCTTGAGAAGGGTAGGTAATTGAAAATACAGCAGATCGGGCCAGTGTTGAGATGGCTGCAGTTTGAATATGGGGACGCAGCATGGCTTTTGTTTGCTCAGAGTTTAAGTCAAAGAAAAAGTTCTCTGATATCTGTGAAAAAAAAAAGTAACAAATAAGAAATGCATGTATTTTTTCAAGACAGTTACTACCCTCTAGTGTTCTCTGTGTATACAGGGTACCCAAGCAGTTTTAAGGTTAAAGTTTCTAAGTGACAATGTGAAATTTGATGGTGCGTTCAGAAGATTCGCTTTGGCTTCTGAACAGTTTTAGTGGTTTGGAAAAGTGACCCAACAACTCATAGCTGAGGAGGCACTGAGCAAAGCATAACAGCTTACCTTTTTCTTTTCCTTGACATCGTATAAGGCCAAACTAGCAAATATCGGCTCAATTTCGATTTCAAACCTTCAACAGGAAATGAAAAACAAAGGGTCAGCAGAAAGCAGCAGTTAAATAAAACAGCTAAGGGGCTTTTGTCCGTCCGCTACTTACTTCAAGGACAAGCACTTGACGAGTAGCCTCTGTCCGAAGTGCTCTTTAGGTACTTCAGGAACACAATGGCGCTCAATGGGCTCTTCCTGAAGAAAAATACACCACCATATCATAGCAAGTGTTGAAATAATATGAAAATTTCAATCTAAATGTTGATAATTTTTTTACACTATTGTTCAATTTTTATTTACTACTTAATTAATGTTCATACTTCACACATAGTATTCATTCATAGTATTAATTAGTAAAGTATAAGTGGCACAAACAGCCTAACAGTCCAAACTTTTCTGAATTGTATGGGAGCTGCGCAAAGAAAGAAAATATGTGCTACCACAAGAACAACTGTACCTCATCCAGAGCAGGATGTAGAGCAAACAACTCGCGATGGCGGCTGGTTTTGCGTTGGTCTTCGTTGTGGCGGTCGATTTCCTCATTGGGTGCGCGGTCCAGGAGATGAGGGAGGAGAGGGTCCGGAAGTGAATTTTTTAAGTCAAAGATGCTGCATGCCCAACTGCCCCTGGGGGTGTCATCTATAGACATGGAACGCCGCTTCAAATCATCCTGAAGAGAAACCAAAAAAAAAGAAAATGGAGGAATAAAAAAATGCAGTATATTTAATGTTTTCCAGATGCCGCCTTTAATACTCATGAAAGCCTAGGGAAATTGGGAAGATTGAAATAGAAATCGTGCAAATGTAAATAATTTTTCTGGTGAAGGGCTCGTTATTTTGTTGTGTCTCCATGGAGATATTATTGCTTTGCCAAGAATGTTCCACAGTATAACATTAAACTTATGTATCTTCATCAAGACAAGCAGGTGGAGCCAACAGGTCAAGTTCCAGGTAAAATAGTATGTAGAGATGACATTGCTCAAAGTAACAATATTTTTCAATGCATTTTTGGATCAATAAAAACACTCCAAATTAAATAAATGTAAATTCAATCCCATATTTTGGAAGATTCCAGGTAAAGTAATAACGTTACACACAAGGCACAAGGTGAAAAAATACATGGTGCATCTTTAAATGTCATTAGCCAATGGAACAGTGATATCATCGGAAACACAGCAATACAGAAGCATACCTGATCGTCTTGGTAACTGCTGGTCTCTGGCATTTCATCCGCTTCAAAGATTTGCTTGGGGAGGCCTTTTTGACGCTCCTTTTGTTTGTCAAGTGCGTTAGGATTGAAACCCGTACCGAGCTTGTGATATCTAGAGGGCAATTTACAACAACAGCACAATCATTTAAAAACAGCTGATAACTATCTTTAGACACACATTACGGCGCATTAACAAATTACTCACTTCCTGTTAACAATCGCCCAGTCTTCTGTGTATGATCGAACACAGTCTCTGACATGAGCATCTGTGTCTCTGGAAGCAAATATAAAGCAGATATATTTAGTGTTGAGTTAAAGTCTTTGGGGTATTTGTATGTAAAAACTAAAAAGGCAGACTGAACCCCTGGTTCACGAGTTGTATCTATACTATCTGTATCTGTACTATTGATACTTCTGTATAAATACTTGTTTTTGCCTGAACTTAAAAAAAAAAAAAGGGTTGAGTTAAAGGTGCATTGCGTAACTTTTCTGATGGAGGGTCACCTGCTTATCTCGATGGAGATGTTATTACTTTCCCTGGAATTAAACACATCTATCTAGCTTCTATTCATTATGGGTGTTTCTATTGCTTAAAAATACAAATACAATTCTCTCTGTGATTAGGGTTGTCATTTCACAGATCTGACCTGTAATTTAGCCTATAGTTGTCTCCACTGAGATATATTAAGATGAATCTCTACCGTGGAACATTCTAAACAAAGCAATAAAATCTCCATCGAGACAAGCAACAACTTTTCTGGACAGACTCATCAGAAAAATTACGCAATGTCCCTTTAAGTTTCATTTTCAAACACACTACATTATAAAAGCACTTATAATGATACTGAACAACAATGTAGTAAAGTATTAATCATGTATTTCACTGAATCCCTATGGTACACTAAAATTTAAATTGTAGCAGACAAAATAGCAGACTGACTAAATAATCTTCAAAATAAACAAACAAAATAACTTCTTTGCATTATTCATGTATTTATTTAATTTTCATTTAATGATTTATTTCATGGGAAAAACACATAATAAAGGTGCACTGTGTAACTTTTCTGGTGGAGGTTCTGTCAAATGCTTTTCTCCATAGAAATGTTCTTGCTTGCTCTGGGATGTTTCACAGTATGGCATTAAACCTTTCTATCTTCATGGAGACCAAATCAGACCATTTTACAGGTCAGATCTGTGGAGATGCAGCCCTGCTCACAGTCGGAATGGCTGTTTTTCTAGGTATTTTGAGCTATAAAATCACCTGTAATGGAATAAAAGTAAGGTAGAGCTGTTTAATGTCATACCACGGAACATTCCAGGCAGAACAAAGACATATCCATAGAAATAAGCACATGACTCCACCAGAAAAGCTACACAATGCACCTTTAATGGACCTCTGCAATTACAGAGTTAATATGCCATATTATGTGAAAAATGCTCTGTGTTATCTCTGTGTTAGATCTGTGATCCCAAGGCCTATATTTTAAAGGAAATCTCTCTGACATGTGCTTGCCTGTACCTGATAATTGTCTTGGGGGAAATTCAAGAATCGCACAAAAAGTGAAAGGACTGTAAAATGAACCACAGATATGCAGAAATGCCACTTAATGCCTTAGGTTAGGGTTGGATTACACAGCAGAAATATGTTAGTTTCAATTTTTAATCCACTCTTTATGTAACCTTTTTATTAATTTACTTACATACAATACTTGAGGTTCTACATTTCCTATCACCAAAACAACAATCACAATACTATACATTTGTGTTTCCCATCACTATTGCACAGTATTGATACTTTGGAACTGATGTCATTAACATTCCCTGGGCTGTGAAGCTAGCTGATAAAAGCTCTGTTACTCAAGTTATTTGACATATTTGATATTTAAGATAGACTGATACTTTGCAGCTGATGACATCAACATTCCCTGGGGACATGAAGCTGATTGTGTACACTACTCTGTCTGTATCTCTGTTGCTCAAATCAGACTTTAATCTGAGCTTTATTTTAACACAATCTGAACAGAAAGAACGGACTTAGCTGGAACTACAACAAGTGAAATGATTTGTGCTGTTAAACAAGTCTCACACACATAAAATTACACTGACAATCTACCTAGTATTAGCCAGCAGTTTTTCAGTTAGTCCTTTCTATTGAAAATCAAACACCTAAACGCTCATATTAATCACAGTCTCCTGAAAATCTGTTGCTCATATCCATTTTGTGTTTAGTTTTCAGACTTTTAAATCTTTTTTATCTGTGTTTGCTAATGTGTCACCATGGTAACTGCTACATGTATCTCTAATGGTGGAATGTTTAGAGCACCCCAGCATGATGTCACAGCAAAGTGTCAATTATAATCTTACTAAAGGCTCTGAAATGCAGCCTTACCCTTCTTCTGGGACAGCCTGTACTACTGTGCGACATTCCCTCGGTGTGTAGATGACTTCGATATCATCAGGAGGAAACTCTATTAGATCTCTGAGAGGTCCCGACTCCACGATGGGAGGGTGTGTGATCAGGTACTCCTCAAAATCCACTGGGTCCACCGCTTCCGTGAGGGGCACCTGGTGGTTTGTCAAAGAGAAAATTAAAAATAAACAACACTAGTATAGTGAATGCAATTAAACAAAATCTAACTGTGGACGATTTAATTAAACAAGGACAAAGCAGCTGCTAAAACTACACAGTGTAAATTGGCACTGTCCTTTTAACCAATACAGCATCTCCACGCTAAGCATTGACAAGTGCAGGAGTGATGTATTGTAATGACAAGGCATGGTTTGGTCAATGCCTCTAACTCCTTAGTGCTTCTCAGCACTTTATCAATTTATTTATTAAATATGCATTGACAGCTATTTTTACTAGTTTAATCTAGCTCTCTTTACTAGTTTAATCTATCTCTGTCTACCTCTTAACTCTTCTTCTTCTTTTTTTCATGTATGTGTTGTGTGAATGTAAACAAAAGACTGCACTGCAATTTCCCTTGGGATTAATAAAGTATTTATTTATCTCTCTATCTGTTTATAAGTTAGATGGTGCCATTTTGAGGACCGGTGACCATTAAAAATATAACATTTTGTTTTGAACTGTTAATTGCTATAACAGTGCTAACCTTACATTATTCTGAAAGATTTGTAGCTTCTTCATAAACATAAGTGTCACTGACTTCCTCTATTTCCAAATAAACACAAAATGAAACATGGGCCACATAGTGAGTTTATTTATTTAGTATGAACTCACCGTGTTACTTGCCGCTGTCCCTGCATTTGGGTGTTTGAAGAGCTGTGGGGAACCTCCATACTGTCCAGATATCTGCTTCCTGACCTCTGCTGCCACAGTCCTAAAACAGAGAGACAAGAGACAAGCTTGAAACCAACCAAAATGATTAGTATTGTATATTTACATGCCTGACACAACTGAAATGAGCAGAGCAATGACATGATTATTTTAATAGTGCGTTCCTGTAATAATCACAAAATCAATGTTAAATTCAGTGTTAAATAATGGGGATTGATTTTTATAAATTCAACTGTACAAATGTATGCAAAACAAAAAGCACTGCAGTGTAATTGTGGCCACTGTTATTTAACGGTTGCATCGGGTATCATAAAATATTAATGGCAGTATATAACAGTGTAGTAAACAAATAGACTGTGTGACGGATAAGCTCTTGTGTCCCGTGTGTCTGTGTTTATATTGAGACATCATGTGGGATGATAGTCTTTGACAGGTAGCACAAAGCCCTTTGTTAAGGGCATTACTTTGATCTGTCTGAGAGGCGGAGAGGAGATTAAATAGTCGCTGTTTAATTGTAGTGGGGGGACTGTTATCTTCTTAGACACAGACAGGCTTTAATGAAATGCCCTTCCAGCAGAGGCCTGACTGTAAACATAAGTTAAGGACTGTCCATCACACATCACAGTACGGGGCTGTCCATCACTGTCTCGACAGCCCAGCTGATCGGGACATAATGTTGGAGATAACAGATAGAGCGCGAGCATGCGGGAGATGGTGAAAAAGACTCGCGACCAAGGCGCATTTGTTACTGTGTTATTACACGTCGCCTCTTTGTTTGCTTTGAAAACAGTCGCAGCTAGTCGTGTCTGTCTGGGTGGGTCTGAGCATCACTGCCGCCGCAGCTAACGCTAGCACAGGCTCTGCCCTACCCCGGGCCTCCTCCATTGGGCTGTCTCCGCGGTGGTCAACGAGCGACCTATATAACACGGCAAGGCCATGCATGCGCCTGTTATGTTTTTGTCTCGTATTTACCTGTTTATTTTCTGTGCGAAGGCGCGGCGTTCAGCCATGGCAGTGGCCGCAGATGTGCTTTAGATTTCCCAAGCAGGCAGTAGGCAGGCTCGGCTTTCCACACACTCACTATGGGAAAACCACGGGAAAACGGGAGAATGGGTTGACTACCGTAAACACAGAAAAAGTGCACATGCGAAATTAGCAACTATGAATGGGAAAGGAACACACCCACCTCTATGCGCATTACACTGTAACTTACGGTAAGTCCATAAGCAGACAAAAACAGATTTGTAAGTTAGAAAAACCGAAGCATGCTATTCACATGGTCGTCATTGCTGTTAGTGAAGAATGTTAACAATAAATTTTATATCATATGTAATACACAGAGTAAAAGAAAGACACATCTATGAAGCCATCCCCGCCCGCTCGGACCGTTATAGTATTATAATAAAACACACCTCGACCCAACGCTCGTTTTTAGAGAAATCTCGCGAGAACAACTCTTTCACTTCCTCCAAGTGTAAACATTGGCCATCGCAGGGTAGTGTGAAGTTAAACAGCAAGCCATGCAAATAGATACACTTCTTTAACTATGCACACAAGAAACTAGTTTTGTAAGAGCGATATGAAATAGATACAAGTAGGAATAATGGCAGCTACAACAAAATAAGGTAAGACTTTGTTGTAGGGGTGTATATTTCCTTCTCTACTATTACTGCAGCTGAACTGTAACATTCAGCTGTGTGTGTGTTTCTAGACTTTGCAAGCGGGTGGGAATGGGTCTCATCCTTCGCTGGCTTAAATGGAGAATAAAGGGAGCGACGAGGTGGAAAAATTGAAGACAAAGTTCTTGTCAGTGTGGCACAATGTGAAGTACAGTATTTAGCTCGGGGCTGATCATGCATAGACATCCATTAAACTGCACACAATTTTAACATTTTTAAGTGCTACCCTGACCCAAAGACCAAGGGAAGTTATTATACTTAACACATAGTCTGTCCCAAAACAGGGTAGAATCACATCTTAGTGAGTCATTTCTTTAAATAGTCATATATGGTCTGTATTTTTGTCTTTAGTTCTACAATGTGGTTTTGGGTGAAGCAAAAACATTCCAAACATTGTAATTGCTGGCTAAGTTTTCATAAGAGTGTTTTGTTCTATTTTTAGGTTGGGCTCTCAAGTCCAAGACCTCATTTAGCAGAAACTCTCCAGTACTTTTGCTGGGTAAATGCTACCATTTCAAGGCTGAAGGTTTGTTTTGTTATGTGTTTTCTGTTAGGGAATTATTGTTGCATGCATTAACTAAGAGTCAATTTACATTCACACTTGCACACACACCAAATCAACACTGCAGCTAAACCTGGACTAGACAAGAACTAGGACTAGAAGCACCACCAAACCAAATCTACATTAATTTGCAACTAAACAAATTGAGCTTATAAACTGGGCAGTGCCTGGTGGACTGGACAAAGGGGGGAGGAGGGGCGGTGTCTATACAATGGTACGGTATGACGTAGCAGCATGATTCATTAATTTATTACGAGCATTATGATTCATTAATTTATTAATTTTTAATTTCATTGGCCACTGGAGGCAGCACACACTAGATAGTTTTAGACCGCAAACTGCAAATGTGCCTAGTTTGCAAAATTGTCTAGTAACAGTAGACAATGCCAATACAACACTCTGTACACAAAGAGATTCATTTGGTGTTTAGTTCCTCTTTAACGGTCCCATATTAGGCTATTTTCTGATCTACGTTGTAATGTTGTTTTCTCCCAAAAAAACACACCTGGAGTTGTGTTTTGGTTCATTTGTAAATGTTTAACACACAAACCCTGCATATTTAGGCTGAGTTCTTCTGTCAAACAGAAAACACTCTGTTCCACCTTGTGATGTCATAAATTAGAATCGTTTGAATTCAGTCTTGGAATTGCCAGTCTCTACTGAACAAAAGGTAAAAGTTAGTTATTAAATTGAAAACTACAACGACATGACATGACAAGGTGAAACTGAGTGTGTGAGTGAAACAAAACACAACTCTGTGTATATTTTTGAGGAGGTAATGACATTATAACATGGCTAAAAGGTCACAAGAGTTAATTCTGTGTGATATAGGACCTTAAAGCATATAATGTAATAATTTTAAACCTGTGTTATTCAGATGATGACAGCAGCCCTACAGAGGAAGCCTGTGTTGAGACCACAGATGATGACTTAGCCATGGGAAACGTTGAGTCTTTCCGGAGGGACTTTGCCTCTAGAGTGTGGCTCACGTACAGAGAGGAGTTTCCAGCGCTGCCCGGCTCCTCCCTGACCTCTGACTGTGGCTGGGGCTGCATGCTCAGGGCGGGTCAGATGATGTTGGCTCAAGCCCTGGTTCTTCACTTGCTTGGTCGAGGTGGGTGCCATTATGATTGCCATGAAATATTTATTCTATCAATGCATTCAATATGTTAAGCAGTTCTATAGACACTCTTTACTCTTTATTAGAGATATAACAATACCCAAATTATTGTGATATTGTATCATCTCTCAGTAATATCATGGGCCATCACAATGTATTGAATCTCAAGTGTCTTTGCTTGTATTCATTGTTATGGTGCAACAATAGCTAAAAGAAACAGAGGGAACTACATAGACCATAATCCTTTGCTGTGTTTCAGTCCAATTTACACAATGAAATAACTGTTAAGCACTTTTAAATTTTAAGTCTTTGGTTTACGATGGAACAAAGGCTTGTCAGGGCATTTTTAAAGGAAAAAGTAGTATATTCATAATGTTGTTAGCCTCTACAAAATATTATAATAAATATCGAACTGAAAGATGCATATCGTGAAAATATCTTACAGAGAAATTTGGATATAGTTACAGCCCTAAAATATATGTAAAGATTCTATTTGCATTGCATTATTGCAGTATTCATTTACTGTTGTGGAGTTCTCTTAGTGGTGGTAAGACAGAACTGTAGCAACAGCTGCCCTGGGGTAGACTAACAGAAGCAAGGCTGCCAGTCTGTGCCTTTGGCCTGTCCAAATACCTCCAATTCCTGACCATCATTCTGTGGAAAGTGAGGAGGAAATGGCTTGCCTAAGGTCACAATGGTCGTATGCAGTATATTTCGGGCCTGTTCTAGTCCCAGTTTAGTTCAGTCCAGTTTTGGTCAAAATTTTAACGAGATGTTAACGCAGCCTAAAATTCTAAAGTTAACTCTGTTGTGTAAAATTGGTCTATTGGATATTTTTTATATTTGACCTTTTATCATAGGAATTTGGAGATGCTAAACTTGAATTGATTGGGCTTAAAGCTTGTTAAAATCCACTTACTTTGACTCTAAAGTGCCGTACACTTTATATTCTCTTTTCATTATGGGTCGACATGGTTTCAAGACTCCCAGTTTAATGTAGCCATTTAAAAACAATATTTAAACTTGTACTTTTCTCTAATTTAAAATATGTCACAAATGAAATATTTCTCTATAAAATATCTGATGAGCACTTAAGCACATTTATTGATCCATTTCACACTTGGTCATTGAAGGTCACTTTGATAATGCTTTCGACTTGACTCTGGACAATTTTATGATCACAGCCACTCCCCTTTTCTCTGCCTGAAGCTCCCTCCCAGTTTGTGAGCAGAACTGTTAAAGTGAAATAATGGGACACCCAAAGTTAGAACTGAACAGAAGACACCCAATCTGTCACTATAGCATACACAGCTTTTCCCTATTAAAGCCAAGAAGTTAGTAAGATGTAATTAACTTGTTTTAAAATGTTACTTAGGAAGGTAGGAATTTATTAATCAAACCACAAAGTATAAGTGATTTTAGTTTTAGTTTCTTTTTCAAGCCTGAATCATGGTCATGTCATGGTGAAGGACATTCAGCACAGAACAAATCGGTGACAGATTACATAAAACAGTGTTTTTGTCAACCTATATTTAATTACTTCAATTAATAATTTTATTTTATACTACTTTTATAAACTGTCACTTAATGTTTATGGTGATCTTTAAACCAGTAATATTTTGAACATTAGAGGTAATATTATTTAGGAGAATCCAAGAAGCAAAAGGTATAATTTCTTGCAGAGTGAAACACTGGGATACCCAAAGATAGACCTGAACAGAGTGACACCCACCCTATCACTACAGCATACACAGGTTTTCACTATTAAAAACAAGATGTTAAAAAGATGTAATTAACTTGTTTAACTTTGTTAAAACTTAAAAGGTAGAAATGTGTTATTCAAACCACACAGAATAGGTGATGTTAGTTTTAGTTTCTTTTTTAAGCCTGAATCCCGGTCATGTCTTGGTCAAGAGCATTCAGCATACAACTTGTGAAATCGGTGACAGATTACATAAGACAGTGTTTTTCCCATATAGTATTTTATTATTTCAGTGAATAGTTTTATTTTATACTACTTTTATGGTCAAATTGTCACTTAATGTCTCTAGTTATCTTTTAAACTAGTAATATATTGAACATTGTGTACTACAAGTCAAAAGTTTGGACCCACTTTTTATTTTATGTTTCTTCTTTATTTTCGTGATTATTAAGCATCAAAGCATCAAAATAACTCCAAACCTGTTTCAGATTTTAGGTTTTTAAAAAGAACTACCCTTTGCTTTGATCACTACTTTTGAGAATTGTCATTTATTTACCCTGACATGGCACACCTTGATCTGAAAACCATTTCAGGAGACATTATTGTGAAGATCATTGAGAAGGTGTGTCTAAACCTTTGCCTGGTAGTGTAGATATGTTTATTCATGAAAATACATAGGAAAGAAAAGTAAAAAGTATAATTTATTGCATAATAATGTATTATTTCTTAAGTCTTATATGGATCCTATGTAAAAAAAAAAAAAAACATAGGGACATTAGTATCCTCTGTTCATTTGAAACCAACAAAATATATTAATTAAATGTAAGTAAGTTGATGTATCATATTTTCACAGACTGGACATGGTCAGAGGCACTCACTCTCCAGCCCTTAGACACAGAGACATGGACCACATCTGCAGCCAAACGTTTTGTAGCTTCTCTGGAGGCTTCTCTGCAGGGCTCTCCTGGATCTTCTCAGCTTAAACCCCCAGAACCCCCCCCAGTCCAAGCATTTGGCTCAGCTGAAGAGGCTGACGCACACATAAAAGACATGTACCACAGAACTCTGGTGTCCTTGTTTGGAGACAGCCCTTCCTCTCAACTCAGTATTCACAGACTCGTCCAATTGGGTTTAGTGATGGGGAAACAGGCCGGAGACTGGTATGGCCCTGCAGTGGTAGCACACATCCTCAAGTAAGTAGCACTATTAAAATCTGATACAGCTTAAAGTAATTGTGTATTTTAGTCTGTAGCATACTTTTAATTCAATTTTGTGGTTTGTGTTGACTTTCTCTCACCTTTATTGCTCACTTGTATCTCATAGGAAAGCTGTTGAAGAAGCAATAGACCCCATCTTGGCAGGGATAACAGCCTATGTGTCCCAGGACTGCACAGGTGCGAAATACGAGCCCACTGCTGTTGATAAAGCAGTATACATGGGACACTTTCCAAACTGACCACTGTTCTTCAGTCCTTTTTCCTTTTGGTTATTTATGAATAGTGTTATTATAATACTAAAATTGAGATCAGCTCAGGAAAAGGTTTGGTTAAACTATATTATGCTATTTTCTACACAAATAGGTGTAGTTTTTATTAATACAATGTGCTATCACTAGTTATGATACAGCAGATCAAGACTATTCTGGAAGTTTTTTGGAAATGTGCAAGTTTAATTCAATATTGAAAACTCGTCTATTTCTTCAGTATTGATTATTATCTTTTGATAACCATGTTTATGAAGTTCAAAAGTCATGAAAGCCTCGATTTCACGCATACATAAGTTGTCAAAGTAAAATTATACAGTAAAATTGACAAAATTATATTAAGCATATTTCCAGCAAAAAGGCATTAAATAGCTCTTCACATAACTCTTGACATTGGTATAATGTGTAATAATCTAATAGCGATTACATGAAAAAAAGCTAATATGGCCTGAAGGTTGCATGTCCTATTTTTAGACTGACATATGTACAGACAAATGGCCCCAGTCTGACCTCTTGTATTATTGATCCTCTGTAGTGTACAGTGCAGATGTCATGGACAGCCACAGGGCATCAGGAGCAGAGAGGGACTCTAGGGCCCCTCCTCCCCCTCACGATGAACCATCCTGTACTGACCAGTTAGAAAGTCGAGCAGTCATTATTCTAATACCTGTGCGGCTGGGAGGAGAGAAAACCAACCCTGACCACATCAACTTTGTCAAGGTATGGAACAGAGCTGTGCAATTTACCAAATTATTGCTTCAGCCAAATGGTGCAATAATAAAATCACTTCATTAAATTTGTTTTGAGTGAGAGGAGTGTTTGCCCTTGTCTAATCTTCTGTGGCTTTTAAAACTTGAATTACAAAACAGCACTAGATAAGAATAACAATGCTACAATGGAATAATTCCTATCTATTTGTATAGAATTCAAATATTTAACTGCTGATAATACTGACATCAATGTCTCTAAATTACATTTAATGAAAACATAAATTTAATAGTAATTACAACAAATTCTTCTGTAATTGATAGTATGGGATGAGTATGTCCACAAATTACTCATTTTGCAGTCAGTAAAACAAATCCAGTAAAATGCATAAAATTCACAATAATTACACATGTAAGCCACTAAACCAATAGCTATGGTTGACTTGTAATAGATACTATACTTATGTAATAGGTACATAAAATTTGTGTATTAGTTGCATATTAATAATAAAACATTACTATAGAAAGAGACAAGAGAGCCTGTATTGGTCCCGTAAGTTAATATTCACTGAGTGTTATATTTTCTTTTTTATCAGCAAAAAAGCTGAATGATTTGGGAAAAATATCTAATTACAATTTTTCTAGTTAAGTAGTGATTAGATTTTCCATTTATGTTTTAATAATAGGCTTCTTTTCAAATATTTAAATGCATCTAAGAGAATGGACAAAAAACAAAAAAAATTAACAAACTAATACAAGAATCACAGCATAAAACTTTCTTACTTATTGCAGAATAAGACAGGACATTTTATTGTTCGTGAAGGAAATTATGGTACTACAAAAATGCATCCTTTGTGATTTGATAATTGCATCCATTCAGATTGCGATTTCAGTTATGATTAATCTTGTTGCAGCCCTAACCAGCATATAAAAGAATACATTTAAATCACACTGTGTCTTTTCTGTTTTATTTAGAACCTTTTAAGCCTGGATTACTGCCTTGGCATCATTGGTGGAAAGCCCAAACAGGCCTGCTACATTGTCGGATTTCAAGGTTAGCGTTGCTATAATGGAACCAGAGAAAGACAAAGAGAGAGTTGGTATGAATAACAGATGATTTTGCATAATATACCCTTTTTTATCCAGAGAAGACAAAGTAAGTTAATGTATTCATGTTTGTGTGTGGAAAAACGGAGAGGAGTGGAGCCAAGTGAAGCAGGCTCTACTTTATTCTTCCTGACCCATCAAAGCTTCGCCCATTCATCACAAGTAAACCTCCCCAAGTTGTGAGGCGTAATTGATTTCCATAGGAAGCATGCATTAAATTTAATCCAGTCTCCAAAGTGAGCCACTCTCTATCACCTTCAGAGGCCAGGAGGAACCTTCAGTTGTACATCTTGGCAGTCAATATTTACGCATTTACATTTTACCAATTTGAAATACAGTGGTGGATGATGTCTAAATGACAAGCAATACATTCTGGCTGCCAAGGGACTGCTCGGCAAAGCATTTATCATATGCAAATGCTGTCTCATAATTGCGTGTTTGTAAAAGTAATTCTCCCACACAAAAATTAAATGACAACCTCTTTCTTTTGACTGTAAAGAATGTGCACGTAGATCTGATTATGCAGATTCTAATGCGCCCTGCTGGATATTAAAAAGCAGCAACCTTCTGGGAGGCATATTTGACGCACACTAGCCTAACATTAAGCTGAGCAGGTGACTTTGAGCTACTCTGCATAGAAATTGGAGCGAGCGCGTTTTGGTAATAATGTGATGTTTTTGAATAACTTGTCTTTTGTTTTGTCCTTGTAGACGACAGCTTGATTTACATGGATCCTCATTACTGTCAGTCTTTTGTGGATGTCAGCACTGGCGAGTTCCCTCTGCAGGTAATGGGGAGGTACACACACAAGCTGCCTAAGGCCACTGTTGTGTGAATGTAATCACTTCTGTAACACTTAAGGACTGCATCTTTAAAGATGCATTGTGTAACTTTTCTAGTGGAGGGTATCATCAAATGCTTGTCTCTGTGAAGATGTGATTGTTTTTTCTGAAATGTTTCACAGTATTGTATTAAGTCTTTCTATCATCATGGAGACCAAACCAGACCAAGTTACAGGTCAGATCTGTGGAGAGACAATCCCACTCACAGTCAGAATAAATGCCTGTTTTTCTAGGTATTTTTGAGCTGTAAAACCACCTGTAATTTCATAAATGTAAGGTAAAGCGGTTTAATGTCTGTGGAACATTCAAGGCAGAGCAGTGACATATAGAAACAAGCAGGTGACCACCACAAAAGTTACACAGTGCACCTTTAAGTGAGCTGAACTGGTAGTTTGTGTATTATATCTGCATAAACTGAGATGAGTTATTGCAATGAATAGAAATTAGCTATAGCCATTTTGTTTGGCTACAAGATTACTTGCAATTGAATCGCTAATTAAATTGACTTAATTAACAAATCTGCCTTTATGTACCATAGATGTATCATGTTTCCACAAACAAAATATCCTGTCTTCTTCTGCATAAAAACAGTGTAGTTTAGAGCTGTAAAAAAGTTAAATTAAATGTGACTCTTGTATTAGTTTTTCAGTAGGCTTGTCACAATAACACATTTTCAAGTTCAAGTTATATTGCTGAAGAAAATATAGAAGATAAGTAAGAATATTGCCACTAAATTATGGCACTGACACGATAACCCAAAGGCAGATTTAAACCACAAAAACTATTCTAAATATATATTATTGTTAACAAAATCATGAGCTGCAATAAATAAGCAGCAGGATGAAACAATTTAGTACTTAAGTTTGCATCTGTATTAAGTCATAGAAGATATTAATTCAGCCTTTTACATTTTAAATCTTATTAAAAAGCCAAAAAATAACCAAGAATGTCCCAGTAGCGCAATGAAAATGTACACAAAATGAATATTGACCCCAAAAAGACATTGTACCAGCTTTCATATATGGAAAGATACGTCGATATAGTATATATACCACAAGCTACATAGACAAATAGGTGCACTGTGTAACATTTCTAGTGGAGGGTTCACCACCTGCTTATCTCCATGGAAATGTTATTGCTTTGTCTAGAATATTCCAGTTTAGATTAAACCTACAGTTTCTATCACGAGGGAGACAAATAGGCTATAGCACTATGCTACATTACAAGTCAGAAGGAAGGAATTATTGTATTTTTGAGCAAGAATAAATGACAGATGGAGAATAAATGCTAGATGTATATGTTTAAAGTCATGTCGTGGAATATTCTAGGCAAAGCAATAACATTTTCATGGAGACAAGAAGGTAGTGGACCCTCCACTAGAAAAGTAGTAGTGCACCTTTTAAGAGGAGTAATTAGATTTTTTTCACTTCAAATAAACCAGCCCAGGATAAAGTGGAAGAAAATGGATAGATGAACTTCTAAAAACTGTAAAAAAATATATATATATTTAACAAATATAAAAATTAAGTTTACATTTTGTATCTGAGAAATCACCTGTATAAATGTAAATGTAATAGCAATAGCATTAGCATGCAGATGTGAGGCTGTGAAAAGGGTAGGTATATATAATAATTAATAATTAAATTTTTTCTTTTAGGTAAATTTCACAGATTAAAATCCAGTTATAGTCATACAATCAGGGACATTTTTTTTAAATATAGTTTTTAATAAGAAAAAATAATAAAATCCCACTGCTCACATTGTAAACTGTTATAAATGTAAAAGGAGAAGCAAACATGTTGATTAACCTAACTTAATTGCCTGACATATATTTAATTCATCTTGATAAATTTACATGATTACATTTGTGCCTTTTTTGTAGTCCTTTCATTGTCCATCACCAAAGAAGATGCCATTCAATAAAATGGACCCAAGCTGTACCATTGGATTTTACTCCAGAAGCCTGAAAGACTTTGAGAGAATCAATCAAGAGCTGACCAAGGTATACATTATTAATTTACTTCTGTGTTTTATTTATTTTATATTTCACAATCTTATCTGCATGTTAAAGCTTTAAGCGCCATTACATTACACTGCCCAGTATCTATTTTTGAATGTGTAATGTAAAGGGTAACCAGTAGGTGGCACCATTTAGCCACGAATACACCTTTCTTCTCGCTCTGTTCACTGAAGGCATTGGTCTGTAGTTCGGTGCTTTACTAAGACTGTTCACACATACACACAATTCACATTAAAATTTTAACTAAACTGTGACTAAACTTGGAACTTAACCAGGACTAGAACAGGACTAAACCAGGGCCACATTAAGTCTATAATAGGACTAAAATGGGCTCAAACCAGGACCAAACCTTGAGTGGTTGCCAGGCATGCCTTGAAAAATATCTAATTTGAATTAACTAATTACACAATTATTTAATGTCATAAATTGTCATATTGGGGTGCCCTGCGTAAACCTCTGAACTAGGAAGCATACAAAAATTACCACTACTACAAAATCAAATTTCCACTATTGCAAAATCCAAGTATCACGACATAATTGCACATTATTTACACAATTTTATTTCTAATTAGAGTAATGTGATAATGTTTTCATGGATTGTGGATCTATCTCGGTATGTTTTCAACAACAAAAAAGTGCGCTGCCACTCAAAGAAGGTTGAAAATCACTTGTAGTTTTTTAAGTTTTTTAAAAAAATTTGTTTACTAAGATATTGACAGTGGATGATATACATTAACCATAACAGGAAAAATGCGTTCTACCTGAGTTTAACTTACGCTGATTTCCACCTATAGTTCCTGGGCAAGTTAATATTTGTTAGTTAATAGTCCCATTTAAAAAAAATCTAAACCAAATCTCATAAAATTTCTGTACCAAAAAATGCTCCTTTGACTTAAATTTCCACTGGGCAGTCTTTAAGCTTTAACGTCCTATTATGTTACTCACATATTTTGTATTCATTATTTAGCCATTGTAGTTATTTTCAAAAAAGTTCAATTTCACATCATTCTTGTCTGGTTTTTCACAGCTACTGCAGCCCTCAGCCAAAGAGAAATACCCCGTGTTCACTATTGTCCAAGGTCGAAGCAGAGATTATGACCTGTCTGCGAGTCTGAACCCAGAGAAGAGAGAGTGGCCCTTCATTCGCCGCACAGTCACAACTACAGGAGACTTTGTGCTGCTTTGACACATGCAAACTACTGATAACGCACTCCATACAACTAAATATGAACTAGTCAGGATGTTGGACCATAATTCGCTAGCCTTACAGCGTAATTATATATAAGTAATTTTTCAAAGTTTTCAGGAAAATTAAAAAGCAAACAGCCAATGCCAGTAGGATGGTGGGGGCGGTTTGTGGTTTTATTTAAGATGTTAAAATATTTCTGATTGGTCAAAGACAGAGCCTGTGACACTTACAGATAACAGCAAGGTCTGAGGAGTAAGGTGAAACTGAAAAAAACTGGCAAGAACTATTACATTAAAATAAATAATACTTAGGCAGTTATGAAATGAGTCTGACTATTTAAAGCTATAGTCTTACTATTTTAGTCTTCACACTGCACACTTTTGGTTGGGTGCTATAATACCAGAGAAGGGCAAGTGGAAGTGAATTTCATTGGCTCCTATCTGTAATGTCATTCCTTGTTACAGTGTTGGCTCCATTTGCAGTTAATTCTTATTTTGAAGTCCAGTTATTTTAGTTTGGTAATAATTAGTATCAAAAGCAAACATTAAAAAGCAATATCTTTAACAACCACGATACTTCTTTGCCAAAACATTTCACAACAAATGAAGGCGTAGATTAGAAACAAAATGCTCTATTAAAGAAGCCAATATTTTAAGCAATATGTAAATCTGAATTGATTTAAATGTATATATTCTAGTGCAGGTAAATGTGTATTTTTGTATGTCGTCTTTGAACGCTTGGCAGCAAGCGTTTTCATTTTGCAAACCTCAAAAGTTAATTTAACATTTAATTAACCAACACTTGAATCATAGGTTAATGAAGTACATAATTTTACTGTTTTTGTGGCTCATGTACTATAATTTCACATTTCTAAAAATCAGTATTGTAAATGGAAATTAATGCCATATGCACATTCTTTTTTTATAATTTAAATAAAATTATTCATGTATATTTTTTGTTCTTTTATTTTTTCATGTTTCAAAGTTTCCCAAAGTTTTATTTCACATGTTTGATTTGCTCGAGAAACCAACATTGTTTAGCTGAGTTTCCCAGTTTTTCCAATAGTGAATCCTAACCTCAGTGGAGTGTTGAAATGTATTCAATTCCTCCTCTTGCAGTCAAATGTAGCAGATTAAAACTAATCGTACGTGCTAACCATCTCTACAGCCCATTAACCAGGGACGGAAACACTGTGACCTGGTGACACTGGCGGCAGTTGTGTTCCTGTGCGAAGGAAACGAAAATATCCCAGTGTGCGATGCTCCGTTACCATGGTTAATATGTCTGCTGGCCCCTCTCTCCTCCGGCTATGTCCCTCTGTTTTCATGTACAATACAAATTCTTGTATTATGATGGGCCCTGCTTTTCAAATGGAGGAACTGACTCTGTCTTGTGGAAGCTGGGGTTAAGGGTGAGCACAGCCAGACAGAAGGCTAGAAGAATCCCACATCTGTTCAGTTTCTACCATGGAGATGCAACAACACAGTGTGCATAAAGACATCCTTCATAGCCCCCAGTCCATGTGTATGTTTATCAGGCTCTGTTTGAGGTGTGGACGGCGCTGGGACATCAATTATGCACAATCCAAAGACATTCTTGAGTTTTAAAAGATGGGAAGGAAGTGGATTCATGGTTTCATAGATGAGAAAAGCTTATAGAGAAGGATTTGGGGATTTTGGAGGGAAACATGAAAGGACATTTGTGTGAGACCACTGAAGGCCTGTGTTCTCCATGTATTTACAAAGGACATATGAATATTTGATTAATGACTCAGGCTCTGGGGAAATGTAATGGCTTTACAAAATGGGCCCATAACAAACATGTCCACACAGCAGCAGCAGCAGTGAGGTTCAGTTTAACACAGCGCTGAGAGGGAGAGCAAATGCCACCAAGTCATTCTGTGTCCTACAAATGAATAGAGATGGATCCAGTATAGACCACAGTCCGTATAAAGAAGTGGGCTAAGGGAGTGTGACGTCACCCATAGTGTTCAGCTCCAGTCAAATCCATGGATCCAACTCTATGGAGCTCAACAGTGGCTGCCTGCTCCTGTTCCAGAAGTAAATTTTCCATGCATTTTTCTAGACTAAAATTTCAAATATTCAGATTTCAAAGATGTTGCAGATGCTAAGCAGCTACGTGCTAACTAATATCCATAATGTGGTTGTTTTAAGTCCAACAATGCAAGATTATGTGTAATGTTTTTAAGACTTTACTGTTTATAAAGTTTCAGACCCAAAATTATAGGTCTTGTGGTCATTAGTTACCATGTATCTGATTATCCCCAAGCAAACGTTTGAACTTTTAATATACATTTTTTTCAATGTCTATGAGAAAAATATATGAGAAATTTGTTGGCTTGGTGCTCACTGTTATGTTCCATAGAGTACAGACAGAGAAAGAAGCCCAAAACATCCTATTGATTCTCATGTGGTTGGTCAAAAACTTAGTCAAAACTTCAATACATTAGGAAAAACATAAAGGCACACTATGCAACTTTTCTGTTGGAGGGTCCACCACCTGCTTGTCTTCATGGAGATGTTATTGCTTTGCCTTGAATGTTCCATGTATGACATTAAACATATCCATCTAGCATTTATTCATAACGGGTGTTTCTATTGCGCAAAATACAATAATTCCTTTGTCAATAGGGGTGACTCTCCACAGATCTGAATTGTAATGTAACATAGTGCTATAACCTGCTCGTGTCGTTTGTAACAGATTTAGATAGAGGCTTAATCTATACTGTGGAACATTCTAGACAAAGCAATAACATTTCCATGGAGACATCAGGTGGCAGACCCTCCACTAGAAATGTTCATACTGCACTACTACCACTTTAAAGGTTGTTTTTACAAGACATTAATTAGTACTAATTTAATATGTCGAGATCCCTTGCTACATAAAGTTGACTCTTATAACAGATGAAATATAATATTGCAGTTGTGGAAACTGTGCCAAATTGTATACCATGTGTAATATGTAAACTATATATTTTTATATATTGACTGATTTATTTAAAGTTTACTTGTCTACTTATCAGGGAGAATTCACATTAACAGTGACCTACACGTAGAAGAAAATAAGTTTGTGTCAAGTTACCTTCATTTTCCAGTAATAAAAATACCTCTGTATAAATAGTTAATTATAAACCAGTACCATTCCATTAATATATGAGAACGATATAAAAATATGTATTATAATTTTAGCAGAATGTAAATGGATCCCGTGAACAGTGATAGTGTCCACACGCACGACGAAAGTGCAGTGTAATCCTCCCAGTTCTATTAATGTATACAAATATTTATCATAATTGGAGCATGAGCAGTATGTAAATATATCCAGTGGTGTTGTAGTGTCCACATGTGTCTTTTAAATGGTGGTGTCCCTGTGCCTCCTTCTCTTTACACCAGGTGCAGCCCTGTCAGATTTATGCTCCGGAGCTCCTGCCCACCCTTGTGGAATGCCACGCATCTTCAAACAGGTACTGCACTTTGAAATCTCATCTCAGCGTGATATCTCAGAGCACCTAAATATACCCAGCTCCTCCACCCTCAACGGAGCGTAAATACTGCACCCAAAGGACCCAGTCTCCAGTCTGTCCACCCAACTGTCCACTTGTCGCCAGTCGTCTGCTCCTCGGGCTGCTTTCTGCTGGCAATATACCACATACAAAAAATAAAATACACAAATTCAAAATGTACCTTATTTTTTTATACCATAGTATTATGAGCAAGTTAAACAAAAACAACTGAACTTATTTATGAAGCAAATTCATCACCAACCAGATAGCTTAATTAGGGTTAGTGCAGATTTTGCCATGGCGTTTAAGTCCAGTTGTTTTCATTTAATATGATAATATCTTATTCTTGGATGTCTCAAAATTTGCATTAATTAACAACCACAGTATGTAACTTTTTTCCCAAAAAATAGACTAAAGTAAAAGCGTGTGCATTTTTCATTTTTGCTAGTTATTGGACAGAAAAAGCGCACGTCCTCTGAGCTGGCTTGCATCTCCATAAACCTGACTGGCCTGGAGGAGGGCTTCTTCCTGCCTGCTTTCATGAAAATTTTGTCCCTATGTATAGGTATATGGTTGCTATGACAATAATCAATAAATGTACTTCTTTATCATTTCATCACCTCTCGTTTGCGTTGGTTTTCACTTCTCATGTTTGTATTTGTGTAATGTTATTATTGCTGTCTGTCAAACCCCTCCGTATTACACATATGCTGTTTTAAACTAAAAAAGAGAAAGAAAACAAATGCTCCCCCACACTGTACTCTGCCCCTGGAGGAGTGCTGCGGGACTGCATGTCAAGCTGTGATTAATCTGCACCACACGGGACAGGACCCCCTCGTGAACGTGACCTGCCCTGGACTGGGTCAAAGGTTCTCAACTTTCTCACCCTAAAATTTAACCCAGAGAATATATTTTTACAACTACCAAAACTGCTTTTCTTGTGACATGGATAGTGTTATTAATACTCGAGGTGGAGAGAAACAAAATCCCTATACTCACATAATAAATATAGTTTACATTTAAAATATGATTCTGATTTCACTGTGTAACTACAAAAATAAATCTTGTAAAGAATACTTACTTTACCATATTTTTTGAACTTTTGTGTTTCATGCAGTGTTTTTAGTTTAGGCCTGTACAAATATCTTCTGATTCTTGTATTATGTCAGTTCATATTTCAGTCTTTTTCTCAATACTTCTGGACATGTTTAAAATATGAACTTTGAACAGAATCCTGTTATTGAAAAATTAATCGTAAATCGCAATCTCAATGCTTGTCAGAAAGCACTCAATTAGATACTGTACACAAATTGCTCAGTTCGGCCATTAGACTGCATAAAGAAGTGAACTAAAGGAGTGTGACATCACCCATAGTGTTCAGCTCCAGGCAAATGAAGTTCACAAAGCTAGCAGTTGAGGGGCCAAGTTCCATGTTAGGAATAGGAATTAACTGACAAAATAGCAAAATCAGGATTGTGTTGAGTGGATTAATAAGAACATTTTAAAACCAAAATGACGAGGCTCAGTGCAGCAGTTACAGAGAGAGGGACAACAGTTTTTTAATGTAAAGTGAATTGGAGCCAAAGTCGATGGAACTGGAAACACACCCATGCTCTCTTTCTATTTGGAATGTGGCGGCAAGCAATTTAGCTACGTCCATTTATATATACAGTGTATGGTTCAGCCTTACCCCCTGCTCCATCGCTCCACACAGCTCCACTCTGCCTGCTTGCCCCGCTGCAGGAGGAGAGCACAGTGGCAGGGGCCCAAGCAAACCTCCCGGCCCGGTATTGGCTAACCTCGCCCGCCTGTGACAACAAGAAGGGCACCGGAGTTAACATTTAGATAACGGATGTGGGTGCCTCTTTCCATTTCCATTCGAGGTGACAGCCCATCTTAGCAGCACACCTCAGCTTGTGTTAGTGTGCGCCCTTGGGTGGGTGACGGCGGGCGGGGGTGGGTGATGGGTGAAGGGGGGTGTACCATCTGAAAGGGTGATGTGGAGGAACGCCGAAATTCCTCATTCTGTTCTCCTCTGAGGCATGGCAAACCCTCTGTCAGCTTTTACTAACCAGAAACATCCGGAGAAGAGGCCTGGGTTGAAGGGAGGGGATATTGGCTGCGCTGGGGCTGTCTTCTCTCCTCTACGGGTGGAGCTGAGCGAGTGTCAGCCTGTCTCCTAGTGTATCTGTGTGCACCAGGACATGCTATGAATACAGCCTGGGATCACTCACGCACACCACTAGTCCTAGCTACGCCTCGGACAGTAGCTACTAACATCTGTCTATGCCAAAGAGTAAGTTTGGTACAGTTTCAGAGCTGTGTCTATGTGGGGTTTATTTTAATGCAGGTATGGACAGTGGAAGATATATTACATGGACATATGTGACAAATATGAAGGAAGGCTGTAATAAAATATAAAATAATTTACTATTCAAACAAGTTTGTTATATTTTACAAAATGATGTAAAAACCGTAAGACGTGTAGGCTGTAAAAATTAGAGCCCGACCGATATATCGGTTGGCCGATATTATCGGCTGATGTGGGCAACTTTAGGCATATCGGCTATCGGCTATGCTTGCTGATAGGGGCCGATATTTCACGTGGGCATGTTATACCTCCTTATAAAGCTTAGACTCTCTACATTCTGTTCATTTAATCCAATTTACAGACAGATAAATGTCCTAATATGTGGCTCCACATCAGTATTTATCTACGGAGTCATTTGTCTGTGTGTGTCCATACTGTCCCTGAACACACCACAGAGTCGCGTCACTCACGTGTGTCTGTTTACACCTGCAGACACAGATCCAAACACTGAGATTATATTCTTTTTACGGACAATCGGTTTGAGTCTGGATTAAAAGGACATTTGTTAGTGTAGATTTGTGATGTGAGGAGGAGCCTGTATGAGCGGTGAGTGTTGGAAATATGTCGACTCTGAAGCTAGTTTTTGTCATTTGTTATGGGTTAGCTGCTGTAGCTCCCGCACATAAACAGACTGTTTTCTATTGGTCTGTTCTAAAGTGACTATATTGGCCGTATATTTGCTACTGGACCTGCACTGATATGTAAATGAGCTGTGAATAGACGTGTGAATTATGACATTTGCGCATATAATTAATTACCGCGGCGCGCACGTATTTACGGCTAAAGGCTAATAGCGCTACTTTCTTTACTAGTTATGGGTCCGTCGCGAACGAAATGACTCTTAGAACCGGCTCTTTGAAGGGAACGACGGGAGCCTGATCCTTATTGGGAGCCGTGTTTTCTCTTTCTCTCACTTTTTTTCTCTTCACGCCGCGTGCAGATTCGTGGTTTGACAGCGGCAGCGGCTAAAAACGAAACTTTGAGAAATTTGCGTGTACGTAGGATTAAAAAAAATAAAAATAAAAAAACGAGCATATTTGACTGTAGTTTAGCATAAAATAAATAAGTCCCGGTTTAGTTCTTTTTCAGTCCTGGTTTAGACCTGGTTCAGTCCTGATTCAGTCCTGTTTTAGACGTGCTTTAGTCCTGCTTGCAACAAAACAATCTGAAGAGCCACTTGGGAGCCAAAAGAACCAGCAGCTTTTAGTGAGCCGAGCCAAAAGAGCCGGTTCTCTAAAAAGAACTGGAATACCCATCACTAGTGTCTAGAATGTGATGCAAAAATGCCATTAAGCCAAACCTAAGTATCGGCAGCTCCAACTCCCATTATATCGGTTTCATATCGGCCACAGCAAAATCCATATCGGTCGGGCTCTAGTAAAAATTATTCTCAAATAAAAAGTACAGTTGTGATACCTAGTATTTGATTAGCCTGTTTGTGAGAACTGTTTAAAAAGCACAAGTGGTACAAGTTGTGGAGTTTTAGGGCTGTAAAGTCTTTAATGCAACAGTCTACATCTGTCTATCTTTTCAAAGTGGGCTCAGAGCAACTGCAGCTCTTCCTCAAAAGAAGTATCACTTATTATGCATATACATACATTAGGAGCTGCATAATGCAAGTCAGTGTATATTTCAGCTATTAGTTTAGAATTTTATACCTAATAGCATCCATTGCTACAACACTAATAAACTGTAATTCAAAATAGTTAAAGGTTAAATACTTGACATTACTTTATACAAGTATACTAGAACTTTCACTACTAGTTTGCCAATAGTATGTGGTCCCTAAACTAAAGTGTTACCAAAGTTTCACATTAACTACACAAACACATATTTGTTCAATTTTGTTTAGGAGCTCATTTTAGCCAAATGCATTTTCTATTGGAATATTATTTTTCTATTGGAAAAAGAGTCATATTATAGGCTTTCATTATGCATTTATTTGTACAAATATAGTTGTGAACCACGTGACCTTTATAGAACTAGATACTTAATTTAAATTTGATTCCCTTTTCATGAACACATTAAAACAGGGTCATATGGGCCAACACCATGTTAGATAATACAATAATAAGTCCGTTAATAGATTCTGGAGTTGGGGTTACATATAGCCAATCATAATTAATGTAAGAGCACCGGAATTTAATTAGCGGCAGTGTGATATTCTCCAAACAGATAAAAGGCCATATGTGTGCGCTGCATGCAGAATGAAAGCTCTCCTCCATCTTATAGATCTGTGCCTATCTGCTCCACTCTATAACCCCATCCTCATCCCAAACTCCTGCAGGCCCTGTACACCATTACCATGCAGTCGCAATAAAACCCACAGTAATTAAAGGGGATCTGGCTGTAATTGCCTCAGTGAATCAACTTAATCAGCACCTGTGCTCACAGTCAAGCTAATGGTGCAATCTAACCTTTTAATACCCCAGAAATTAGAATGGTAAAAAATTATACACCTGATAATCATTCTGTATTTTGAACCTCTTGAGTGGACAATGAGTGGTCCATTGTCCAAGGCAAATATTAAAGCGGCAGTCTGCTGAGTGGGCACGATATAGCCAGTATGAGGGGAGAGGAGAGGAGAGAGAGGCCTGCCATAAGGTTTAGTGCTGATTCTTCGTAACAAAAGGTAAAAAGAACTAAAGAAACCTACAGCTGCATAACTTGACTGTAGCCTATAGTTACTTGGGCATATAAGCAAGAAAGCAGGATGAAAACAGTTCACACAAACAAATATTCACTTTTACATTCAAATATCCATGCTAGTACTTGAAGATGCTGTACCAGATTTTTACAGAATTTTTGGTTCATTTTAAAGAGTTTGCAGTGGTTCCTAAGTTATTCCTCACTTTCTGTATGCTTTCTGGGCATCTTAATTACTCACCACATTGAGTTTATAAGCATTTTTCACAACTGTTAGAGACCAGTGCAGAGTTTTAGAGTTGTTAATAAAACTAACAATAACTAGCATGCTAATGTTCACTTCACCTGATTATCGGACAATAAAATGCTTTCTAATTTGATGAAGACAGAACACACCAGACTTATTTTCACCTCCAGAGCTGTTCATACAATACATCTGTACATGGGGCAGTATTTTACCCAAATACATTTGGAAAAATCTGATACAGGCCCTTAACAAGACGGAAGCTTGAATAGCTGCAGTTTCATGTAGTTTGCGGAGTTAAAATGGGTGATTTGTGAAAAACAACGAACTAAAGAACCAAAAAAAACCAATGCGCTTGAAAACAAAACATAGGCTTAGCAAACAGTACTACTTTGCTAACAGCTACAAGAAGAAAACAGAAACAGATAAGGACACAGCTAAAATCATGAATAAATTAGCACACCCATTACTCTCTCACCACTGGGCCCCAGCCTCATTGAAATATAGGTCTTCTCAACACATATACCTAATATAGTAAAAAAGAACATTTAAAATGATTCAGTGGCTTGTATGAACACATTAATTTTCAGTACTAAAATATATATTTTTAGCAGGTCTCAGGCCCTACTTTGTTCTGGTGTGGGATGCATAATGGATTCCTATGTAATCCATTAGAGCTGCGGAGGGAGCAGAGATAAAGGGGGCCACACAGAACACACCCGGGGTTCTTCTTTAAATGAAGAGTTAATAAAGAACTGTACAAGGTTAATTATTAGACTATAATCCTGTATTGTGCCAGATCCTCATGCTCTGTAGATCATAATGGGTGTCTGTCAAAGTAGCGGTGGACGATATGCCATGAAATTTATATCTTGATTTTCTTTGAGCCAGATAATGATTTGAATTTTATTACTATTAATTTAAGTGGTAAACAAAGTAATCTGCTTGTTTTAAGAATTCATACTTTACTATAATTGTTCACACAGCCTAAATTTACTATAATTGTTCACACAGGACTAGTGTCGTTATGATGATGATGATTTCTATGATGATGATGATTTCTATATTAAGAAACAGACTCAATACTCATATACAAAATCTGATACCACAAGGATAATAATACTCTATTAATAGAATGTGATTTTCAACATTAAATCATAGTACATTTTTGTTTCATAGTGGTCCATGGATGTAGTCTATGTGCTCTTATACTTGTTCTGATACAGCTCAAGATTCTAAAGCTATTCAGGAAATATTCATTTCTGTCCTGTAAATGTGACTTGTACTTGTTTAAATGAGTATCTAGTTGCGATACTAGTTTTAGTATTGATTAATATCTGGTTTTCTGATTTTGACTTTGACCTCAGTATGGCATTAAGCTTACTTATTATTTAATTAAAGGTGTTGTTTTGTTTTTGTTTTGTTTGGTTTTTTTTGCAATAAAATAATACATTTTGCAAATGGGCCCGTCTCTCCACAAATCTGACCTGTAAATTGGCTTGGTGCTTGTCTCTTTGGGAATAGATTTTAACATCATACTGTGAAAATTTCCAGGCCAAGAAACAACATTTCCATGGTAGCATACCTTCCACCCAAAATGTTACACTGTGCACCTTTAAAAAGCACGGAATCACCAAAAAAGCATATTGTCACATAGATTAGGTCACGATTCAATTTTTATATTACCCAGCCCTATGTCAAAGCTGCTGGTGTACAAGTAAAAGCGTCAGATGCCTGAATGAAGGCTGAAGCCATCCATCCCAGAGCCGTCAGTGTACATTTACTGTTGACTATTTTTCGTGTTGACTGGCACATAAGGTCGCCACTGTCACAGAGAGGCAAATCAGGAGAGCTGACTGCACCCAGCGTTCATTTGTCAGCACTCTGCTTGAGGAGGATATCTCTTTATGCATCAAGAATACGTTCAAAGTCAGTGGGGGAGAGGTGGAGATATTAATTTCAACTGTCCGGGCGCTCGCTCACTGTTCAAAGTTGAAAGCCCCCCCTGTCTCAAAGAGTGAGGTGGATTTAATGTACGCAGTGCTTATGAATACGCTTATGTATTCATTTGAGCAATAAACGCCGGCCTGTGTCCCCCGCAGAAAAACAAACTGCCTAGCTTGCGGCAGCCATTTTAATTAAATGCCATGAATTGCCAAATTTATCGATCCCCCTCCCCTGACACGAGCCTGAAGGATGTCCTGCGCCATTTCCATATCTTTAGCCGCTTCTGCTGCTAATGGGAGCTGAGGGGTGCAGACGATGGGGTGTTAGCTCGTTGGCTAGCTCTGAGCGGGCCGAGCGAGTGTGGGGTCTGGAGGGACAGTCTTTTGAAGTGATGAAGTTTATAAATTGGATTATTTTTTAAAGTTAGGAAACGGGTTATGGTTAAGGTTAGGGTAAGGTTAAAGGTCCACTGTTTAACTTTTCTGCTGGAATTTTGTCTGCTCGTCCCCATGGAAATGCTGTTGCTGAAATGTTGCTACTTGACAAAGTTACAGGTCAGGTCTGTGGATAAGTGTACACTTTTAAAGGTGCACTATGTAGCTTTTTGGTTGGGGGACTGTCACTTGCTATTTTCTATGGATACCACAGTATGACATTAAACACCTCTGCTTTACAAACAAATCAATAAGTGGTTTTACAGCTCAAAAATGCAGATAAAAGCATTCATTCTTACTGTGAGCGGGGTCGCCTCTCCACAGATCTAAGTTGTAACTTGGTCTGGTTTGGTCTACATGAAGATAGAAAGGTTTAATACCATATTGTGAAAGATTCCAGGCAAAACAATAACATCTCCATAGAGAAAAACATCTACCAGGAAAGTTACACAGTGCACCATTAAGGTTGGGACAGGACTACATTAAAGTGAAGGAAATAAGGTTAGGAAAATGTTTGGGGATAGTTAACATGTTAGCAGAAGTAACTTTAAAAACAAATTCATCATGAAATAAACCATAAAACAATCCAAACAAATTAAACAATAAAAAACATAACATTTTAGACCCGTTCATTGCAACAGAAGCTGACACATTACCGTAGCAACCAGAGCTACAACTATCTAGCACGAACCCTCCGAGCAGGGGGTCGAGCGCGCATGTCCTGCAGCTACGGCCTCTCTCGCTGCCCATGTGTGTACAGATGGGGGTCTGACAGGCCTACAGCTGCTCTCCTAATTGTTCATTAAGTGTTGTATTGATTCCCTTATTTGGAGTACATGTGTCTCTCAGCCTCTGTTCTCCATGTGAAGGAGCACACGCCCGCTCTGACTGGGATGACAGGGCTGAGATGTGAGCTGCCACTTCTCATCCTGATCTCCTGTCTCCCTGATACGGCCAGTGGATAGACAAAATGCACCGCCCACACACAAGCCCTTTATTTTGCAAACTTTTAGCATCAATCAATTAAAGCACTGGCAGCAGCATGGAAAAATGTTTAAATCCTTGTTAAGCAGTTGCGGTCTCAGATTGCACCTGGTTGATAAGGGAGCTGTGTGAGTCTATTAGATCCTGATGTTCTGGTCTGATTAGAGGAGAAGAATACAAGCTTTATTTAGGGCCAGTGTCATCAAGGAAGATTTTTATTAACAGGCATTTTTACTGGTGTTTGGGATTTTACATTATCAACCAAGCAATTCCTCACTTAATCTGCATACATAATTGATAAACAGTCCATGTAATTACAAATTAATCTACTTTGGGAAATCCACTATGAAAAATTTTATTTAAATTTTGGTTTCATAATTGTTTCATAAAAGTTGTAACCAGTTTGGCTCTAAAGTTCCATGTTATTGTCTTGCAAAGTCTAATAGGTGATTGTGAAGTTATGGTCAAATGTTCTACACTTGGGTTTTAGAATATCCAATAATTAGTATCATGATTTTTTTACTCTGTTTTAATTAAAAGAATTCTGCCCAAGTGTCACAGGCATCTGGTTTAAAAAAGGCTAAACTACACAAAACATTTAAAGCTGCAATTTGTACGCTTTTTAGATGAAGAGTCCAAAACTTTTTCTCTATGCTGAAATTATCTTGCCTGAAATGTTCCACAGATTGACATTAAGCTTTGAAATCTCCATGAAAATCAGGTATTGATGGCAAAATACTTAACTGAATAAATCTTCGATATCATACTGTGGAACATTCCACACCAAGCAATAGGATTTTCATAACACAAGCAGGTGACAGACCAGAAAAGAAAAGTGACATAGGGCACCTTAAATAGCCTATATGCAGGAATGTGGGGAAAAAAATACAAATGTGCACATACAGTACTAGTATATCTATGAGCATATTCTTGTAGAGTTTGAAAAAAACGCAGAGAATGCTGATCACGTACCAGAGAAGCAATCCATTTCAGCGCTTTTATGAATTTATAGAAAGTGCGGCAAAGATACGAGGTTGGTATTATATGGACTAGTCAACTAAAGGGAGAAAAATCACCACACAAACTGTAACCAATTCTCTCTTTTCTCCTTTTGTTCTATAAGCCCCACAATTTGGCTTTCAAATTGGACTTAGCGCTTCAGTGAGTCAAGTCATATACTCCGGGCTGGGTGGTCTTCTTCATTCCTGGGCGGTGGAGATTCTGCGTTGAGTGGAGTAATAATGTTCTCTGTAAAACACAATCCGTCACCTCCCTCCTCGCTGGTGTGTAAGCCTGGAGGAGCCCCGATCAATACAAGGGCTGGCAGAGCGACTTATCATGGGGAGCGTGACCTGGACAGCTAGGGCCGAATCCTGATGCAGACGTGAGGACCACTGTGACCACCGAGCGACCAAGCGACCGGGCCTGGGACATTTGTTATGAGTCAAAACTGGAGAAGGATGGGAGAAGTGAGAGAGAGGGCACGCACTGGAATTTGATCAGGCTGAGAAACAATGGGATGCAGTATCTAGAAGTGTGATATAGGATGAGTGTTTGGAATTTTGCCCATCAACATTTGTGTTGGTTTAGATAAAATATTTGATTTAAAGAAATTTGGAACAGCATCCCAGCTGCTATTAGAGACAGTCTCACATAATGAACCTGAAACGCTGGCTCCAGAGGAACCGAGTCTGTGATCACTGATACTGAAGGTTTTTTTTTTTTTTTAACTAGCCTGACAGGGACTACAGATGTAAAACAGTTTTTCTGGCACATTTACATTGTATGTTCATTAATATGCCCTGTCTCTTTAAATAAATACATATAAATAAATCTAAATTTAAGCATTTGGTGGACAATCTGGACAACATTGTTGTTAGATCAGTCAATGCAACTAGCATGCATACTGACACTGTACCTTTGGGGAAGACATGTCATTTATGTTCCATGTGTGTATTTTATATAAATCTAATTATTGCATCTCTATTGGATAAAATTCATATTCTTGACTTATATAGACACATAATGAAAAGTGAATAGTGAATTAAAATCTTATATGACTAATGAGGAGGTTGGCATTCAATATGGATTATTTCCTACTATCAAAATGTCAAGAAATCCTAAAAGAAATTTAAGATAAGAGTTGCTCTAATATTCACATCCTTAGTCCTATACAGGTAAATGCAGACTGTAGGTAACCTGTGTGTTGACATAGAGTGTTGTGGCCTGTGCTCAGCTCCTCTCGAGGTCGTCATGGTGATGTGTGGTCCCTGTGTCAGAGCTGAGTCTTGGCCTTGCTTCGCGCTGCAGTTTTGTGACAATAGTTTCAAGGTCTTTACTTAACACTAGTGATACTGTGTTTGAGTTTTGAAGAAAGGCCAAGGGCTATGTGTGTGGATAGTAGAAAAGCACAATTTTCAAAGTGAATGGTAAGCTATTATGGGATGTAAAATACTGTACAAGCACTCACAGTCTGGAGGTCCAGACGTGTGTCTCCACTTAAGTAGGTCAAAACAAAATCTCCAACTTAGCATTAATGTAACTTTGTTTGTGTGTATAAAAACATAATCTAATGTTCTACATACAATTCTTTAACACATAATTTTCAAACTTTTGTAACTACCTACAATAATAATTGGATTTTCATGTGCAATATCTGATCTTTAGCCAAACTAATATAGGTCAAAACATAACTGTGGTGAGAATATCTTAATGAACAAATAATAATAGTAATAATAATACAAACAACACATATTGTGTATAGTTATTCAACAATATTTTTTATTTTTATTCCTCTGCTGTTCTTGTACCCTGCGTTGCATCAGGACAAATTAAGGTTCTCTCTTATGTAACATTAGCTTTTTATACTAAATTGTTGGAACTTACAAAATTAACATACAGTATGTAAAAAAAAAATTGCAACTAAACAAATTGCTTATTTTTTGCCAAGAATGTACAACATAAAACATGGAAATTTGTGATCTACAAATGTTACACTATCTTTCCTTCCTTCCTTGTTTGTGATTGCATACGTCATTTCTGACCCCATAGAAATGCCATATACATGAATGGAGTGTGAGCCAACCGTCTGTTTACTAACATTTCAGTTCCTATGCTCCGCCTATTACAACAGAGATACAGTGGTGTCAGTGGTTTGCTGCTGTGAATGGCCTTAAACTCTGATGATGCTAGCAGCTGAGCGGGCCTGCTAATAGCCTCCTAATTGGCCCGGCTAAGTGAACATGTTGACATTTGCTGTGTGTGCTCACCATCCGGGACCCAGCTTTAGCCATTATGCTAATCCAAGCATTATATATCCAGTGGTATTAATGGGACTGACACAAGTGATGTTACAGGTAAAGGGCTGTGAAATGGTCTGTAAACAAGAGCCAATTGATTCCAAGGCTGAGGCGATTGTCACTAACGCCAACTCTCCCCTCCCTCCTCTTCCTCCTCCTCCTCTTCCTCCACCCACCAGCCGAATCTAGTCAAATAGTTTCAGACAGGCATCAAAAAGGCACCCAAACACGCTGTGAAATGCCGTCTGCTTACAAAAATGAGACAAGATCAGGATCAATACAGTTTACCCCCTCGTGGTTAACACCACAGAGAGAGGACTCAAAATCGGATTCGTTCTGGGGTGGACGGGCGAGCTGTCATACAAGAGATAGCCTTATTTTACACAGACATTGCTTTTGAAAGACTGGGGACAGAGTCAATGGTGAGGCCCATATTGGCTGTGAATTTGGCTGCTGGGTTGACTGATGTATACGTACTTGTTAGGAATATATTTTGGTGCAAAGTCTAACACATGTATGGGTGAATGTTGTAATGTGGGTGGGATAAAAAAGATCAGATTTAGCTTGTCAAGTAAATATGTTGGATTTTCTATTTGTTGTATCTATTATTAAAGGGCTTGTGTTACACTATTTTCCGACCTATGTTATAATGTTGTTTCTGGATCAAAAATATACTTGGATTTGTTTTGTTTCATTCACATGTTTAACACACTTAGGCTGAGTTCTTCTCTCAAAAAGAAAACACTCTGTTCCACCTTGTGATGTCATGTGGTAATATAGGAAATGCTCCACTGTTTTTAAAGTCTGTACAGAAAAATGTGCATAATTTCAGCCCTAAAATTGCCATTCTTTCCTGAACTAAAGGTAAAAGGTAGCTGTTAACTACCACTTCATGACATCAAAAGGTGGAACATAGGCATTATGTTGGCTTTGCTACTTGTAAATTATACAAAATGTCCAATGTAAGTGCCACTCACATCCTAATATTAAAATATATCAGACTATTCAGGTTGCAGTTACTGTATATGCTTTTTATGCCAGATGCCCTTCCTGAATGCAACCATTTCAATTCATCTATTTTACAGCCACAAAAACTGACTTCCTTTTGGGCTCTCTTGACTGAATTCTTAAAAACATAGTCTATATCTTCGCTTGTAAAATTAATAACTAGGAAAAGTCTGGGCCCAGTGAGTTGGGTAAATTAGCATTTAAAATCAACTTGGTAAATATAAAAAGAATAAGTATATGAAATGAAGATATACATTATGATGAAATGATTGCTCGGCAGGTTGGACTTTATGGCTAGCGGAGGTTTCGTGACCATAAGCCTGTTGCCTTTACAGCAGTTCAACTCTTCGGAGACGCAGCCTTGCACAGCTTTAGGGATTTCTTTGGATATGTTTTATTTTGTAGGTTAATGTCCCTGTACTGACCTGGCTATAAATAAAATATGAAACATGTGAGCCCTGACCGTAGCCATAGCTCCAAAACACAAAAGGCATCAGGGCGTTTGATAAAAGATTGAGTTTCAACAAATCCACATCAGCTCAAACATTATCTAAAATGAATTCCTTTGGCTATATTGTTATAGGGCTGCATTATATATAGAAAAAGTATAGATTTTGCAGTACTGGCTGAGACAGTAATCGATACTGCAACAAGCTATGTATCACAGTAATACCATGGTACTCCATCTGACATAAATGTAGTGTTTTATATGTAAATGGATAGTTTTTTTTCCTCGTTGTTAAGTCTCAAATTAGCCTCAATTTAATCTTGTTTTTTATGTTCTATTAACATTTCTGACAGTCTGCCTGGTAAGGGTATTTTAGTTTCGATCTAACTGAAGTAATTGTGTCAAAAAGTGTATTGACATATTGCTGTAATACTGATTTTGCAGTACTTTTCCAATATTGGTCAGCCCTAAATTGTAAATTTCTTGATTTTGATACTAACAGACATGATGCACCAGTTCAGATACCACAATGCTAATTAAAAACACTTTTTACTTAGACAATAGAATGTGATTTTATACATTAAATCATAGAACTTCCTTTTGTATTAACATGTGGCCTTATACCTTTGTCATCTCGCAGTTGTCCAGGTAGTTCCCATAGTGGTCCATATACTAGTCTGTGCTCTTACACTTACACAAGGTTCATTTCTGTCCTGTGAATGTGACTTTTTTAGTATCGATCCTTGCTGAAATGAGTATCTAGTTTGATACTAGTTTTAGTATAGATTAGTATCTGATTACCAATACATTTGATGACTAAGAAGTATACAGATAAAAACAACTGTTAAATATAAGAGAGTACAATATTACAAAAAAATTGTTAAAATGTTTATGTCTATAATACATTTGGTATGTTTTGCTCTATATAATGTTCATAAAGTCTCGTGATCGATGAAAATAAGTAACCACATAATTGCATAATAACTATGTAATGAATACGGGTGGCTTTTTGAGAAATATGCTTTTCTGTTATTTACAATATAAATGTAATATGTATATGATTATTTTTTCACTCACAACAAACGCAAACTTGAAATAAAAACAAATCAATCAATCAATCAAACCCCTAAATTATAATATTGTTTTATGTCTCTTAAATAGTCAGGGGGCCTTAGTGAAGCAGCCTAACAGCTATCTTGTAACAACAGGAGGAGATGACCATCGAGCTGTCATGTTCACTTAACCATGGTTGTGAGCACAGACCAGAGAACAGGCAATAAAATCAAGCGCGCTCTGCCACACTCTAATTGAATTACTCTGCTGTCCAGCCTTGTATTCATTTACTGTTGGCAAATCTGCTTGTAATAGTGAAATGAAATGTTTGGTTCACACGCTGTCCGTCACGAGGCTGGGACAGAGTACAAAGGGGTAGTCCAGAAAAGCAAATCTCTTATGGGTAAAAATAATCATTTGCTCTACCGTTCTATGTCCCGATATCTGTCAATCCAGGTGGCTAACACGGATATCAAATAACTGCTACCTAACCAGATCTGTCAACGGCACCAGGCCCATAATGACCTGCCACCACACGCCGGGCAGCTGCGGAGGAGAAAGTATAATAAATCTGCTGTATTCATGCAGGAAAAATTCAGCGTCTTCACTTTTTTCATGATAGGTTTTGAACACGCAGCCAGGGCTAATAAAAGATTGGCCTGTCATAATGAATCAGGAGGGCCACTGTCGACTATAGGTACTGTGAGTCTATGCGCTCACATATCCATCTCGACCACTGTTGGGAGACTGCGTGTGAAAAAGACCAAGAGACTGGCTCATACCTACTTCAGCTGCTTCCATTTGAAATGAAAGTGGATACTAGTTTTTTCAGGATACTAAAATTTCAAACTTGATTTCAGTACTAAGGAATAGACTCGATACTCACTGCTGGATTTCGAAACCTCAATAATAATAAAAAGCACACATTAATTCATAGCACTTTCATTTATATTACCATGGGGCCTTATATTTGTGTAATTCCTCAGTTGTCCAGGTAGGTTTCATAGTGGTCCATGGATGTATACAGTACTAATCTATGAAGTCTTATACTTGTTCTAATACAGCTCAAGATCATTCTAAAGCTATTCAGGAACAGTTCATTTCTGTTGTGTGAAAAAGACTTTTTTAGTACTGATACCTGCTGAAATAACTAGTTCTATGACTAATTTTGATACAAGATTTAGTATCAATTAGTACCAGATTTTTGATACTTTTGACAACCCTAGTACATTTTCCTGTTTTACTAATTATTACTTGATTTGATGGGAGGGCACATGCTGTTGGTAAATATTTATCATAATTTTCATTAGCTAAGTGGTAGTTTGAGGAAAAATGTTGAGAAGAATATTACAAGAAAAAAAAGCAAGAAGTAATGGTGAGTTCGGAAAAGGAATATTCTGCGCAAGGTATTTAAGGCATTTGGTCATTTCTTTATCAGAATCATACCTGGAGTGTTATTTGTTTCATTCACCCATGTTGAACACACAAACCCTGCATATTAAGGCTGAGTTCTACTCTCAAACTGGAAACAATCTGTTCTACCTTGCGATGTCCTGTGGGTAATAAAGGGAAATGCTCCACTGTGTTATTAAAATCCAAACACTTTCACTAGAATCATTTGGATGATTTCATCCCTGGAATTGTCCATCTCTACTGAACTAAAGGTAAAAAGTAGCTGTTAACTTGAAAACTACCACTCCATGACATCACAGGGTGGAACAGAGCCTTTTGACCTTTGGAGATGTAGACAGAGTAATAATATAATATAATATAATAAACAAAACTTAGGATTACTCAAACAAAACTCCACGTATGATTTTGATGAGATAACAACATTCTGACATGTTTTAAAATTCACAAGAGTCAATTCTGTGTAATATAGGACCCTTACATATGATTACACTAACCATGTTTTAAGTGAAATGAGTAGTCTAACCTGTCATGTGCACTTTAACTTTGTCCCTGCATGGGAGAGGAGGAGGAGAGGTAGACTTGGAAACAGTAGCTATAGCTTCATTTTCTCCCAGCGCGTAGCAGGCCCCTAGAGGGACACCAAGACGGATTTGCATGCCACTCGCTATTCCCGCTACCTGCTGCAAATTTATTATTGTGGCAAGTCAGCTTCCCCAACAGCAACTTGGAGGACTTTTCAAACCTAAATGGTATCTGCAGGCGGTCAGGATACACACTTTTTTTCACTCTCACACACACGTACACAATAGGAGCCGAGCAAAAAAGTAATCATGGAGATCAGAATACAGCTGTCAGCCCACGCAGGCAAGAAGTGATGAAGACTGTTTGAGAGGCGAGGAAGGTTATGCACTTTTTTACATAAAGTTTGTTGCTTCGGAAGGAACGGCACAGAATGGTCACTGATGTGGCTGTGACATGTTGTAAGCAGCATTTGTGGAGCTGTGGATCTACCTGGACTGAGGCTGATGGGCTACAGGCTAAAGCTACCAACCTGTGCTGTGCTCTCTCTCTATCAACATAAAGCAGTGGTGGAACCTAACAATGTAAATGTAGTAATGTATTGGACTTAAGTATAAATTTTAAGTGTCTGTACTTAACTATGTTTTAAAGTTGATATTTTTTACTTTTACTTCACTACAAATTCAGAGCAAGTATCTGTACTTTCTACTCCACTACAATTTTGAAAAGTAGAAGTATTATTATTATATGAGGCCTGCTGAAAGGACTGGGGGGGGTAATTTTAGCATGTTCTTAGTTTGAACAAACAAAAATATAGAAATAAAAACAGGTAGGAAAAATTATTAAATTGTTGCTGTTGAACAACATTCAGCATAAATATGTATCAAAATTCCTACATCATAAGACCACAAAATATCAGCAAAATACTTTACTTTTTACTCTTTAAGTACATTGTGATATATGATACTTTTACTTTAATTTTAGTATTTTTTACTCCAGTATCTGTACTTTTACTTAAGCGGTAAAACTGGGTACTTCCACCACTGACACCATGTAAAAAGTATGGAAATTTGATCGTAATTGGACAACTTTGGAGATTAGATGGAATTAAGAGATAGATATTAGCTTATTAAAAAACTAACATTATTGCATTTAAACAATACACTTAGTTCATACTTACTTACTTTACACTTTAACCATGATTCTGTAGCCACTCACTATTTCACAAAGCATCTCAGAATATTACATACCTTTATACTGATAATAAAAATATATTGAAACTTCATCCCTTTCCTTTTTAAGAGGTCAAAACTACTACATACATACTACATTAAATACTATAAATGTGTCTTAAGGTAAAAATGTTTAGTAATATCAAGCAGCACACTTTGAGAGACAATTATGAACAGCAAAAAGGATCAAATGAGAAAACTGAGGCTCGAAGCTTGCAATACAGAATAAAATATATTGCAGTTCTCATTATCACACACAAATAATAGTATAATGTATTTTCTTGATCATTAATGTAAATAATCAATGCATAAATAAGTAAATATGTATATCCTTTGCTATTAGTTCACTTAATGTGTACACTTCATTTCTAATAGTTATATATATGTGAAGCTTTGGTATGGTATGTAGTGGTGTTCAAGGTCAAATGCATGTCTAAGGTCATAGAGACAAAAGGGAGGTGTGGAAATGCAGAGGTCAGTGGCGGCCATTACCTTTCCTTTGTCCCCTGTTCGCGATCACCATTCACCTGATTATCTATTATCATGTTATTGGATGTAAATTTAACAAGCTGTTGAGAGCGGCTGAAAATCAATACCTTTTAAATGCTGTTTATGTGTGATTAACGGTTAATATCCTCACAAATTATTTAATATAATAAGGTCATTTGTCTTTCACATGAGCCCGCTACCCTGCAAAGAATAATAGAATAATAAATGAGGACACTAGTGAAGAGGAGATTTCGGATGCTTTCGCCGGCTCAGTTTTATTACCCATATCCTCTTTACAGCTACAAAGCTGCACTATGGTTATTTTATGCAAGTCATAAAATTAGGCTGAGATGGAATTAGCAGACTCGGGGCTCTTTATAGGTCAAGCCGGTAGTTTATGAGCCCACGACTCCCTGGCACTATTGTCAAGAGGCTAGTTAGAGGGGTCTTTAAGCATGATTTAATATGTCCATGCCTTGGAAAATAGTTAAATAGCTAATTAAATGGAGGAGTTAATTTACATATTAATTGACCTTCCAGTAATATTTATATTGATACCTGCACGAGGAGCCCTTGTCTTCATTGCCTTTCATCATAGTTAGTCTGAGCAAATATGGTGTAACTTTTTTTGTTTAAACTCAAGTTCCCCTTTGTCGTCAGTGGAGACGGGCTGTGTATTCCCGGGCATGGCGTGCGCACAGCTGGCCGGGCCTCTCGTGCGCGGCGGACCTCTTTTGTTGTTGGATAATGGAGGAAGCACCATAAACAGCGATGGGAAGTGGCCCGGGGGGATACACCAGGAGGAGGATGGCTGGTTGGGCTTGACAAAAGAGCGCGCAGAGGAGGAGGTGGGGTAGAGGACAGAGCCTGTGTCAAAGATGCTCTTAATTATAGCTCTAATCACCCCTCTGTCGACAGGCCAACCAAACAGGACCCCCGAGGGCAACATTAGCCACAACCTGTACAGAATTAGCACAACATTTCACCTGCAAACCTCACAACACACACAAACACCACAATATACACACACAGACAACATTCCTGCCAAAATGCATCCTTGGAGGTCTGGTGGTGAAAAAGAAATAGAATTGAAATTTGAATGGCCGCAATCAGCAAATCGCAAAGGGTGATATCATTTAGGTAATTTAATGTCCTCTCCACAGAGAACTAAATATTCTGTATAGTCTCTATGGGACCTGCTGACCAGTGACCTCTACAGACATGTTCGGAAATGCATGGGAGTCTTAGTGCAGCAGTTATAGCTCAGTGTTAACTTTAATGTTAATGCTCCCAGAGATGTTTAAAAATGCACTATGTAACAGTTTTGGTTTTGGGTTGCCACAGGCTTGTCTCCATGCACATGTGCTTTGACTAGATCGTTGCCCAGCTGTGGATTAAACTTAACATACCACCTCAAGTAGCAGGTCATATCTGTGGAGAAGTGACCCTGTTCACAGTATGAATACATGTTTGTCAAGGTATTTTTAGTGATAGGAATAGCTTTTGAATAAATGCAAGATAGATAACGTTAATGCCATATTGAAGAACATTCCAGGAAACGCAATAACATCCCAATGGAGACAAGCAGAAGGCGGACCCACCACAAGAAACTTAGTATTTAATGCTCCTGTAAAATATACTTGCATCCAGTATTATATAAACACTAATAAAGTATAAAGCTTAGATATGAAACGTTTCAAAAATCACTGATGATCCTTGCCGCCAGAATGATACAAAAATTTTCACTGGTCCATGAACTATATATAGAAACATGTATTCAGCAAAACTTAAAAATAAATAAAAATAATAAGATTACATGAAAACTTGCTTATAGCTCACCAACCCATCTTTACGTGAGCTCTCCAGTTCTTTCCCTATGATAATCATCTGTGGTTTAAGGTGGCCCCAGTGTGTTGCATTGTCATGGTGATGTCTGCTTGGCCAGTACTACATAAATATATATAAAATGTATTCAGCAAAACAAAACACTTAAGCAAAAATCCTTGGGCGAAGAGAAAATTTGCTTATAGCTCAATCACCCATCTTTATGTGAGCTCTCCAGTCCTTTCCCCATGATAATAATCTGTGGTCTAATGTGGCCCCAGCGTGTTGCATTGTCATGGTGATGTCCACTTGGATACGGAGCGGTGACGATGACATGGATCAGCGGTGATAGATCGTAAGCACATTGTTTGCTTTCTGCAGGGGGCGCGTCCGTTCTGAGCACAATGTTGTTAGCATGGTAAGTGTGTCCTCCAGCCTATTATCAGGTTGATCATTTGTCACTAGCCTGTCTCCACTTTGTCTAACGCATTCTTTTTGGATAATGACCCTTCAAGTGGATCTGCATTTGGGGCCTGCCAGGAACAAAGGTGCTTGTGAATGGGCCTTTTCAACTCGTGTAAACTGCAAATGTGGCTACAACAAACAAACACACCGCCTGCCTGATGAATAAATAAATTAGCATGTATTGATATAATAAGTTCAAAAGGAAAAAGTGCTATCTCTTTATTTTGTTTCGTTTGCCAGTGGTTGACACTATCTCCCATTAATCACGCCTCTTTAGCCTCTGTTTCCTGCTGTTTTGTACAATATGGCTGCCAGCCGAAATCCTTGATCAAGCTAAAGACCAGCAGCTGCCCAGCGGACCTCAGCAGCCATCGGGCCCACTGGAATCATCAGTTATTGGAGAGAAGTGCCCTGTCACTTTGTGCTGTTGCGGCTAAGGGGCTATTATCGGAAGAGTGCAAACTTTCTCATGGATTCTCTGTGGTCAAACAGTGTAAAGAGGTTGTGTTTTTATTAGTGTTTACCAGTTTCTAATTATGTGTATAGACTGTGAAAGCTGCGGAAATGAACCTGGAATTTAAAAAAATTGACTCTTTAGAGCTTTTAGTAATGTTAGAAGGTTTTTACCACATAAAAAACATATTTGGAGTTTTGTTTTAGTTTTATTGTTTGAGTAATCCTTTATTAGGGTTAGTTATAACTGGAGGGCTTCCCGAATTACCACATAGCAAGGTGGAACAGTGTTTTCTGTTTATGAGAAGAACTCAGCCTAAAAATGCAGGGATTAAACATGCGTGAGTGAAACAAAACACAAATCCAGGTATGTTTTGATGAGGAAACTACATTATAAAAGATTAGAAAATAGCATAATATAGGCCATTTTAGTCTAGTATATTGATAAGGGCATGCCTGTCTCATGAACCAGAGATTTAACTTCTCGTTTGGGCAAGTTCAATAGCAGAAATGTATTTATTTATAATAATGTATGAAATAAAACAAATACATAAATAAATCTCTTTTATGAAGAAAGTCATCATGTTACACGCAGTACAATACATTTTTCCTCATGAGGAATAATGGATAAATTATATATTTATGTAACAATTGCTTTTTATATTGTTTGCATTGTGATTGTAATATGATGGTGAAGCAAAGACAGACATTTCTGGTGTCACAAACAATAAAGATGGAGTTAAATAAATCCGGACATACTTTCGGTTTCTGGTACCATTATGAGATAAAAAATATTTCAACTCTTACCACAAGGGTGCAGTAATCAGTTTAAGTTTTATTGTATTTTATTACTTTTGCAGGACAGTGGAACATTGTAGCTCAATACACATTTATAAGTGAGAAAAGGGACATGCACATCCATTCTAAAGTAAATGTGCAGGATCAAAAAGAGGCAACGCAGAAAATTATATGAAATATAGGTTCACACAACTTGTATTAACTTGTAAGTTTTATTATACTTATATAGAGTGGTGAGCAGTCAATACGAATTTAACCCTAAATAATCAATTAAATACCAGATGTGATTATCCTGATGCGATCCTGGAAGCTTACACTCTGAGTCATTTGGATGTTTTTGTGAATGACTTTGTTGTTGTCCACAGCCACAGCAGAATAAACTAACCACCAGCTGGTCACCTACAACTCCTATCTAGCTCTGTGTCATTTGTGCAGCCAATAGAAGCTAAGTACCCAATCCTAGGACTGTTTCCAGCTACCTCTTTAGCTGTTATCCACACAGCCTGGAGAGAAGCACGAGAGATCACAGCCACAATAACGTGCAGTACTGTCCAAACGCTACTCCAGCATTTCCGATTGAATAACTCTATAAAATGGACACCTGCCATTGGAGCAAGCATGGATCACTTGTGGAACAGTCTCCAGCACAATCGCCAACAGTCACGGCCAGTTGCCTACAGAGAGGGGGTTGAGCGGGGCAGCCAAACGGTATAGATATTTGTTCCTGTCATCAAACTAAACTTTATTGTGACCCCGTTCGCGCTGTTGTTGCACCGGTAGCGATTCTCCCACACCAGATATTATCTTTGAGACTGCCCATGAATCTCCAGAGGTTTTGCCACTGCACTTCTCTGAGCGATAACTCCTGTTTGGCCTAAAGAGTGCAAAGGGCCAGAGAGAGGAGAGAAGAAAACCAGCCAACAGAGGATATGATGAGCAGATGAAACTACTGATTTAACATGCAAGCTTGTGAAAATCAAATATTTATGTATGGAAGAAAGGCATTACTGTAACTGCCCAGTAAGCAACCATACAAATAAGAAAAATGAACACAAAAAATCAGAAATTTGATAGTTACTATAGCTTGAAATGCTTAATATCTTTTGCAATTTTTGTGATTCATGAGTGGGTAATACCAATATATTTTTGTTTTGTTTTTTTGTTGTAGGTACATGACTATAGTGTTTTTAGAGTGTGTTTATTTAGAAAAATCTATTTGTGTAATACAAATGAAATATTTAGTGTGTATTTTTTTGTCATTTGTATAAAAAATACAAAAAAGTATAGAAATAAACTATATTAACCTACTATGTTAAATATATAGGTTTTATCAGTGTTGTGTTCCATTAATTTTAAGTGTTCTAGCTACTATTTAACACATTAATAAGAAGCAAAATCTGCTTGTTTCACAACACAGACCAAATCTTATCATACCCAACTTGCAGTACCATATTTGTTAACAACATGACTTCACAGACTAAATGTATGTCTAGTTCTGAGTTTAATCGCAGAAGGATATCGCTCCTTATCAGCTTAGAGCCTGGATCCCTCCCATCACTCAGAACTACACAGGGCTATTATTATTCTTTATATGATGGGACGTTACGTGACAGTTTGGCTTCTCCTGTTGAGAGAGGAGGGTGAGAGAGCTGCTACAGACGTGGTTCTGTTGAAATGAACGAGGTTGTGATCCATGGGAGTTTGCCTTGCCTCACTGTGCTTTATCGTCCACAATGACGACATTTCTCTCCGGCTTTATGCCATTTTCTCAATCTTTCATTACAATGTTTCCTGAGTTTTCATCTTCACTGACCCCACATCAGCTCTGCACAATAGAAACGTCTCCTTCAGAAAGTGTTTGTGGATCATTAAGATGCAACAGTGAATACTTGGAATACTTTTAAATAGAGTTGCATTATTTAAAAACCTCCAAAAACCCAGAAAGTAGTCCTAACCAAGGCTAGCTCAAGATCTGGAGATGGGTCCTAACAGGTTGCTCCAGCAGCACTGAAGGATGGGTCAAATGCAAAGGGCACACTTCCCTACGGGGACAATAAAGACAATAGCCAAACATATTTTATAATGTAAAAATACAACATAGATTTGATATGTTTTTTGCAATTATATAATATTTTTGATACATACAATTAGTAGTTTCCCACACAGAAATCAGAAACTAATCAATATTAAAATTTGTATCGAAACTAGATATTATATAGGTAATGATTTAAAAAAAAATCACATTCACAGAACAGAAATGAACCTTTCCTGAACAACTTTAGAACGAACAAGAATAAGAGCACATAGACTAGTATACGCCCATGGACCACTATAGAACCTACCTGGACAAATGCAAGATTACACAGATATAAGGCCACGTGGTACCGCAAAAGAAAGTATTATTTAATGTTGAAAATCACATTATATAGTCTTTTTTATTATCATCGTGTTATCAGAATCAGTATTGAACAGAGACTATTTCTTACTATTGAAAGCAAATTTGAAATTTAAGCATTGTGACAACACTAGCACTTACTGAACCTTCTAAACTGCCAACAGTGTCCATTACAGCACTTCTTGAATTTTCATCTTCACTGAACCCACATCAGCTCAGCACAAAAGCATTTAAACCCATATCAAATTGAAATCTCCTGTTCAGAAACTGTTTGTGGATCATTAAGATGCACCACTGTTAGAAAAACATTAGCATTGCAGGATTCACCTCGGACAAAACCAGCACTGTTTTTATAGCCAAGGGTTCTTGAAAGAGACAATGCGGTCATAGAAAATATAAAGTACAGACGAATGACATGACATAAAACTAGAGCCCATGTCCTGTCAGGCTTCACTGGCTTCTGCCTCAAACTGCCTTAATTTCAGCTCGTGAACAGTGCAGCGGCCCTCTCTCCTATGCATAGGTTTGAATGGGCTTAATGAGATCGGGTTATGCATAGATTATGTCATTTTACATGTTACAGAAATGTGTTGGACATATGACATTGGCTTTGACAGCTCAAAGGGACTCTGTCAATGTAAAATGCATTTGGGTTTAGTAAAAGGAGAAAAAATAATGGCACACTCATAACAGTTAACGATACGATTTAGGAAAAAAGTCTAATTGTGAATAGTGATTGTGATTAGATTTGCTAATTTTGTTTCACAGTAGGGTTTTCAAAAGCATAACAAATCAGATACTGATCGATACGAAAACTAGTATCACATCTAGGTACTCATTTGAGCAGGTATCGATATTCAAACTATGGGTTGTAAAGGTTTTAACTTCAGGACATTTTTTTTCTAAACAGACAGGATATTTTCTTGTTTGTAGTAGAAATTGAAGCTTTTGACCTCTGTGATTTGGTAATTGAAATTTTGATTTGATTGTGATAAAGTGGGCAAGCTACTAGTTTGAAGATATTTTTAGATATTTTTGTCTTTTGTGTTGCCATGACCAGATCCCATCCAAAATCCTTTTTACCAACTGAGGTAAAAAGGGCAAGTTTTTGCTCTTTAAGATGGCGGTACATAACCCGTACATGGAACATAAATGTGTCTGCTGCATACAGAAGATGGATAGAGGCATGTGCGGCCGCCTTAATAAAAAGCTCTTTAAACTGGCTCCAGATCTTCTTTCCGAGGAGCATGATATTAAAGACAGGCAGGAGCTGGGCTTGGTAAACGTAATGGATCGGCAGGAAAGTTTAAAAGCACCAAGGGGGTAGGCCATTATGCAAAACAGTGCGCGCACAAGTAATCTGGAGCTTGTCTCTCAGCTGCCAAAGACAAAGAACACATGCAGAGGAGCTGATTGCTTCTTAAGAACCTCCCAGCACCGCCATGATGGATTCTGGTATTTTGACTGTTAATATGTTTGAATGAAAATTATTTATACATATCTGTGAGCTTGGGCGCCTCTCCCTGTGATTACTGCGTGTAAAAATGAGAGCGGAGGAGCAGCAAATTTGCATGTCACCCAGGCCTGATGTATCCTCAGATTATGAGCTGATTGCGGCGCAGATGAGCACCGCAGAGAATCGTTTGCCTGCGTCTGTGACAACTCCTCGTCCCTGACAAGGCCTCTTAGTTCCTCAGTTATTGATGCATTCTGCGTAAATGTAATCCATTGATGGTTCTGCTGCCAGCCATGTAAGTATGAAGAGAGGCAGCATAATGTAGAGGAGCAGTATTTAATCCTTTCAGACTGGAGCTGTGTGAGACCAGAGCTTCACAAAGGAGCAGATCATGAATTGTGTTCTGGGTTTTTCTGCATGTTCGGATACAAGATACACATTCATCAGAGTCAATATGTGGTTTCAGGGAGCCAATGCAACAGGGATGTATATAAGGATAGGCAAGTGTAATACTTGGCGATAGATCCATATATCGGTTAGGTGATATTGGTTGGTTCAATATTGGTTAGTCTGGCTGATATTTGGACTTTTTAGCATATTGACTATCAATCTGCTGCCTAAAAAAATATATACAAAGCTTTATACTAAATACTTTATACTTTATACTAAAAGCTTTATACTTTAATATGAAGAGATAGCTGCACAAAACGTGACTACACACATGACTGTTACAGGTTTGTGGCTTTGAGGTGATTATAGTAAATTAAATTACATAATTTGAGGAAAATAATAAAAATCGGTCCTATATATCAGTCCAACAATTGGTATCGGGAGCTGCTAAACATATCAGTTCTCTATCTAATCTCTACTAATACTATGATAATACATATTACGTAGTTTCAATTAACTATAACTAGTCAATTACATGTTTCTATTAGCTACATTCAATTATGAATAGCCTCAAGTGTTACTGATTATTGTAGCTCCATAATTACAGGAATGTAATGTCCCATACACAGCTTTTACCACAGCAAACCATCCACTCCCAAGCCTTCAACATTTGTATATTTACTACTAAAGAGTTTATGGCATGGTTTCCTTGTTTATCTGGGCTTGGGTCAAATGCTGGGTTAGGACATTTATAACTTGATTAGGGCCCATATTAACACAATTTTCTGATCTATGATCTTTTTTCATTCACACATGTTTAACACACAAATCCTGCATATTTAGGCTCTGTTCACTCTGTTCCACCATGTTATATGGTAATACAAGTGCTCCACTGTGTTTTTAACCTCCATACACCTTGACTAAAAACATCTGGATAATTTCAACCTTGGAATTACCAATCTCTACTGAGCAAAAGGCAAAATGTAACTGTTAACTTGAAAGCTACTGCTTCATGACATCACAAGGTGAAACAGACCATTTTGGAGATGTAGACAGCCTAATAATGCAGGATTACTCAAACGTGTGAATGAAACACAACACAACTCCTGTTATGTTTTTAATGAGGTAACAACATTTTAACATGGTGTAAAGCTCATAAGTCAATTTGGCATAATATAGGACCTTTAAGTCATGGGGCACAAGCCGAGCCAACCACAGAGTATTTATTCTAATAAGATGAATCAATACTCATATATTATGTTTACTATATGATTTTGTGGTTAGAGAAGATTATGAGTAGACTAGCTCTCCTTGCTGTCACTATTATCCAATACATAAAAGTGATTGATAGACCCACTTACAACACAACACCCCCCTTGAGTACAATTACTACATATGTGGTCATTATTCAAACACATTAGAACAGACCATACCAAGGGGCCACTTCTAATGCTTTTGTCTAGAGAAACTTTCAGCTTAAAAAGTAGAAATAATGAGCAACTTTTGAAGCCAATAAAAAGTCAGACAGCATGAAGGTGCTATTGCAGAGATAGTGAGCCTTTCCCACTTTGCAGTAAAATGGGGTAAGCATTACACAAAGCCCTACACACATGCTCTGACGCCTCCGGCATGGCTGGGGCCAGTCCTGTCTCTCCTCCTTCTGATTTGAATATGAGCAGTGTTTTATGGAAGACGGTAATTGGAAGTCAGTGATTTAGTGCAGTGTATACAGGGACTGCATCCAACAAAATATCTGGGAGCAGGGAATAATCACTTTGTAGCCCACTGCGGTATTTATCGGGACACAGGTATATTTTAACCACCGCGTGTTGACAGTGTTGACTATTAGCGAGCAAATAAATAATTCAGCACTTACAAGGGGAAAAATGGGAAAATTCTCCTTCCTGTAGCGGCGTCAGGACAAAGCTGGAAAAAAATACTCATTTTTTCTTCAATTACAAAGAGCAAATATTTATTATTTATAAGTACTTTCCTTGTATGGGCTTAAATGTTATTTATGGACCTGTTGCATAGTGATTTCCAATGTAACTCATTATTTTTAGCTGGAGGGTGTTGTAAAGGAGCAAGGATATGTTTAATGACACTCTGCTAGTCGGTGCAATTACACTGTAATCATTATGTAAAATGTCCTATTAATTAAACCAATTTCTGCTGGGGGAACATTCTTTTTTGTGGGACCCTGGTCTCATCCTTCAGCTGCCTCAGCGCCTCCTGTTTTTCACCAGCGGCTATTATGTTGTGACTTCACTGCATACATATTTATAAAAGAGAGTTTCATTATCCGCAAGATTTGGAGCCACTCTGAGATTAATAAATACAGTGTGACACAAGGCTTTAGAAGGCAATTAGCTTTCTATCTCATCTGCAGCGTCTGGGTCTGTGATTAGTTGGACACTGCTGAAGTCTATTGTCCATTTATGAGTGAAGAATTGGGTTTACATATAGTCTCGTTGTCATGGGCTTTGCAAATTTATCTATTAGATGACACAAAAGCTGATATTAATTGACAATCATGACACTGATAAAGCTTCCTCTCCCACAAATCAATTGCATCTTCTATTGGGGAAGAAAAACAAGCTGTACTAATAGAGATATTAACTGGCATCTGCATTAAATCTGGTATGAAATCAATTTAAATATATAATAATGTAAATATAGTAGCTATATGGACAAATTGTACCTGTTCAGGTTTAAATAGGTGTGAATGGGTGAGATAACAAAGTTGTATCAGTGCTCTACATGGGTCAGGTCTATGCATAACAAAGTTAAGGTGCTTGTTTTAAATGCATAAGTCCTGAATTGCAGATCTGTCTTGTTAAAGAAAAGGTTGGTGGCTGCACTCACAGTTGGAGCGAGCGTTTGCCCCGGTGCGTTTGACCCGGGTGTCTCTATCTGCTGCTCTGGCAGTCCTTTGCTGCTGAGAGGTCAGTGGCACTTCTAATGCTCTTCACACACAATCTGTTTTCTTTACGACTTGGCACAAAGGAAACGATTAAGAAAACAATTCAATAGTGAGTGGAACACACACGCACATCTACAATGCAAATAGAGCCACTTGAACGTTTGCTATTCACAAAGCATAGGTCGAGAGAGGGCCTCTCATCCAAGAGACCACTTCTGAATACAGCTCCACAATTATGCTGTCCAGCCGCTTAGAGCCCAGAGTGCATAACATTAGAAAATAATTTCAATTCAATACATTTAATGAAGGACTTCATTATCCTCACAAAGGTTAATACGAGCAGCATCGGGGTTGCCAGTAATTGAATTACTGATGAGAGAAGCTGCGATATGAGATATTGAATATATAATCAAAATTTTAAACAAGCAAATTCCACTAACAGAACTGCAAGTGGGCAGTAATTGCTTCAAACCGGTACAAATGTCCAACATTTTCTCTACTGCACGAAAGATATAAAACAGCTGAAAAATATGCTTCAAGGGCCACATTTCTAAAGAGATCCTATTCCATCTGTCAGTGTATCAAGGTGTAATAAAGGCTGTGCATTCTTCAAATTTTATTTTCAACATTAAGTTGACTGGCATCATCCGATCTGTTGAAGTAAAGTATATGTTAATAATCCTGGATATTGTTTTGACCGGGGCCTGTGACATGTTCTAATCTGCCAGTCCCACACCTCCACTCCTCATTCATCATCATCTGTAAACATTAATTGTATTAGCATGAGAGGCTCTTAATCTGTGAAGCCCAAACAGATGGCCATAAAACACACACTCATAACTGTGTAGCGGCCTATTCCCACGGCGACCGCCACGTGCCGCACATATACTCTGGTTACTGATGGATATCTGTGAGCAGGCCCAGTACAATGGGGCTGCTCTTATCAGGGGCAGTAGCAAATCCTCTTGTGTGAGCGTGACTAAAGTGCTGAGAAAGTGAGCGGATTACACACAGGAGTTGTTCAAGTCAAGGCACCTGCTGCTTAAGAGGGTCAAATGATATATCAAGGGATTTATAAGGGCCTTGATACTGTATGGAGATCAGTCATAGCAGAGTTTGGCAGTTTTCTTAGGTCTACAAATCAAAAGGGAATATCTAAAAATACAGTTACAGCAAGTTATTATATGCAAAGCTCTACCAAGGCATTGTAATACTGTATTTAGGAAGAGTTTTTAATATTATTCTTATAAGTTCCACAGCTGTTATTTTTCTACAATGGGGATGTCATTTAAACTCAGGAAAGTGTTTGTTCATTCAGAAAACCAGAAAGTCATACTGTGGAACATTTCAGGCAGAGCAAAGACATATCCATAGCAACAAGCAGGTGAGGGACTCCCAAACAAAAGGTTACACAGTGCACCTTTAAGAATGCTTTTGTGCTCGATATGCATGGCCAGCATTTAAAATAATTGTGTGTGTGCATATTTTGGCATTCACACTCCAATCTCCAATCTATGCAACATCAGCAAGAAGTTAATATTATTATCATACAGGCACGAGATGGGAAACTGATTCTTATTTCATCTGTGAATTACAATATTTATACATTGCGCTTTATTTGTGGTTGGCAGACTGATAGCAATGCTGAATTTGAATCCATTACAATGTGAAACAGTGTCAAATTAGGCAGCTTTATTAATACAACAGACAAAAGGCAGGAGGAGGGGGCAGAGTAGAGTACATTTGATTATTATTATTATTCTGTGTCTGGGGATGAGAGCAAATTATCCAAGCACACACCTTCTTCATCTGTTTGGTTAGGTAGGGTGGCTGCAGATTGATAGATGGGCCTGTTTACAAATGAGCATGATGATGTTAAGCAGAGGAGCATCTGAGTCTGTGCTGGTCTAATACACGCACGTGCACACACACGCTGGCTTTCCATGCTTCTCGGGGACCCTACACTGACTTGCATTCATTTCCTGGAGACTGATGCTAACCTTAACCATGGACACTACACTACTCTAACTTTAAGCTTATCCCTAACCTTAACCTATTTTAACCAATATCTACAAACTATATAATAATGTAACACATGTAACTTTTCAGCCAAAAAAGTACATACAAATAAAAGCATGCTTTTTTTTGTTTTCAAATTGGTTTACTGTATTTTTATTTCACAGAAAAAGTTTTAAAAAACATGTCTGAGCGGACCTGCATATCCACAAACTTCTCTTAATCTTAGTTGGCTTGTAGTACGTCCTCCTGTTTGTCTCTATGCAAATGTTGTTTCTATAATCTTCCACAGTATGGCATAAAAGGTATCTGTGGCAGCAGTCTAAGCAGGGACTCCCAGACTTCCTTCAACCCAGACACTTCCTCCAGCTCCTCTGAGGGGACCCCAAAGCGTTCCCAGGCCAGCCGAGAGACAATCCCTCCAGCAGGTTCTGGGTCTTCCTCGGGGCCTCCACCCGAGCCTAGGAGGCATACGGAACAGATGTCCGAGTCTCCTCAGCTGGCTCCTCTTGACATGAAGGAGCAGCAGCTCTACTCTGAGCTCCTCTCGTGTAACAGAGCTCCTCACCCTATCTCTAAGGGAGCACACAGCTACTCTGCAGAGGAAACTCATTTCTCTTTCTTTCTGTGATTCTACTTTCTATTTTCATGCAATCATAATGTGCACTCTCTGGAAAGTCACATAATGCAACTTTAAGTCATGTTGTTGATCTAATTTTAACTTATTTACTTTATGGAGGGCCCCATGAACTGAGTGTGTAAACAGATTGTAGTTCTCACAATGTGATAAATACCTGCCAACACACTGGCTTTCTAATCTTTTGGAGGGAAATACACTGACTTGCATTCCTTTCCTAGAGACTAACCCAAACCTTAACCATAATTACTACATGCCAAATCTTAACCTATTCTAAGCCATATCCATGCTGTTGATCTAATATTAAAAACACTTATGTAACAAAGGCCTGATTTTAGTCACCATAACAGAGGGAGGTCCCCGTGATGTGCATGTGTATACAGATTTGAGTCCCCACATTGTGATAAATACCCAGGCACACATATATGAAGAGGTGGAGTGATGGGAAGGGTCCCCAGGATACAGGATTAGGCAATCTTCTCCACTAGCCCCAGATTGATGGAGTCACCGCTCACAGACGCAATTGCAGCGGGTGGAATAAAGTTTGGCCTGCTGGTATCATCTGTGCTTAGCTCGAGCCTGCGATGAATCTCAGAGGATGGGCTGAACAAGAGACATCTGCTGCTCTGTGTCTAATGTGTATGGGGCTGTACAGTGGGGCACTATGGGCTCAGAGAGGTGTTGTGTCTAGTGATAACAGCTCTGAAATGGTGATTCTTCATCTTTTTATTCTGTGGTTGGATCCGTTTTATAGTTAAGAGTAAATATTATAAATGTGTTACTATTGCATCTTTCCACTACTACTAACAAAGGACAATTAACTGTGTCTATATTCTGGTTATAAAAAATATTTAGTTTATTAGGCAAAAATATGTACAAATATATCTTTTATCCTCAATTCAATTGGACAACCTACTTAAATATCATCTCATCTACTGGTTTTATGCCTTAAAAGTGCATTATGTGGTGGGGGGATCAAGCGCCACCTGCTTGACAAAAATGTTTTGCAGTATGGCACTAAATATTCCTTTCTTAAATTTATTAAATTACAGGCGTTTTTGTGCCCAAGAAAATTGCCTTGAAAAGCAATATACTCTTGTGTGAATGGCCTAGTGGTGTTACCTGTTTCTCTCCATGGACATATACAAATTTATGTCCCTGTCCTTCACCAGAAAAGTTAGATAAAACATTTTTATTGTCTGACTTCTATTTTGTTTTTGTACATACTTTGATAATGAACTAAGTGCTTAATTTTGTAGTGATAATGTTTTCAGTATTGCCCTGTAAATAATGGTTACTAACAATTATACAGGTTACTGATATAGCACATACTTTTTTTAGTCTTGCTTTTAGCTGTTTACAAGTTTCAGAGTCCGAGGTGACTTCCAAACTGTCACGGACACCACGGAAACACACGGCGGTACATTTCCAGACGCGGCGGTGAACAAATTTCCCCGATAGTTTCATCAACAGCTCCGACAGTGGCTGAAATGAATGAGGGGCCTGAGCCAGTCAAGAGCAATCGCTGGCTGAGAGCAGTTACATGTCTGCATTACAATGTGTTTACCCCCCGAGCATGTTAAAGAGATCCCCCATAATTCCACAGGGCGCATCATGTCATCTTTCTCGCCGTGTCACAGGAAATAGACTGATGAATCACTTCCTGGTGTCACTGCGGTGGACTGGTGACAATCAAGGAAATGATGTCTGCCTACACATATCTGTAATTGATAGCCCTAACGCTAAACACTCTTCTCCGCTAGCGATGATGGAACATTGGATTGAAATCACTCTAGATGAGGTGGGGTCTGGGCCATTTGTTATTTACTTCCTGCTCGCTTGCTAACAGCCCCCCCTTCCCCTCCTCCTATACCCCAGTTACCCCCCTCACCAACATTACCCCACCCCCTTCCTACCCCCGCCGACAGGATTTTCGCCACAAGAACACATTATGGTAATCAGACAGTATGTGTGTATAGGAATCCATCAACATAAAGGCCCATCACTGGAGTTATGACATGGTCGAGTCTGTGGGTAACTTTTGATTAATGGGCAGATTTCCAGGGTTTTCGGGGCAGACAGCAGATTTACCTGTTTTTCCGTGTCGCCTTATTTTCGTGACGCAGTGTGGTGACATTTAGTCTTCTTGAAGCATCATAGGTGGCAATCTGAAAAAAATAAGACAGAATTAAAAAGAAATCTCAAATAAGCTATCAAAGTTAATAAGGCTATCTAGTCTTGTGTACAAATAAATAAGAATCAAAGTATTTATATAAGCAAACTTTATCAATGGGAAGACTATACTTACATTAATAATGATCATTTAAATATATATTTTTTTAATAAACACAAATATTTCTAAACACTACAAATAAAAAGTGCGCAGTTGGTATAGTCTGTCCCCAAGAATCCCAGTACAAGTAGATAGAAGTGACTACACATTAAAAATAACAAAATATATTAGCAGTAGGGATGTAGCAATAACCGAAATATCGTGATATTGTATTGTCAGAAGTCTCAAATAATATCAAGAGCTGTCACAGTATATCAAATTATAAGTTCCTTTGCTTAAATGCATTGTTCTTTAGTAGGAACAGCTATTAAACATAGGGAACTACAGATCCCATGATTAATTTCAGCGCAGACAATATGAAGAAATGTTTTTTACTTGAATTCTTGGGATTCTGGCAGTAATAATATGCACCAAAATCTTGTCAAGGTATTTTAAAAGCAAAAAAGTGTCCCATCTAGAATTATATTTGACACTCCAGAATATCACAATAAATATCGTACAGTGAAATGCATGTTGTGATAATATTCTACCGAGAGATTTGGATATCGTTACATCCCTAATTAGCAGTATTTCCTAAATTGTCCTCTTAAAGGATTTTGGTGCCTTATTTTATAGTCTTTTACAAGCTTTTATAGGCATAAATCCATTCAAAATTTCCTTTTTGCTATGAATGGTCAAAATTTAAAACCTAAACATCTCAAAGCAACCCATAATGTAGATAGAGCCCCTAAAGGGACATAATGATCAAATCAAGTTACAAACCAGTATGACCTTTTACCTGCAATAATGCATCAACATTGCAAGTGTAAAATTTTATGCAAGCTGACAGGGAAACCTACAGCCTCCCCACTGATCAAACAATAACGGCTAGGGTGGCCAGGTGTCTTGCCCAAGGACACATAATCAATATCAAGATTTGTAAAAAGTGTAATGATTGTCAAAACTTTTCTGTGTGCACCAAACACGCCCGACTAACACCGAACACATGTACATATCTCTCCACAGTTGTGATGTATGCCAATGTAGCCACCTCTCATCAGCGTTACCACCTTGGCAGTGCCTCTTTCTCCTTCCCCTGCCTCTCTCTCCTCTACCTGTCAAACCTGCACCAGCCTGATTTATAAAGTTGTTATGGCAATTCACTCTAATGTTATTTCCTGCCACATAAATACATATATCTCAGGCAGGTATTATAAGGCCTGTAATGGACGAGCATCAGGGATTCTTTTTGGAGATTTGGCAGGGTGTTATTGGTGCTGCAGAGACAGAGGTAACATTAGCATTAATCCTATCAGGTCTATGATGAAAAGATGCCAAGGGTATTATATTATCATACGACACTTTGGAGTTTGTGCAGTTTCTTCAGCAACTTCCAAAACAAATTTGTGTTCTTGGAATATATTGTCCTTTCTAAGAGCTACATTTTTGCATCCTTTCACCTTAGATTGATTTGTATTTAAAAATGAAATGCATGAATAGTGTTTTGATGGAAAACAGGTGTCCATCAATCAGGTTTTCATCGTGTTGTTTTTTTTTTTTTTTTTCTGTTTTTTGTTTTTTTTTAGGCCTGAGCCACCACTACCAGAAACAGAAAAACTACACAGATAGGTTACAATATAGAGCATAGCTAATAGTAAGAAAGAAAACATTATTTTTAGGGTTTTCAGATGTAGTTCTTATGAATCAATTAATGACTTTTCTTGAAATTAGAGCTGTCATGATAATAAATTTTGAAGTACAATACATCGCTGAAGAAAATATAGACAATAAATGATAATATTGAAACTGATTTATGTCCTATTCTATCCCAAAAAACTATTATAAATGTACTATATGGTTAAAATAAATAAATAGCAGAATTATTCACTTTATTAGTTAGTGTTTGTGTCTACAATGAATCATAGAAGTAATTTTTTCAACCCTCCGCAGTTTAAATCTGATCATAAAACAGAAATATACCAAAAAGTTCCTCATTAGTACAAAGAAAAAGTATCTATGATAAATATTGACCCTCTGTCATGTATTGAATGATAAGTCGATATAGTAATTATCGTGACAGGCCAACTTGAAATAAAAAATTATTTATTTATATATACTGTATATGTTGAACACTGAAGCTATTAAACATAAACAATCAAATGACAAGGGTAAACAAAATATCCTGGAGCAGTATCACTTTAAAATCTACTTAAAAATCTCATGCACAGAGGCCTCTTGCAATCAAAATTTGCAAACTGTTGATTTTGTGTATATAATGTTAAATACGGTCCATTTAGAATCAGTAATCACTACAAGAAAACACAAATGTTTGTTCCCCAAAAAACCTCCCCCATGTTTACTTGTCAAGTTAAAGTATCGTCCAGTGCCTTTTGGAAAGCGTGCACATATTTTGGTTTGCAAATCCAAGGGGCAAATTGTTTGTAGAATCTCCATTATGCCCTTTTCTAATGTTGTCATTAGCAATCAGCTCACTGGGAAAACAGGCAGACAGGAGGTGGACGGAAATCATTTGAACCCTCAGCCCCGCCATGGATCCAGGGACGCCGAGGGGGGTCAGGGGTGGTCGTCCGGGTGACAGCCGGGTCAATACTACGGAGCGGAGGGAGGATCAGGCACTTGGGACGATACAGCAGGGAGCGAGGAAGGGTCACTTACGATGTGTGTGTGTGATGGAAATGAGAAGAGTGAGTGATAGTTGCTGACGGTGTCCACTTCAGTCAGAGTTCACTCACAGCTTAATGACAGGTGCTCTGAGCTATTGGCTGAATGTTCAACAGTTACCATGGTGAAACAATGCACAAATTAGCAAACACTGACAAAATGTTTTAAAATAGTCAGAAAACTAAAAAAAACAATACAAAATTCATTTAAACTGCACATTTGCAGTAGTTTCTGATGAATACGAGCACTAATGGTGCTGTTTAGGTGTTTGACTTTCAACAAAAAAGGTGAAAGTGACTAAATGAAAAACTGTTGGCTAATGCTTGTGACAGTAATTTTAGCAGCACAAATCATCTCACCTGTTGTCTAAGTCTAACATGTCTAAATCTAACTTGAGCAACAGAGCTTCTAACAGAGCAGTGCTTTCAGTTAGCTTCACATTCCCAAGGATTGTTGATGACATCAGCTGCAAAGTATCAATTGAAGGTGGGGTCCCATTTTGTCCTCTGCTGCCAACCTGCTCCCCTTCACCATCAGAGGGCATGGCAAACCTCACCACTGACACCTCCCATATTGAGTTATTGATACAGTGTCTTTGGGTGACAGCCTATGTGACACGGTGCTCACATCATCGCACCAATGAGGATCTTATCGATGGTATCCGTGGACACAGGGAGGCCAGAGAGTGCAGTTATGTGCATAAAGTGTCACTATATGTGTGATGGAGATATTGATATTATGCACACTTGGACTCAAACTGTCGATTGATTCTTTAAAACGAGATGCTTGTATGCAAGTCAGGTATAAACCAACAGGGGTCTGCAGCCCTATGGACAGGTTTGCTGGCAGAACCGAAAGTTTTAGTCAAAGTCATCCAAGGACATCAAGAAGGCTTCTCTGCAAAGTTTTAATCATAATCATCTTCAGTGTTACATAGAAATGAGAACAGGACTCAAGGGCTTTGGTGAAATCTACATGCAGCAATGGGTCTGGGGGCAATGTATAACAATTATCTGTAAACTGAGCTGCAACAAACATAACATAATTATTTACATTAATACAATTATATATATATATATATATATATATAATACATATATACATTAATAATATAACTATATTATGCAAAATTTTCTTTGATAATACAGTCAGTTAGCTATGCCACCTTGAGTCTATGCATGAGTGAGTTGTGGCAGATTGGCAGCCACACTTCTGTCAGTCTACCCCAGGATAGCTGTGGCTACAGAAGCAGCTCACCACTATCAATCACATCACGTGTATCGAGTGAATGAATCATGCACAAAATTGTAAAGTGCCTATCTGGAAAAGCACTATGTAAGACTAATACTTTTTTTTTTAATTCAAAGAATATATGGATACTGTATTATAAGTGGCCAAAATTTGTTTCTAAATTCAAATTCAAATGAATTAATTACTAATATTATCCATACATGACTTCTTTCTTTTTTAACATAATATAATTATGAGGTATATCTTCAGCTACTTTTCACTTATTTGTAACTTGTTAAACTGAAACAAAAAAAGAAAATAATGGGACATGTTCAGAGCAGAGGTGTCAGGTACAGATGTGAGCTGTGGAGACATTTTTTGCTCTCCTATTTCTGCCAGACAGCGGGGGGCTATTTGGAATGGAGCAAAGTAATAACCTCCATTTGTTCCCTCTTGTCCGTGGGCTTATGAAAAACGCCTTTACAACTTGCTTTGCCTTAACTGGGTTTTCTGGGGGATTTTCAAGTTTGGCAACTTGTCACTGGAATTGGAGCAGCTGGAAATATGATGTCCGGGTCATGGCTTTCTCTGCTAGTTCAATATGTTTCTGTGTGATTGAGGCAGGCCCGGCGGAGGAGATTTGGACTATTAATAAAGCCCTTGGTGATACCTCCTCCTGCACATATTGTACTCCACTGTCAGGGAAGTATAACGCCAACTTTATTTTTTTCTGCACTACAGTAGCGCATTGAATTTTACTTAAAGGCATTTCTATATTTACCAGTCTGGCTCTACAGAACTTTTGCTGCCATTTCTCTAGAACACATATATATTAACAACATTTGTGTGGAGATTCCTAAATCATTGTGTGAAGAATTTGCGGTGTGTTTATTTATCATTATAGAAGTGAATCGGGCAGGTGGCAGACCCTCCATCAGAAATGTTCCATACGGTGTTGTTAAACTGAAATGGGTTTTAGCAAAATTACTATTGCTAATATGCAGATGTTTTGTGTTTGTCAGTGATAGATGCAGTGTGATTGTAACTGTCACTAATATAAATGATCAGATCCTGCCCCCATCAGCATACTCTACAATCTAAAGACAAATGCATTTTGTTTTGATTTGGAAAGGGCTATAAAAAAAGTTTTATGGCATATTTTGCTGAATGCTTTGGAATAGATGCAATACAATGACCACAATGATCTCAAATGTACAAAAGATTTCTAGCTTCTGTTGTCAATCTTATATTTTATTAAAAAGTATGTGTAGAGAATTTGCATCAAGTCACTGACTGTTTTGCCACTGTATGTCAATCTTCTCAAGGAAATACAGGAGGAGAACATGCAAACTCCATGCTAAAAACAACACTGGCAAAATGTAAACAGAGCTTTTTTGAGTGCTCTGAGAAGATGATTCTGGATTACTGGATTGGTGAAACAAGCGTGCATGAAGCAATAACATAACTCCAGGCATGTTTTTGATGAATGGACAACAATATAACATGGTCAAAAGCTCAAAAAAAGCCAATTCTGTATGTGTTCACATTCAGGTCTGGTTGTGTCTGTCGCCCCTGGAGACACTGGTCAGTCCGCTCAGCTCTGTCACTATCAATTATCTTTGAACAGCTCCGATCATCACCTCAATTATCTGTTGTCCGGCCCACCCGTTGGGGTTTTTACCAACTATAAGTTCTCCATGGATGGACACAGAATAACAACAGTGATGGTATAAAAGTGGAATACCAAAAATGTAGGATAGATTTCAATTAAGCAATGAAACTATGGACAACGTAAAAAGGTGGATGGTGTCAGTTTTCTTGTTGTGGATCTGCCACCTATTTGTCTCCATGGAGATGTTATTATTGCTTTGTTTGGAATGTTCCACATTACTTCAATAAATCTATCTATCTCCAAGAAGACAAGCGGATGACGGCGCTAGTCCAAGTTAGCAATAAAAACAATAATTGAAATGTAATTGAATACATGCAAGATAGGTACGTTCAAAGATGAAAAACAGAACTACTTCATTTTAAACTGTCTGCAGACGTTGAAATGTATTATTCTCTATCCTAACACATTCCAAGCATCCTAATTAATCACCACAATGAGTTTATGCTTGTTTCACAACCAGGCCAGAGCAGAGTTTTGCTGTCACGGCAATGCTAACAACTAGCATGCATCAGCAAAACAAGCGTACTTCCTGGTTTTATAATGCATAAAAATACATTATAATTAATTACAAACAGCACACACCACACAGCTGTCTTATTTTGAGCTGCTTTTCCAATATATCCATACTGGGGCAAAACAAATTGTACTTTATTGCATGAAAAAAATCCTCAAGCAACAACAACTCCATCGAGACCAGACCTCCACTGAAAAAGTTACATGATGGCCCTTTAAATCTGTCTGTAAAACTATACACGGACACACTCATATTGGCACAAACAGTTAAAGAACCCCACACAGAATCTTCAGAAAGCCTCAGATGTTGATGCTAGCGCACACCCAAACCCCATCCCACCTCCTCCTTTCGAAAAGCCATTTACTGACCGCGCACGAGGTGTCAAGATCCAAAGTGAATCTAAGAAGCCGCTTGATGTGCTATCTCTCTCCTCCTTTCTCTCCACTGTCTCTCCCTCTCTCTTCCAGACCGAGAGAAACTCATTTACCCTGCAAATCCAAATACACGCGCGGAGAGGCAAAATGTATTCATACCACAGGTGATCTTATTACAGGCGCGGTAAACTGAGCAATGAGAACATCATCCGCCACAAATGACACCTAAACACATATTGACGATGGGAAAAAAGTAATACCATCTGCATAATCAGAGGAAAAAGCATCGAGCTATCATTGTAGGGGAAATGAAATGAATCAGAAAGTTCAGTGCCACCTGGTCGGCCTGTTTATGCACAATACAGGATTCGATTTGCAGTCACCGCAGAATCTACATGTTGTTAGCGCGTGAGAAATAAGCAAGTAAGGTGATGTTTTGGAGCCATTAGCCAACGCAAATAAGAGGGAAATAAACTGTTGCAAAGTGGGATCTAATGTACTTGAAATTATAACTGCAGCAAGGGGCTATAATATTGTACCATACACTTCATTACAATAGAACTAGTGACAATGGTGCCATCCAGAACATGTATATAGTTGAATCTAGATTAACAAGAGAAACTGGTCATATCTTCATAGTGCATTTTTGACATGTGTTTCTATAGCTAATGGCATTGAGTGGTTAGTTCAGCTATGCCCAAACTTTTTCCACCGAAGGCTGCTTATAGAAATATATTTGTAGTGGACACGTGGTCAATACAGCAAGACTTTCAGCTTTGAGATTCTTAAGTGTTCAAAAGACCAGAGCACTGCACTTCTAGTTTAGATACAAGTCAACACTGTTATTATTTGTGAAATGTGGTGCAATACTTCATGATTTTTAAAGCATAAAAGATTGGAGATAAAGTACACAGGAAGTAGAGTCACTATCGTGAATTAGCAGCTTCACCTTGAGCCGTGCACTGTGTGAATATAAATAAACACACGTGGAACTACTTGCCTTTTCACTTTTAATGCTTCAAACTGGATTAATAGTGCTGTTTTCTAGACTGGGTGTCATTTGTGGAGGACAAGTTCTATGGATAATATGGATGAGATGCTACACTTTAAATTTACTACTTGACGAGAGGTGAGTAATAAAGTCTTCTCATTATTTTCGCTATATCGCTATAGTTTGTATTTTGTGTCTCCGTTAGAGGCCACACAAACAATACCCTATGTGTGTCATTAGTAGGGCTATGACAATGTGCTTTACAGTTGTGTCAGGTTTGGTCGGGTTCAGGCACAAATATCTTAATGCCTACTGGGCTCGGGTCGGATTTGATCACTGCTCTGTCGGACGCGTGATGTGCTCTGTCGAGCCACACTCTAGTCTGTATCACAATGCAATGAGATGTTTTTGAGGTTGCAGTGATCGACATACTTGAATCTGAAGTAAAAAGGACTGCCTGTAATCATTTGGCCAGATTCAAGGACATAGTTTGGACACTGAATTAGTGCTTCGGCTTCACAGTAAAAAGGTCCTGTGTTCAATTCCCAGACAGGGTTGGGGCTTTGTATGTGGAATTTGCATATTCTTATTATGCCTACATTTTATCAAGATGTTTTGTTTTTTTTGCCACTAATACAAGACCCCCCTTATAATTAGATCAGTAACACATTTACCTTTTTGGGGATGTTCATCAACCTGCTTGTCTCCATGGAGAAAGATAAGTCAAAAGCAATACTGTGGGACATTCCAGGTAAAACGATGACATTTCTTGGAGGCAAGTAGATGGCAGACCTTCCACCAGAAAAGATAGATAGATACAGTATTGATCCAGAGGGAAATTCAAGTTTATTAATTCAACTATCAAGGCCCAAAGAAGGTATCTGGTTGGTAACGAAACATTGGCTTCAAAAAGCTAAGTCCAGTTGTTTTCATTTAACTCATTTATAATATCTTATTCTTGAATGGCTCAAAATTTACATCAGTTAATTCAAGAATCAACATTTCCACTGCATCTCAGTCAGAAAAGTTAGTGCATTTTTAATGCTGATAGAAGCCATAGTTTAAAAACACTTCTGTGTTTGTGATCTATATTTTCCACTATGTTATTGTAGCATGGGGTTGGTGCATATTAACTTTAAATAATACAAATTTCTGGCTCACAAAGATAAATTATTATTCTGCAGAAACCCAGGGCCACCCAGCCAGCTAGCCAAGCCATTAGCATTTTCCTCTTTGTTCCCATCTATAAACATTTTTGTTGTCCTGAAGGGTCATCTCTGTATTCCTGCGTCTCTCCTCTCCTTCGTAATGAATGAGTGTAATTACCAGGTCTGATTGGTTGGAAGGTCATTGGGAATCCTGTAATTTTTCACTTATGTTAAGCTTGTGTTTGTGATGAATGTACCCAACCTTTCTGCATCCCTCTTTAGATTACTCTGCCCATAGAAATGCATCCACAAATTAAGCTGTTCATTGAGCACTGCTGCTGGCTGGCCATGGGTACGTTTATACAGGTAAACAAATGGAAAGAGGTGGGGCACTGTTTTTAATGCCTGTCCCGTGGTTACACAAGAGAGAACGGGCTGTGCATAACTTTACATTTAATTCACTTTCAGTTTAGTATGGATTTTGGACACAGTTTTAACAATGGGTAAATACAGATTTTAATGGTGCATTGTGTAACCTTTCTGGTGGAGGGTGCATCATCTGCTTGTCTCCAAGATGTTAGACTGTTTCACAGTATGGCATTACATTCATATATTGCAATTAAATGTCAACTGATGACAACATGAATGCATACTTTTAAAATGTGAAATATTAATATATATTCATCTGTCAATATTGATTTAAATACACATTAAACCCTATTTCATAATACTGGGAAACAGTAGTGCACTGTAGTGAGCATTCACCTGTCATGTTAGCATACTGTTGTTGTGTCCCTGGGCAAAACATTTTTTCCATGCAGTCTACGCCAGTCACAGTGGATTTGACAGGTTGTAAGTACATAGTTTCTGTGTGACTATTTCCCTGTTTATGGACAAATGTAAAATATGATGTGACTAAGAAAAGGATCTATCACTGTAGTTTCATATAATAAAATAATATAATAAAGTAAAATAGAAGTTAAGCCTTCAAAATCCTATCGCCACGCATTATGGGTTCCAACTTTCAAAACTATGGTTATAGATCCTCTTCTCAGTCACATATTATTCTTACATGTTCATAATGCATGTAGAAATTTGTTGTGCTTTCAAAGTTCCTGTTTAACTTCCGGTTTAATCAACAGTTTTGATAAACCCTGTAAGATAACTTGTGATTTTAGGGCCTGCACACATTAATTGAACATAATTTAATTTTAATGAAAAGAAATAGAAAATAGCTGATTTGGGATAGGATTCTTTGGTCAGCAAACACATAAAGGTGCCCTTCTTTGGCTCCCGGTGGCCAAAGGACAATAGTCGCAAAGAAACGCTGTAATTTATTCTTAACCTGACATTTAATTCACTTTGGTCGTGATTTTGGATACATTTTAACATCTGGTAAATACAGGTTTTGTGGGCAACACTGAAATATAGTAATTGAAACAATAAAATGGAACTTAAGCCTTCAAAATCCTATCACCATGGGTTATGGGTTCCAACTTCAGAAACTACAGTGATGGATCCTCTTCTTAGTCACATAATATTTTACATTTGTCCATAAACAGGGAAATAGTCACACAGAAACTATGTATTTACGACCTGTCAAATCCACTGTGACTGGCGTAGACTACATGGAAAAAGTGTTTTGCCCACGGACACAACAACAATAAGCTAACATGACAGGTGAAAGCTCACTCCAGTGCACTACTGTTTCTCAGTATTATGAAATTGAGTTTAATGTGTATTTAAATCAATATTGACAGATGAATATATTTAAATATTTAACATTTTAAAAGTATGCATTCATGTTGTCATCAGAAGAAACAGATAATAATCTGGACAACTGAGGGGTTACACAAATATAAGGTCACGTGGCAAAATAAAAGAAAGTATGGTGATTTAATATTGAAAATGTCATTCTATCGTCTAAATAAAGACTGTTTTTATTATCATCATGGTATCGGAATCAGTATTCAGTAATGAGCCTATTCCTTAGTATCGAAATCAAGTTTGAAATTTTAGTATTGTGACACTAACTCATGTAACTCTGTAGTTTCATACATTTTTGTCCATATATCATTAAAAATAATGGTTTTACACTCTCCTTCGGCATATGTATGGACTTTTCTTTTCTAACCTGGAGTCTTTTCCCCCCAAAACCCTACCCACTCTCTGTCTCTCTTAGTCCATTTTCCAATTTTCCAAACTTTCTCCGGCCCCCGCGGCCCTCTAATACCAGTGTTTGGTTGGGGTTTTTGTTCTGTCGGTTGAATTAGTGGCCTGTCAGAGATGGTTGTGCTGCAGGGCTCTGGCAGCTGCCCCATTCACTCCACAGCCAATCAGCCTCACACTCACCTGTCCATTGTCCATGAAGGAGGATGGGAGCGATGGAAGGGCAGGGACATCACCGTGGAGATCAGGCTTCACGGGCTGCACGATGGAGGGATGAGGGCCTGACGGATACACCACAGAGATGGGTTTTTGATGAGAGGGAGTGGAGAGAGAACTTAGAGCCAGACAATAACACAGCGAGGGAGGTCTTTACTGTAGAAGTACCCCGAATGACTTTTGGGAAACTAATGCTCATCAAAAGTAAGAGCTGGGTTTTATGTCAGACTTCTAACATATTGTAGTTTTTCAAATTTCAAGTGACTTAAAATTAAAGTAAATAGTTAGTAATAGTAGTAATTTTAGTGTGTACATTTTCGGCTGCTGGATTTGCACTCAAAATCAAATAAACCTTTCAGGCTAATACCTTTGCCTCCCAGCTACAAGGTACTGGTTTTGATTCCCTGTGTGGAGTTTGCATGTTTCTATCTGTGTCTGGGTGGCTTTCCTTCAGGCACTCTGATTTTCCCCATCAACCCCCCAAAAAATCCTCCAGCTAAGGTAGTTGTTGCCAAGTCTGTCTCAAAGATCTGGAGATGGGTCCCCAGGTGCTGGAATACTGTTTCTGACAGGGTGCATCAGCAGCAGTGAAGGATGGGTCAAATGCAGAGAACAAATTTTTACTATGGGACAATAAAATCTATCTTGGAGATTGCTTGCTTATCTATAGATATAAATGTAAGTACAAGTTTATTTCCATAAAGTAAAACATTCAAGGCAAACTAATTACACCTCCATGGAGACAATTTTGGTAATCTTTACATCTTGTGTTCTCTAGTCAACTTTTCATGTTTTCCTACAATTCTAAGTTGTTTAATCAAAGTACAAGTTTTAGTGAACACAAGATACCACCCCACTATGCTCACTGTCACTGTTCACATTTTGGCCCTGCAGCTTTCTCTCCCCTGTACTACTTTAGCTCTCTCTGCTCATAGTTTCTCTTACAATTGCCTTTGGTGTTGTACTCGGGGGTTTTGTTGCACTCCTCACTCTTTCACTCTCTTCTTCCACAATCACAGTTCTGACAGGAGGGCCGGGGCCATGATGGACGATGCCCTCGTACAGTCCGACAACATTTTCTCTCGGTCCCTGAAGCAAGATCCGACCGCATCAGACCTGGCCCGGCGCTGGCTCCTCTCAGTGTTTGTGAGGTCCAATTGCTGTGCTCACTCACCCCTCTCACGACCCCCATATCGGCCACGCTGGGCTTGTGCAAACTGGAGCTGACCACACGGACCCCTCTTCTCCAAATCCGCACCCCACTCCTCGCTCCTTCGGCCTGTCATGCACGAGCCAAATAGAAATATGAAATCATAAAGGGGGTGAACATAGATGCAAGGACGCAGAGGGTAAGGATTACGAAGAGGAGTTGAAACAATTTTATTCGTGTCAAAATCAGAAAACTTTACTTGTTCCTACGCCATTGGTTGACATTTTTGTACCATGTGTTTTTTTAGGCAAGTACTTATCAACACCATGTAACTTTTCTGAGGGTCGGGTATTAGGCTGTCTTCATAGAGGTTTCATTGTTTGCCTGAAATGTTCCATAGTATTTCATTAAACTTATTTAATTCTGTAGACACAAGCACATGACGCGACCAGGCCAAGTTACTGGTCAGATCTGTGCAGAGCAGACTCCACAATAAGAATGAGTATTTTTAAGAAATAAAATACCTGTAGTTGAATGTATGCAAGCTAGATTGGTTTAATGCCATACTGTGGGACATTCTAAACAAAGAAATAGCATTTCCATAGATGTAAGTAGGTGGCAAATCCCTCACTATCTTTTAAAAAATATACTTTGGAATAATACTATACATTATATACTATAATCTCCAAAAGCTGTAACTTTAGCAAACAGTTTAGTCCTTGTAATTCTTCTTTCATGGCACATAAAAAGCCTCCACAACTTAATTCAATCTCATTAATTTGATAATGCTTAATCAATGAGCCCTGGCATGTTAAAAGGTCTGGTTCAAACATTGATTACTGTCTTTCACCTGATGCCCCACCATGACCCGGGGGAGGTAACTTATCATCATCATTGGCCTTAAGCTGCTGTAAGAGGCAGCGTTCATGTGACGATAATGTTCTATAATCTCTATAGTTTAACATGAGCAGAATTCGATGGTGGAATTTGCTGTTTAACTGTCAGACCGCAGATTTGTGGTTAATATCTCTGTAATTACAGGGCATATCCATAAACTGGCACAAAGTTCTTGTCTTCTCTGCCAACATAAATAAGCAAAACTGAAGTGAAAGTATTTGGTGGTGCCATTGTTCAACTCCGAAGACGTGATTGTTGTCTGTTGAAAAGCCTTAAAGCCTTAAATAACTGAAAGAAAATTAACATGACAAGTTTGTGGGCTTCATCCTAAACAAATAATGATAAGGTTAAATGTTTGTTTGTTTGGTTTTTTTTTAGGATATTTCTTTAAAAAACAGTAAATCTCCCATAGAGTTATATAAATTGTCCTTAGCCCACCATTTGAGATTATAACATCTTCAAATTCTATAATGGAGAACCTATCGGAGGGATTCTTTGTCAGGCAAAAATCATCCTGGCACTCCCACTTTTATTGTTGCTATAGCGCCACACATAGATACACTCTAGTCACACACGCACCAGCACAAACCCCAGTCCACACATCTTCAGCCTTAATCCAATTTGTTCAGTCGCCTTGTCTCGGCCAGCACAAAATTAAAGGCCTGCTCCCACAAAAACACCTCACATTTCCAAGGTATTGGCTGCCCTGCAAGACTAGAAACTTCATTTATTCTGGCTAACTTCTCAATTATCTTCCCAGTAGTGGAGACGTGTAAAAAGTGCAAAAATCAATACGATTCCATTCCCCTCGTATTGGAAAGGGGGAAATTAATGAGATAGGACACTCTCTTAATCAGAAATAAATGTTTTAATTCAGATAATGACATAGTTTTCCCTTGCAGAAGGATGACAAATGCCGAGGTGCTCTGAGCCCCACCAAGAAGCCGTTTCAATTTTATTGTAAATATAAAAGGTATTGATCGGTGAGATGTACAAACCCTATTGCTTACAAAAGCCATTCAGGGGGACTGGGAAAACTATTAAGCGGTGGGTCAGAAATCAATAAACAACACTAAGAGGTGGCTGTGCCTGGCCTCTGTGTGTGATCCGTGTGGAGCCAAATGGCAGCGTTAGTGACAGGCGCTGCAGCAGGAGCAGTGCTGAGGATGACAGGGTCAGATGGTTAATGTGGCACAGGCCCTGACAGGTCCACAGCCCACCTCCGAGCACCCAGCGTGACAAGCTGCCATTTAAACAGACACTGACTCATCAGCCTGTCGCTATAGTTAGTGTTTGAGGGAGACGGCCTCACTGACAGCATGCATTCTGCTCCAGCACAGTTCTGTATTCATCTCTATTTCTTTTTCTCCCCTTTTGTCTTCTACACTAAAGGTCCCCACTCTCTGTTTTGCATCCAGCTCAGATTGTGCAGGCAGCACTAGTTACATATGCATGTGCGATGGTGGAATAAACCACTGAGAGAGAACAAGCTGTTTGCATTTGGAAACCTCTGGTCTGAATGCATAAGTTCAACACATTGATTGTCAACACTGCTTTTTGCTTTAACATTTGTACTCTGTTTCCAATCTTAAAATCTATGTATTTGTCCGATTTTGTTTGTCTAAATGTTACAATAGAACAGCAACCAGTAAAATTACACTAACTACAGTAATTACAAGCTGTCTGGTGTAATCAATTAAGCTTGGGTTAAATGCACTAGAATAAATACAGATTTTGTTTAGCTTTTAGGAAGTTGTACATTTTTGAAATATAACACATTAGTATCTTATTGTTATTCTCTTAATTATTGTCATTAGATAAACTGAGTGATTTTTGTTGTTTTTTGGCAGTGGTTGTGAGCCTGGGGGATGGACTGGTGTTGATTTAGGAGACAGGAAAAGAGAAAAGTTGCGTTTTCGAAGCAGTAATTATGGGGGGAAAAAAGAGACAAGTGCCCACCCTACCAGGTCAGATGACTTAACCCCAGATCTATGCACTGCACCAGGTCAGAGCCCTCTGGCAATGTAGACACTGGCACTTGATGATAAAAAAGACAATAATAATTACTTACATTATTAGTATTATTTATTTTCAAGGTAACACAGACAATCCATACATATAAATAGATGCCATTTTCTATCCAGGCTTCTTAAAAAACATGTAATACTTCCAGTGTGGGACCTCTGGGATGAGGCCAGAGCTATCTTTGCAAACATTGTAAATTGATAAATCATTGAAAGACGCTATGGGACTGCATCTGTGGGGAGATGCTAAGCAGGCTTAAGGGGATCAGTGTGTGAGTATTGCCATCTTCAGCAGGGAACATCACTACATCCGCCAGACAGATAGATAAATAAATCCAGGCGTATGCGTCTGTATACAAATGAGTGTAGCAGTAAAAAACAGGCATAGGGAGCCCACGGTCCAGATGCCATGGGCTAAAGAGGTATCGAAGAGGATATAGCAGAAAATCCCACGCCATCTCCTGCTGCGTTCAGGAGACAGTGATGAGATTTGGGAAGGGTCAGCGGCACCCATCAGTATAGGTGAAGTGTTTAGTGGGAGTGTTTCGGCACCCCCTCCTCTCCGGGTGTCATCCCAGTGTCAGGCTCATCTCCCAGGCTGATGATGAGGGGGTGCAGGGCCCAAAGGTGCTGTCTCCCTCCGCAGGTGTGGCTGCTTTGACCCTGCTTTGTAATTCCTGCCTAATGCCCCACGTCCTCAACAAAGCCCGAATCTGTGGCACACTCAGACCCCACTTGACCCCCACAACCCAACACAATGCAATTGGCTGTGTCATTATATGAGGGTGGCTCTGTCCCATCTCTCCCTACATGCAACGCAGGACTGTATAAATTGATTTCCAGCAGCGGGTAAGGCCCCTGTGCATCCCTCCCCAGCCCCAGTGAGGAAAATGAGAAAAAAAATGACAAGGCGAGAGAGGTCATCCCATGTCTTGGATGATATCAGGGGAAAATGGGTCCAAACAGGCACGGAAAAAATATTTATCTACAGCTCCATCTGAATTTCCATTTAAAAACAGCAGCGGGTTGGTGGTTTCAAAAACAGAATGGTGTAACAAGTAGCGCTACTAACACATGCAAAAAAAACTCATTCTGAGTATTTTAAAGAAAAAATATGAGTTTGAATGCCATCTACACATGCATATTGGTTGTAGCACAAAACTTGCTTGGGAGTCTTACTGGATAGTTAGTGTCCTGTATTGTTTTTAATATAGTTGAAATATTGATGCATTTTTTTCATAATTAACAAAACAAAAAAATGAAAGCTAAGTCTAAATTAATGCCTACACATGCATACTGGTTCTACCACAAAGATGGCTTGCGAGTCTAGTTACGTTAGTAGTATGTTTTTTTAATATATACTAGTAGTTGATTTTTTTTTTTTTTTTTTCATAATAAACAAAACCAAAAACAACAAAATCACCAAAGTCTAACTAAATTAACATATAAACACACACAGAAATATAGTTGAATACATGCACCAATAAAAACTGGGTTGTCTCAGTGTAAGAGCAGTAGTTTCCACATTTTTTAAATTAGCTGGGTGCATGTCAACAGTCTTGTATAATCCCCTGTACTTTTTTTGATAGTTATATTTGGCTATACAATACTTAACTAAATTAGGGCCGTTACCATAGCAATTGTCATTTTAAAACTTAACATGAACTCACTGAATGAGAAAAAGTCCTCAAAATGTTGCATGTAACAGGAAGCTGAAACCCCACATGTAGCTGCACAATACTTAACTACTTAGAATTTTAGCTGCTAACTTTTACTAGTAGGATGACCCAGGTTTCTTTATGGTTTATGGCAGAACAAACTCCTCATTCGTCACGGCTCTGATGTATATGGTGACCGTGACTAGTCCATAACTCAGGCTAAAGAACACAGGCACTTTCCACACTTTGTTGTCTCACCAAAGAGGAGACCTTCGCGGCGTGGAGCTCCTCAGCTACAGACAATTTATGATGTAGTGACACCAGCAGAGGGTGTGATTTATAGTTTAATTTGCTGTGGTAATGGACAGAGGATAATAACATGTAAAATATTAATCAATGTGTAGCAACAGCAGACATCATTTGCTAAGCTTGTTATCCGCTGCTCTGCCCCTGACAGTGAACAATTAAAATGACATGAGGAAAACAAGGCAGTGGGGCAGAGGACATGGGCCAGGCCTACAGGGCACTGAGCACTCAGCCAGAACGTGTTGATAAATAAAGTGTAGTGTTAATCATGTTTAACAAGAATTCAATCAGTGTTTTTTATAAGCTAATTAAAAAAAGCAACAAAAAAATCTATATTACTTGAATTGAATTATATAAATATTTTAGATGACTTAAAATGTATTAATTACATACAACTAATACTATGCATAAAAATAATGTCTGCATTTGTGTATTTTTAAGAGTTGGTTTTGTTTTAGCAAAGTGGTGTAGACAAAAGATTTAAAAATTTACATTATTTATAACCAAAACTGACAACTTGGATTCATATTGGGCCTTATTGCTGAACAAGCAAAAATAAATAAATAAATAAATAATTGTAATTTGTGATATCACCACTAAGGGTCTCTACTTTCGACACTGAGTTACAATAATCAACAGTATACTTTGTAAATTACTACAATATCTTAGTGTGTACACATGAGGGTTATCCAGGAAATTCATACCCTGATACTAATTTATAAAACTAACATCAAATCTAGATTATTAGAGCAGGTATCAATACTGGCATTATTAGAGCTCATTAGAGCAGGTATCAATACTGGAAAAAGTCACATAGGACAAAACTGGAGCATTCTTGAATATTTTTATCATGGTTTTGGTCTAGATCACAACTATCATAAGACAACAAAAAACTTGCATTGTCTTTTTTAAAATTATCATCAAACCATTCCCTAAGTGACCAAATCAACTGACCAGGCTAATAATACCTTTTTTTTTTTTTTTTTTACCTCCTCTTCATCTTATCACTCACTCCTCTTAAAAGCACAAACAAATTACCTTAAGCCTGATCCCAGCTCTCAGAAATCTCGTCCAGCAGGTTGACCTTTGTTTAGCGAGTGGGTTGATAAATGAGCTCTGGACTAGCGCGAGCCCAGTGCAGCTCTGTGTATGTGACTGATGTCTACATAATTAAGGTGCAGTGGTTTAGCCCCAGTGATGAAGTGTGTGTATGATTAGGGCTGTTACGGGGACTGGTCTAACCTTGTAGGAGCTACGCTGAGACACTGGTAATATCCCCTCTCTGCTCAGGCCGCCATGATGGATTGGAATCGCAGTCTTCGCTTGAAATTACAAAAAGCAGCAGTGCCTGGATAAAAAACACACATATCCAGGTTTGTGAATGAAGAGAAACTGGGACCATTAACACAGTGATAAACAATTTAAAACTAAATATTATGCCTTTTGAATAGGAAAAAGTTCTCAAAATGTTGCATATAACATAAAGCTGAAAGCTGTTAATATTTAAAAGCATAGAATGACAGAAATAAAAAAAACAGAAAACATTTGCAATTTTGTATCCTTAATAATTATTTTTAAATGTATTGTCTGGCAATCCATATTTCATAGTGCAATAAATTATGAAATGCATAAAATAAAATTAAATACTTATGTTTATGCTTATATGTCATAACTTAGAATTTAAATACAAGTGATATTTTGTATTAAGTGTGTATTATTATTAATTTGTAATTTAATTTTATTATATGTCTACACTAATAGAGACAAGCTGTACTTAAAATTGTTATAATAGTATCTGAATAGAAAAGTAGTTAGTTGTTAAATCATTATTTTTAGCCATGCACTGATGTTAGTGCAGTGCTGTGTGGATGGGGGAGGCAGACTCAGTCAATAGACATTGGGCTGTAAGGTCACAGTGGAGATGAGCCCGGGACCACCAGAGCCTTAACCAGAAACCCCTCTCAAAAATTCAATTACAGCCTCCAAGAAAATTAATAAATCCCCTTTTTCTGTTGCAAGGTACAAAAATTTGTCAACCTGTCCATTCTTCGTGCATCTCCCCCTGACCCCGCTCAATTACTTTGCTTGTAAATAGTTTTTATACATGTTCAAATAATTGCTCATCCTAATGTGCAGTGATCTGTATTCGTCATGCTCCGTGGCACCGAGCCCATCACTCCACACCGCCACCCAGAGCCATTTTGCTGCCGTGGCTGTAAGTGAAATTGAAATTGAAGTTATAATTGATATCGGGGCCCATCACCATAATGGGTTCATCATAGCGCCATCTAAAATATTAATTTTCTAATTATGGATAAATGATCAGACAAGCTGAGCCGGCGCTGGCTGTGGAGCCCCTGGGAGCTGGAGCGATGCGGATGGGAGGACAGGGCCTTGTAAAGCCCACAAATCTTCTGTAATCCTCTCCCGCTCAGCACCCCAGCTCACTTCCCCCCATAATGGATAAATAATAGTTAAGAATCAGGCTGTTAAGCTCAATTTTCTCTGTAGCGCTCTCTCTTTCTTCTGCTCCTTTTATGTTTGTATGGGCTGCCAGAGCATTGTTCAGTGCGTTGAGTGATCCTTTTTTCCACATTTGCCTTCTGTCTCTGGAAGAGTTTAAACTGGCCCCACACACACTGGGCTGTGTCAGAGGGGGGCCCTGCTGCACTGTTTAATTACAATCACTTAGCAAACCAATGAGGCTACTTTACTATACATCTATTTGCACAGACAACTCCTGATTACCCATGCACATGTGTTGATTTTATTTGCATATTCGACTCCATAATTATGAATAGTGCAAAAATATAATCAGAAAAAAAGAAATAAATAAACAAAAACATGCACACGCTTTCACACATTTTCCAATAACGTTTCTGTATTTACGTACAAATGCCAGCTAGGTCATTAAAATCAACCTTTCCGCGTGGCAGATAGCTGCAAAATGGAAGTGTCCTCTTTATGTGGGTATTTAGAAAGGAGGACACACACACACTCACACTCGCACACATATTGAAGAATTAAACATGCTTTGGTAGAACGTAAATTTCCGTTTTATGTGGCAATACTTTCTGCTAATTGTTTCCCTGCACCTTGATCCCATAATTAGCCCTTTACTGATTACCTAATTAGCCAGTAGCAGAAGGGCAGGTTGACGGCAACATTTGAGCCATCGTTCAAAGCTTCATTATCCCGCTCAAAGTCACTCTCTCCACTGCCCCCTCCCTCCTCCTCCAAGTACTGCGGCCCCATCTCCTCCCGCCTTAAGCTATTCCACAAACTGAAGTAGCAAAAATGCATAATTCTAATTTTAGTAACTGTTTTGTGCTAATCTTTCATTTGGTGATATTCAGAATATAGTTATTTTATGAAATGTAGGTTTCAAACAGCAGTTAGTAAGAAAAAATGCAGTCCTTGTTCTAAGTGCACGTATAATTTTTCTGTTTATAGCTTAGAGTATGAGTAAACCAGGACTAGACCAGGCCTAAACCAGGGCCAGAACAGGACCAGAATGGGCTTAACAAGGCTATTTCCTCCTTTTCCACAAACTGATGGAAACTGATCTGATTCTAATTTTGAGTTCTGAGTCTTTAATTTGATGATTTTCAGAACCATATTTATTCTACCTTCTACAGCTCAAATCGTACATTAAATAAAAATGGCAAAATAATTTCTACTATTACGAAGAAAAAATACCCATGATAAATACTAAGCCCCAAAATATATTGTTCCAGTTTTCATATTGAATTGATATACAGTAGTGATTATCGTGACAGGCCTAGTAGTAATTGCATATGTATAACTAGACTAAACCTGGAAGTAAACCTGGACTAAACCAGAACTAAACCAGGAATAGAACAGGACCAAACCAAGTCTACATCAGGGCTAAACTGGGCCAAACTGGGCTACCTCCTCCTGTCTCTAGCTTTTCCACAAACTGATAGGAGCAGCTCTAGTATGTGGACCACGGTGCACCCACACCCCTCTGCATTTGTCAAGCTGTCCGTTACAATGGCAAGTTAGCCACATCGCCACTTCCCCCTGACAGCCAAGTTTATACTGCGATGGGAAGCTGCATGTTGAGGAGCAAGGGACTGAATGGTTAAACAGCAGAGAAGGAAAGATGGAAGCTGTGTGAGATATGAACTCAACGAAAAATTTAAAAAGCATGACTGAATTTGAAGTCAAATAAAGTCAAATAAAAAACATTATAAATCTGCTAGTCTACTATTCCATTCTTTTTTTGTTCTCATAAGGGTGCAATTTAACAGTATTGAAAAGTAACTAAAATATATGTACCAAAAACACACAGTTCTAACTGCAGTTAGTCTTTCATTTGGTGATTTCAGAATACAGATATTTTCCTAAAATCAAACTGTATTTATTTCAAAACTTGTTAATAAAATTTAGGCTTTAAACAGCACAGTTGGCTAGAAAAAAAAAACATAGCTATTGTGGTAAGTGTATGTAATTTTTCCATGTCTAACTTAAACCAGGACTAAACCTGGAAATAAACCTGGACTAGACCAAGACTAAACCAGGACTAAAATAGGACCAAACCAGGTCTACATCACGATTAACCTGGGCTAAACCAGGACTAAACCAGACAAGTTAATGCTTTGCTTTTCGTGTCAAATGAATCAATGAATCAACATAGAAGCTACTACTATATGCATGTACTGGGTAACAGTCTCACAAATTTGCAGTCAATTAAATAGCAAACAATTAAGAAATAGAAAGCCCAGCAAAACTATAGGACTATTTTATATCACATCTCGTTCTGCAGATATAAAGCCATTATTCAAGTTAAAAAGTTAAAGATTACAACTTCTTCTTTCAAAATGGTACTCAAGCCAATTAGCTGAGTAAAATATGCAGTTAATTTCCACAAATGTAAAAATGAGACAATGAGAATGGGAAGCTAAAGGCATAGGGAAAGTCATAATTTATCAGCAGTGTCTTTGATTTGCACTGGCGCTCTTGTCTGGTGGTAAGATATATGTCGCGGTGCAGGAAGTAGCAGAGGAGGGGGGTAGGGTAGAGGGAGAGGATCAGCTCTCTTTGCCCCATCGCCTGAGGCCTCTCCTGGGCTTGTTCAGGTGGATGGACCCTCTCCTCATTTGGATCACAGTGGGAACCTCCAGACGCCGCAGTGTTTAGGGCCCCAGGGACGCTCTCTCATCGCAACTCATCCTTCCAACATTTCTCTTGGGTTTTTCCCTCCGTCCTCTTCCCAGCAGGACGGACTTGGGGTTAGCCGTTTGACTCCACATAGCGGGACAACATGGTGAATCGCTAATCCAATTCCGGGGCCCCTGTGTGTCAGCGGGGTAGCCTCTGTGTTCCTGTCATGCTTCATTAGGCACATTAAGGGCCATTTTCTATTTGTCTGCAGGTTAATGTTCTCACTGACACATGGAACACCTACAGGGCTGGTCAAGAGAGCAGTAGAGGGGGCTAGAGAGCATCGAGGAAACTGAAAATATCTAAGGAACAAATTGTGATGATGTAAAAAAAATACTGAACCAAATTTTGTTAAAGGGAACATCTATGTGATATAATGAAGCACTTACAAACAAAATATCTGTTGTTTATCCTTTTTAATTCTGTCTCAACCAAAATATTTTAATAAAAACTATGTGATGTAATGAAGTACTTACAAACAAAATATCTGTTGTTTATCCTTTTTAATTCTGTCTCACCCAAAATATTTTAATAAAAAAAATACTAAACTAATAATCTCACTGTCTGACCATAATTGGAGACCAACTGTAACAGATTTACTGTGTAACTTAACTACTAACCCTAAGCAAAAATATTAATTCCTAGTATTATAGCAAGTTTTGCAATTTGCTGCAGTGCAAATAATTCTGCTTTATGACTTAAAGGTGCACCATGTAACTTTTCCAGAGGTGGTCTGGCTTTGTGCTTATTTTATGGAGATTTTCCTTTTCCAATGTCCGAATAAACTTGTTAATCACCATGAATGAAGAAGAGCAGATTATGGCATCAGGCCAAGTTACTGATCATATCAGTGGAGAGGCAGCCTTCGCACAATAACAATACATGTTTCTCAAGGTATTTCTGAGCAATAAAGACACCCATAATAAAATAAATACTTCATAGATACGTTTTATGCCATACTGTGAAACAATAAACTAAAATGTATAATAGCTCCATGGAAACAGACTGGTAATAACCTTCCACGAGAAAAATTACATAGTTCATAATTAAATAAATTACCCTAACAAGTATTTCCATCCCACTCTCACTGCCTGGCATACCAGTGTGAATGATGTCCTCAGGTAAAAGTAAAAAGTTAACAGTGTACATTCCAGACAGCCTCCAGTTCAAACAATCACATATTGTGTGAGTTTCCTTCCTGGCCGGGCTCATGCTGAGAGGGCCGCCTGGTGATCAGATGGATCTCCCTGAGCTGGCGGTGCATCTGCTGTGACTATATCACAGAGTCTAATTGGCATGAAAAGAGCCACGCAGAGAGCTGTTGGCGAGCGGACCGTCCCATTATCCCCGCGGACATCTCATTTAGAGGGAGTCATGCAGGGAAGCAGCACAGATGCATGGGTGAACATCTCTGACAGAACATGTCCTCCAACGCTGCTTTAGTGACGCTTGTTCAAAAAGCACTGGGCCGTGGGGTAAAGAGGGCCATATATTTATAGTACATGGGGTCAGAAACACGCAGGGGTTTTATAGCAAGGGTTTGTGTATTTGAACAGTGTATAGGAATAGGCAATACTATGGAAAAATAAACATAAAACAACTATGATTTTATTATATTGTATATAGTCATGCCCATTATTGGTTATTGAAGAATGTGCTGATGTTACATGCCAAGATGGGATGGGTCAAGAGACAGTTTTTCATTAAGTTTCAGATTTCATTTTGTAACTTAAAGATTTCACAAGGACCATTCCCCATTCAAAGCATATAATATTTTTTGAATGGCATTACTGCTTACAATAGAGGACTGTTGTCATGCCAAACCTTTCAAATTATGAAAATAAGAGAGAAACATTGTCAAATGCTGATCCAACTTAATTATTTTTATTAGTGATTAAGTATATTATGAACTGACTTATACTCTAGACAAATTATCATTAGGCTAAGATAATTGAAGTCAGCAGAAACCCACCCATAGTGGTTGCTTTGTATAAAAGGAACCAAAACCAATACCAAGTAAGTCAGTTTTGTCCGGCTTTCATCTCCTGGACTATAGTATACACATATAGTTCATGCCAAACCCTGACTCTAGAACAGACATGAACGGCCTTTATGTACACCGCTCATTACCACTGCTAAATAAAGATGGATGACCAGCAATATTGTCACAGATTTGTTTCCCATTACACTCAGGTCAGTGGTGATTCAATCGAGTCTACTCCCCTGAGTGTGAGTACAGTTACCAATATATTACAGTTAATCAACAAGAAGCTAACAAATAGCCCTGTACCTCCCCCTCCCCCTCCCCCCTTGGAGCCATGATGCTGGACGTTCGTTTTTAACTGTCACCTTCACAAGTACAACTGGAACACAGAAGACTACAAGCCCCCTCCTCTCCTCTCTATACTGCTCTATTACCCCTGAGAGGGCTGGGGTCTACTCAAGCAATCCAGGCCTCAGGCAAAGCAACATGATGTATGTGAGAACTTGCATGTGTGCAATGTGCAATATGTATGCAGAAAAAGGCCTTTCACACCAGCTTAGAGCGCCGCAGTTATGGTGATGCATAGAGGTTACATAGTGTTTTGTGTAGGACATCTTCTGAAGCCAGTGTAAAGAGACTGTGCTGTTCTCTGCATGTTTCAGTCAGGGCCAGAGGCAGCTTCTCCTCAGCCTGTACTGTTTTCTTATGGCTGCCATTACATGACTGTCTAAAAATGGTCAGATACATCACAGTGTTGCACGCATGACTCAACAATATGACATTTTTAACACACAAACTTAAGTCTAATGCTGTTTAAAAATAACTGAACACAATAACTGACACATAGAGATAAGAAATGTGCCACAAGACAATGATGCATTACTATTTTCAGAATATTTATTTATGTTTTCCTTCGGGATCAATAAAGTATCTATCTATCTTGATTTAGTTAATATGAGCCTAATTTAAACACTATTGGTTGAATTTGAGATATGTAAGTTATTATGATGCAGTGGATGATTTCAGTTTGTATTAGGGTTGTCAAAAGTATTGAAAATCAGATACTATTTATTTATTTATATTTTCATATTAACGGGACAAAATGTTAGCTTTCCTGAACAGTTTTAGTATGATTTTGAGGTTCATCAGAATAAGTATAAAGTCTTGTGCTAAGATAATGTATTATTATTTTGTATATAAAATGACAGCCTGGATTAGAAATCTAAGATGTTGTTGTGAGTCCCAAATCCAGCCCTAAATGTCCCGAAAATGAAAGTCAAACAGAATACTGAGTAGTTATGTTCTGATAAACATTAAAAACTGATCGTGGAGAGGTTGAGTGGACTGCACGCAGCCCTGACTGCTGCTGATAGGCTGTACGCAGCTCCTGATGGCTTCTAGACACTCTGTCCTCAAAGTGTACATTCGCCTTGGTCGTCTCCTACGTCATAACAGGGAAGAGCGTCTGACTAAAGGCGCGGGCAGACAATATGCAGCAGCCGCCGCATTTGGATCCGAGTGGAGAGCAGAGGGGAGACAGTGAGATGGAGTACCAGCGACATGTAGTCAGTGGAGGCAGGTGAGGCAGTGCCATAATCAAGCTTTCTCCTACATGATGCAGTGCAGCTCACTACGTAAAGTGGTTTGTCTATAGTGCGGACGCTCCGGGTTCAAGACCCTAATTTGTCAGTTACATTTTTATTTTGTTCTTTCTTCCATTTTGTGTGATTAAAACTCAAAGTTCTTTTAAGTTAATGTGATGATGTGTATTTGTAAAGAAAAGCAACCAGATTATTTTCACTACAAAAGGAGAGTTATCTTCATTGTGGTTTCGTAATCGCTATCGAGTATTTAGTTAATTTTTCCGTATCTAAATCGAGTTTGAAATTTTTGTATTGTAACATAACTAGTTTAGTCTAACTGTATTCTACCAGACGCATAACAAAAGTCAATTAAGGATTTTGGTCTCACTGTACTCTCTACATCCTGCTGCATCTGGAGGTGTCATTGGCTCCATCTTCGGCCAATCAGAAAGATTTTTACAGCAAAAAAAAACAAACAAACAAACAAAACACACTGTCTAAATCATGTTCTTAGCTTAATTTTTTATTATTATTATTTTCATGAAAATCTTCAAAAATAACTTGAACAATTATGCTAGGAAGTTAATGATTTTTGCAAATTAGCCAACTGCAAATGCTAGAACACACAGAAGAAGCACACCGCAAACCCACAAAAACAAATACATTACAAACTATTATTAAATTCCATTAATTTTAAGATAGGGCTGTTCCTATGTACCTTCAGTTACAAAGATGAGTGACTACAGCAAACTGTCTGCTTTGGTATGCCCCTGTGAGCTCCCATGATGCATTAGTGTGGCAGAGGATGAATGAATGAGCGCTGCACACACACAGTGCTCCAATAGTTTCTTCAGTTCCTCCTTATCGATTTCTGGAGGAAATATAGAAGAGTAGAGCAGAGAGGGAGGAGGACCACAAAGATATTAAGTCTTTTCCCTCTATCTTTTCAAAAAATCTTTAATCAATGTTTAAGTGAAATACTAACATGCTTTGTGACGTGACCTTTTAGTCCTCTTATGAGTAATGCGCTAAGGTCATGCAGAGTCCTAATCACAAATTGGTCTAAAAGATAAAAAAAAAAAAAGAAGTTGTACCACAGTTAATGGCCACCAATGGACTGTTGGCAGTTGACCTTTGACAACAAATCTCTGTTTAAAGCACTGGTCAGAGTAGACTCTTTTACTGCGCTAAGTGAAGGACAAAACCTTGAGAGGAGCTACATCTCAAAGCATACAGAATACGCAAAAGATATGAGGTAGGGCTGAATGCTTTTGGGAAAATATCTAATTTTATTTTGGGTTTTTTGACAACCATTGTGAATAGATTTGTGATTTATGTTTTAATCATTTGATGTATTACTCTTAGGATTCTGTTACAAGTTCACATTTTAAATGCATTCAGAAGAATTGGCAAAAAGACTGAAATGTGAACTAATACAAGAATGATTTCAGAACATGTTTGTACAGGTTTAAATTACTGGGTTAGTGTTTTAATGCAGGATAAGATTATATTAATATTAATATTTTGTTGTTTAAGAAATTTTAAAGTAACTATCAGTGTTTATTTATTGTGTGGAAAAGATAACATATGATTACACTTCTTTTTGCTCCTTTTCATTAATTTCTTGTATGTTTATTGTGACACTGTTAATGTCTTTTTACACTTTATGAATGAAAAAACAAATAAAAAAAAATCAATTATGCTAAAAATTACAGCTTTTGCGATTTGTCAGTTGAATTCATTTCAAATTGCAATTCAGATTTGATTGCGATTAATCTTGCTGATCTACTAAAGTACACTCAAAAACACAGCAGATTCGGTATATCTTGTGCACAAATATGGCTGCGTGTGGGATGATATATGTCGATATGGGGGACACATGTCTACCGAGACAGGGTAAAAGGGACGATTTGTGAGCATACGAGAGCCTGGCGTATAATGACAAATATGAAATCAATATAGTGACCTTAATTTGCCCAAAGCATAACTCTGATGTAGTACACGGTGTTTCGATTAAAGGAGGTATAAAAAGATGGTTTGTGCGTGTGGGGAGGGCAAAGAGGCCATGCCCTTTTGAACCCTGGCGCTCGGTGCAGAGTGTGGCGATCATAAAAGAACAACTGCCCCTGTTTGGTCATTCACCAAACTGGGCCTCTGGTGCCTTAATGCCCCATAAACGAACAAGCGGCTCCTGATGGCTCATGGGTAATAATGTCACGCCTCAAGACGTTTTTTAAAAAGAGCAAGCGAATGATAGCTATGTGTTCCGCAACGCTGGCAACATTATGGCAGCAGAGGAGAAAATATAATAGCTTGAATATGCTATGAATAACAAAGGCTGTCAATACTCACCTCCAGAGGAATTGCTGATCAGACGCAGTTCACGTCAAAGTGTACGTGTGGATGGGCCAATTTATGATTTGTGTCTGCACATAACAGGGGTAGGAGCCATTTGGTGTGATATGTAATCCACTACTACAGTTTCAGTTTGTGGCCACACTGTGCATATGTGGAAGTGGTGTTCTTTGCATTTACATATAAGAAAATGGCTATGGGTTGTGGAAAATTTTACTGTTATTTAATGAAACTAACTTAGAAATCTTAAAGAGGTGTTTGTACAAGTTAATAAAGAAAAATGAAGTCACCGTAAATATGTAGTGTGTGTGTGTGGGTGTGTGTAAACATGTTTGATGGAAAAAGTGTGCAAATAAATGTAACTAAAAACTAGAAATAATAATTAAAAAAAATATATATCTACTCCATGTTAATATGGCCCTCATTTAACTTTGAAAAATGCTTGCTCTAAAATAATACAGAAGCATCATTAAAGGTAGGGAGATAAAAATCAATTCTGTTCTGAATATGCTAAATATTTATATATATTTATAATTAAGTTTGCAATTTACGGATGCAAAAGAGCTGATTAAAAAAAAAAACCTTCCAAATAAGAGAGTATAAGTTATAAGTGATATTTCTTTACTTTCTACTTAACTTTAACTTAACTTTAACACGCTTATAGTAATAATTTGCTACTGCTACTTAAATCTCATCTAATGCATTTAAATACATGTTTTAGCACATTTCTGCTGGATTGACAAAATATACTATGGTATAGTTCAAAATAATAATGATATTAATTTTTGTTAATAACCAAGTCACCATTGCAATAAAACTTGCAACGCAATAAAACTTAAAAATCAACTTATTTGGCATCTATTTAAATATTTTGAGACAATAGTATTTAGGACAGAGGAGAGGAATTTGACTTAAAGATGTTCTGTAACTGAGTAACTCTAATGATCTCGCACAGTCCCACAGAGCTGATCATAAAAGACCCTAAATGAGCCCCATCTTCTGTGGCAGTGCCCCTGGGCTGCCTCACACAATAAGACCATTGGCTCAGAGCTTAGTCCTTAAAACAACATGCCACTCAATGATTCCAATGATCCTGATCCAGACAATGGAGGAACACATCAGTCAAGCCTGTGTGGGAGGGGGGACAGCAGGGGGACAGCAGGAGGGACAATGAACCCCCGTGGAGCTGTCCAGTTAGAGACCTTCCCAACAGAAAAGGTCTTTACACAGTAAGGTATGGAGGAGAGGGAGAGAGGGACCAGAAGAGAGAGGAAGTGCACTTTCCACAAACTGTCACTAACTTTCTATAAACAAAAGTATAGCCTCGATTTACAGGTGCAATGTGTAACTTTTCTGGTAGAGGGCCTGCCACCAGTTTGTCTCCATGGAGATGTCATTTGCCTGGAACGTCTAACTCCATGCAGACAGACAGGGGGCACGATCAAGCATGTTACAGGTCAGATCTGTGGAGATGTAGGCCTGCTCACAACACTTGAGCTATACCAAATCGCAATTTAAAGCAAAATATTATATCTTAAACTGTAAGAAGTCTTGCAAATGTTGCCAATAAAAGAAAGCTGAAACCCATGAATGGATTAGGCATATAGCTTTTACACCTGATGACATTATACCAGTCCACATAATCTTTACAGAATGATTCTTAAAATATAAAAATATCAATCTGTTGCAAGTTCAAATTCCTAAGCCAATCTTACAGAGAAATCATAAACAGAAGAAAAATTACAGATGCATTCAGATGCTAATACCTAACATAACTAACATCACACTTTTTATTTTTAAACAACAGATTATACAAAAACCAATACAGTTTCACACATTGCACTGTACTGTCAATACACTTACATTATGTGTAGTTTTATTGACTGTCTAAAGTGCTAATAGGTCTGTCGACACCTTTACAAAGGCAAAAGTAACTTAAACTCCTGTCTGTGTGTCCAGGGGAGCAGAGCCCAGAGGAGGGCAGACATAAAGCAGAGCCCTCTGGTCATAAATGCATAAGGCCTGCAGCTCAGTCCTCTCTCTGACCATTACAGCTCCACGCTCCACAGTGGCCACTTAAACCCTGCATTCTTGCCATCATCATCACGGCTGGATACAAACCAGCTCAGTACATGTCTTTAAAAGGCCTGTACCTGATTTTATTCCCATCATTTTCAGTAAAATTTGTCTTGCATCAGTATAGCTATACAAGTCTTGTATAAGCAGCTCTTGAGGTCAAAATAAGTTTGTTATATACTATAAACATATAATTATAAAGCACTGTATCATATAAGAATCAGGAAGAATGTGTGTGTAGAGAATCAGGAAGAGCAGGTTAGCATGCTAGTTGTTATTATCTTAACTGTGACAAGAAAAGCACTGCTCTGGTCTCTGAAAGTTGTGATAAACACTTGTAAACTCAACATAGTGAATAATTAGGATGCATGCAATATGTAAGGTAAGTGAGGAATAACTGGAAACCTGAAAACTGCTCTGATTTTCATGTTTTAAGACAAAGTCAAAATCAGGTACTACAACTTTTAACATCCTAAACACAAACTTACCTCCAATGCTCTAGCTCTATCTGGCATCTATTATACTATAAACGTACCCTTACACTAGTACATGGAATGAAAACTATAAAAGTGGCAGACATGGGTTGGTCTTGTGATCACTGATAAAGAGAAGAAGGAAACATGGGTGCATCCAAATCTGAGGAAACAGTTTGTCCAACAAATTAGATGTGATGAATGTTCATTCGTTTATCATATCAAACAATTACAGAGTGACAGAATTAGCTCCATTAGTGAACAAAAATGCAGGAGTTTCAATAAAAAGACACATTGATGTACTTGTTTTAAAGCTCTACTTGAGATTAGCATTGGGGCATGCTTAATGATGAACGCAGAAAAGAAAGCTGTTTTTTCTTAATGTGCTGCTTTGTGAGACACAGGAGAAAACAGTCATTTATCTGGGCTCATATTGCTTTCACAATGTGTCGCCTAATGTTATTAAAGGAAGTCTTGAACGCAGCTCAAAGTAAATGATTCTGCTGCTATCATGGCCGCTTATGTGGATGAGATGATGCGTCTACTGATAGGTCTGTAATGGACTTTTCCCGTTCATTAACTGAGTTATAGCACCGGGATTTTATGCTTTGCGGTTCCAAATTGAATAATACATCTCCAATGTTTAAAGTAATATTAATATTTTCAAAATCAATGTTAGTAAAATTTTATGTACACAGTTGTATTTGTTGATGGCCAGCCGCTGTGAATAAAGAGGAGATTTATGACAGCGGCGTCTCCTCTCAGTACTATTATGATAAGTGAAACACAGACCATAAAAAACTTTAATTAAAAATTTAATTAACACCGGTAATCAATAGGGTGTAACATAACATCTCACATATTTTCAGTGGCATGGAGGAAAATGTAATCAAACAAATACAGAGGGCCCAAATGTGATGGTTTTATAGGCTAATAAGCTCCAGGAGAGTGTGGAGAGACAGGAGGACATGTCACAGAGCTGTGGGCACCTCTTTGGTAGAGTAACTGATGCTAAAAACATTTGCTCTTCTTCAAGAACATTACTGCTGCTTTGTATTAACCACTACATGTCAGCAGTAGGGCTATGTTTTCTGCCATATATGTAGGCTATATAAATAAGGTTAAAGGGGTGACACAACAATCCCACATTGCTAAAACTAAAGGATTTATATTTGGTTATCTGTTATTTGGCTAATTCGGTAATCCCACATCTATCAAAATAGTAATAAAATCTTGCACTATATAACTTTTCTAGTGCAGAGCATAAACTGTGTATAGAAGTGGACTAAGTGAATGTGACATCACCCATAGCGTTTGGCTCCAGTCAAATGAATCTATCCGAGGTTGGCAGTTATAGGGTTGAATTTGGTGAAGAGTTCCATATTAGAAACAGGAATTGACCAAAATGAGAAGCCTGACAGCAGCAGTTACAAAGTGAGCGGCAATGCTTTTTCAATGCAAAGTGAATTGGAGTCGATGGAGCCAGAAGCATGCCCATGCTCACTTCCTCTTTGGAACATAGCGGGTTATCTATGACCATTTATCTGTACATTCTATGGTGCCAAGTCTGCCATATGCTCTTCTCTATGGAGATGTTATTGCATAGCCTAAAATGTTCCACAATATGGCATTAAACTTCCAATATCCATGGAGACAAAAAGGTGACTCCATCAGGTCATGGTACAGGTCAGATCTTAGAAAAGGCAGTCCACATTAAGAAGGCTGTTTTTGAATGTATTATATGCAATTAACACATGCAAGTGAATAAATAAGAAAGATAAAGTTGACAGCATATTGTGGAACATTGTCGGCATGACACCAACATCGCTATGGAGACAAGCATGTAACGTATAAATATAATTGTAACTGAACTGCTCAACATACAGTCACTAAAGTTTACAAGTTTAATGGTTTACCAAGTATATGGAAGTCAATCTTTTACAACATGTTAACCAATTTATTACAAGAAACATACTAAGGATAAATAAAAAATAGTTTGCATGCCATAGCTTCTTAAAAGTTTTCTCTCTCTTCTCTCCTTGTAGCCCCATTACAGCTAACACAGCACTCCTGATGCAAGCATATTGTACCTCCATAAATAAACGGAACTGACCACAAAATGTGAATCGAATTGTAATACGGCAATAAAGCAAATTTCAATCACAGTTTATGGGCCAGCGGACGGTATGTACACTTATAGAACACGGGCTTATTGAAACAGTGAGCGAGTGAACCCGAACTAGAAAGTGATTTTATTGCACTGCTCAGATATTTTATATGCTAATTTATGTTCTCGCAAAATACATGTGTGTTGTTTGAAAATTGTGAGCTAAAGGGAAATCGATAGCATGATTAGCTCATTGTGGGATGGTTTTACACATGTAGATAAATAAAATAGGGGTGGTACTGTTGCTGTGCCATTACACAAGACACTTCCAACTTGCTTACGTTTGAATGTGGTTTGTGGGAAAGCTGTGGTAGTAGCAGTAGCAGTAGAAGTAGTAGTAGAAGAAAGTAGTAGTAACAGTGACCAAATAATGCAATGTGAAGTGTCCTCAAAAAAGCTTAAAAGCATAATTAATGGTAAGAACCTGCTTTGTAAATACTAGGGATGGGCATTCGATTTAAATTTCTTAATCGGTCGTCGGGAGATTTAATCATTAACTTTTTTTATATTAAAATTATCAACATTATTATTATTATCTGCACTACTAATCTGCATAAATAAATTCAACTTTACGACATATAACCACTCTAGAGCCACATCAGCCCTTTTGAGATTATAATGTGTTTAATGCAGCTTTGCACAACTCTCACAGAAACAAAACTTAAAACCACATGGCTAATTAGCATAAATTAAGCATGCGCTGATGCGGCATGACTCAGTGGAATACAGGTTAGTGTGACCATAATTGCGTTTCTCAAAACCAGGACACCATACGGGGGTGGGAGGTGGGGACTCGTCATCGACACTGCGCTGCTCTCACCTGGCAAAGCTTTTTCCCACCAGACACCGAAACATATGTGCTGCTTTGTACACTGTGCGCATTTGCGTATGTTACATGTTGCAGGCTGACCGACTGTTTGTGTCTGCTCGCTCCTTCTGAGTGCAGAGAGCTACATGTACGGATCCCTGTTTGGTCACGCTACGCACAGTAACCTACAATCTCACAGTTTGTCAATTAAAACTAACGTAATCAATGAAATTCTTAATGATCAATTATCGATTAATCGACTAATCATGCCCATCCCTATTAAATACAGTAATTAAAAGATGCCCTTGTTATTGAGAACTACATAAGTGTATGCACAAATTCAAGCAAACTGAAGCACTTCCCTGCTTGTTTGGTAATTACAAGTGGGTGTTATATTGATTTGTAATTTGCAATGTCACTTTTCACTGAAGAAAAATATAACTTTCAAGAACAAGTGACTACCAGCAGCCCCTTATAATTATTTAGTAACACATAAATAAATACAAGACAACAGAACAATTACATTCAAATATAGAGTGTCTCATTTTGTGTAGTCAGTTGTAGATGACTTTTCGCCTCTGTAGCTTCTGTGTAGTCGATGCATCAGATCTGTGTAGCTCTTGAAAGCAGTTAAAAGGGCCCACTTCACAGACATCACAGTCACCCGGCCATCACAGTCTCTCTGCTCCTCTCATCACTGGACTCAACCCTCTCTGTGAATTTCATGTGTAAACAGCTCCGTTTGATGCTTCAGTATTTGCACAGCTTTGAACCAGTCTTTGGAGAGGGACTACACTAACCATCAGAGCAGTTTAAACCCCTGTTAAAAGGGTGGCATGTTTTATTGATATACAATATTTCTCATGCATTATTTTTTTGTAAAGGTGTTGATTCAATGGCAGCCTATTGCATTCTTCAGCTGTATTGGCTGTAGATTGAAATCAAATTGAAGAAGAAAAATTTATTGAGTGATTAATTAATTGATTGACTGAAATTGTAAAATGTGAACACAATCTCCTCCCTCCCTGTCGCACTTGTCTGCTTTTTTGCCTGTGCTAAAGTTTTGCTTATTTTTTTCTCCCCTAGATTGGTGTTACGTTATTGTTACCTCCATTGCCTTCTGTATTGTCTGTTTAATTCCAAAAAATAAATAAAACAAAGAAATTTAAGAAGAAAAATATTAAATTATTATTTTCTGCAGGAACAATAATCTTGCTAGATCTTGTGGCATGAGGTCTTGTCCCATCCCTATTCTATTCCTACAATTGTATCATACAGTACATTTCATTCAATCATTTCAACTTGACACAAAGCTAGTTATGAAACACCCAGTGGATGCCTTGTCAAGATAAATAACAATAATTACCAACAGCCCATTCACACTAAACCTACACACCTCTTGAGTTAATGAGATATTACAATTACTAGAAATACATGTTAAATTAAATCCACCAAAACAGAAATAACATGATGATAATATAATATTGTATATATATATTTTTTTTTAAATGGTTAAAGTAGGATATATTTGAAATAAAAGTGCAGAGTATGACAAATTCTGATGGTGAGAGCAACATCTACGGTAAGCAAAACCAGGCAGTTTCATCATGTCTACCCTTGATGTCAAACAATGGTTAACTTTCCAATGAACAGATTTTTACAGCTCATATCTAATAAATATTTAGGATTAACCCACTGAAACGATGCAAACACAAATGAAATGTATTTAATAGGCGTCCCGTCCGCTGGAGCAGTTTCAATAGGGCACCATCGAGGTGTGAAATGGTTACAACAGGCAATATAACACCCACATGGTCTCTCCTTCAAAGCCACAGAACACACACATACACAAGAAAAGAAAAGCACGCAATATTTCCTGTCAGCTGCATTGTGAATACCTACAACCTTCACATTATTTACTGCCTTATGTCGAAAGACTCTTTGGTACAAAAGTGTCACTAAATCTCAACCCTCAAAGTCAAACGTCAGGTAAACCATAGAGAAATAATGTTTATTTTCGTACAGCCCCGGCCCTGTTCTTAACCATGCTGTCAGTGCACCAGGAGCTCGTATATCTCACAAAGTCCCTCATGAACGCTTCCAGTCACCTCTCAACAGTGACCGCAGCAAACACAAGAGCGAAAGGCATTTGAGCTGTGTCCTCCAACTCTAGATATATTTTTGTTTTCATCAGTGAAGCATTGTGGGGTCAGTCTAGCTATATTACGCTATTTTCTGATCTATTTTATAATGTTGCTTCCTCATCACAAACATAACATACCAGGAGTTGTGTTTTGTGTTCATTCACACGTTTATCACACAAATTCGGCATATTTAGGATGAGTTCTTGTCCCAAACAGAAAACACCTTGTGATGTCATATGGTCATACAGGAAATGATCCACTGTGTTTTTAAACACTATACATCTTCACTAGAGTAATTTGGATAATTTGACATTTTCCCAACACATTCCAAGCATCTAAATTATTTACAGTGATGAGTTTATAAATTCATTTCACAACTTTCAGAGGACATTGAGTACTTTGTCACTACTACTAACTAGCATGCTAACAGTGCACCTGGTTCATCACCAAAAACACAACACCTCCAACTCATTTTCACATTACACTTAAAATGGAAGCTATGTATTTCTCTAAGTTAAATCAGACTTAGCTTTTATTCTGTTAGGGTCCCATTGAAACAACAGACAATGATGCATCTCTGTGAGAAATCTGTAGCACAAAAGTATTCCTTGTAAACAAGAAAGCAAAGATGAAAACCAGACATAGCCAGCAGGTGGATACATACCCGAAGCCTAACCCCGGTCCGCCCTCCATGCCTGTCATACATATTTGTTTACCTCTTAAAGATTCACAATGGGGCATTCTCTAATAACAAATCATTTCTTTTGGTGTATGCTTTTTAATCTGGCCGTGCTTGACAGGGCCCATCCTTTCCGCTGAAGGGGGAGACCACTTAGGGGCCAGGCCAATAAGGCCCAGCAGCCCTATGTCCTGACTGGGGTGATTTGTCAGACCCTCCGCGCGGTGCTGTGGTGGTCACACCGATGGATTTATCCCAAGGTAAATGGAGATAGCCTGAGCGTCCGCAGGCTCGGTACTCTGATTACAGACCCTCTCTTCAGGTTGCATTGATAGATGTTGTATGTGTTTATCTATTTACAATGCCACTAAATCTGTGAATACAATGTAACGTGGTGAGAAGGGGTATGACTCTGGGGCTGCATGTTTGATTTATGCGATGCTATGCAGAGCAATAGAGAGACAGCGCAGATGAAAAGGTCTGGGATGAAACCACTCGCTAAGGTGGAGGTTGTGGTTTTGCATTGGGGTCAGAAGGCCACTGGGATGAATCTCATGCATTTCTTACAGCGGGTGTCCAGCATGCCATAAGAATAACAAACATGCTACAAAAGGAATGAAAGAAGCAGCCCAGGCACCAGGGGACAACACAATGTACTTTCACAACAACAATGAGGAGCCAATCGCCAATGCAGCGAGCTGAACATTTGTCTCGCGGATCCCACATCTATGGTGAAGAGTCATTGGAGCCAGGGACAATCATCAGGACAGCTCTGGTTCAGACAGCCTCTTCCATCTCATTCCCATCAAGGCAACCCAAACCTGCCCCATCCACAACCATCCACAGCAGACCTGCCTGGGGTTACCACAATGGAGTCATCATTCAACCATGTTTTTTCCTGAGATTAGATCTGTACAAATGTTTCAAATATAGAAATATTACAAATATGCTAAATTATGAGTATATAGTCTATAATAATATTTAATGAAAAAGCCTAAAAGGTTTGATTGTAAATAAAATAAACTTACAATGTATAATTTGTAAATTGTAAGTTTGTTTTATTTCCAAACAGACCTTTCATTTTGTTGTGGCCTGTGGCAAATCTTCTCTATGGTGTCCACCATAGGGATCTATTTGTATCTATTTATTCACAGTACGAGGCAGAAAAGAAATACAAGTTGTAGCAAAATTAAGTCAATGTAAGCCATAGGGTAAAGTTTGATTTTAAAAAGTTTGTCACATAAAAGAGGAATCATAGTCTGTTAGACAACCATCCCATGTGGATCAATGTGAATTAAGAATTTGACTGTTTGATTAAGTCAGCAATCATGGATAATCATTTAAACATAAACATTTTGATGATTATATAATGAGTAATAATTTAATACTGTAACTTCTCAGGCAGTTTGTATCCTGTAAATATGAGTGGACATACCTGACCCTCTAGCCGTTGTGTTCCAAACAGGAAGTGAGCATGGGAGCGCTTCAGGCTCCATCGACTTCCAATAGGCATTGAAAAATTGTCACCCCTCTCTCTAACTGCTGCAGTGAGCCTCGTTATATTTGGTCTTAAAATGTTCATATTAACCCACTTATTTCACGATTTTGTCCCATAAAAAAGTCCACGTCTTTAAACAGTCTATGGTTTGTACATGTGTTAAGTATGGAATAGCATGAACATATTCAGTCAACACTTGCTTGTTTTGACAGTGGCACCAACCTAAAGGGACAGCTGAACTTGGACACCTGATTGGACTAGTCATAAGAGAAACATCAGTGCGCTTCACTCCACTGTAGTCCCAGTCCAGAGCCCGCCCACAGCCCTCACTGAGCCCCTGTTGCCGTAGCCTCTTCCAAAGCTTATACATGGAGCTTTCATTGTTTCTTCAGCCCATTGTGGTAAAAATAACTGTGGGTTGTGAGTGCAGTGAGTGATTATACATCAGTAAAATCAGCAGGGGTATACATCACTGCCACCCGGACACACCCACTGGAATGAATTGGGTCAAATGAGAGCAGAGCATCGGGCCGGGCGCATTGACAGTTACTAATGCACCTCCTATGGCCACTAATAGGAGTGTACAAATTGCCAGAGGTTGGTAAACTTTGCTTGTTTGGGGCAGGAGAAGCAGCTATCAGCAACGGTGCACGAAGAAGGTGACTAAATCAAAGACGCCAAAGAACAACACAGACACAATGAACTCAGCCTGTTCGTTTAGAGAAGGAGAGGGACATGTAAGTCAACAAGTAGTATCCAGAGTTGCCAAGTCTGTTAGATCTAAGTGACTTTTGGGATCGCAAATTTTTACAGTTGTGAGATGAATTTTGTTTTTTTACTTTCCTGAGCAGCATTTAAACACCATAAAAAGGGAGACTTTTTGTCTTTTTCCATGTCTGTTTCATGATAATAAACCCAGTAATTACTTAAATACAATTCATTAACAGTTGATTAATGTTTTAAAGATGTTTTTTAAATTTAATTTAGACAAAAAAACTAAACAAAAAACCCTTCCACACCCCATCCCTCCCTCTCCACATTCAATACATAGACAAAACTACACAAAAAACACTAGATAAATAAACATCAAGTGCATTCCTGTCAAAAAGTTTAAAAAAGGCATCCACGTCTGTTCAAAATCCAGATGTGTCATGTTTCAAAGCAGTTTTTAATTTTATGCTATAGTATTTAAAACATGCACATCTCATTAGTATTCGTTAGATAGCAATCCACAACATTTAACTAAATTGCTTATTAACTAACTGCTTATTTTGCAACCTATTTTTGTAGGGCTTAATTTGAGCTCTTTGAAAATCCGACAACTCTGGCAGAATCCCTTTAAAGATGATAAGAGTTTAGGATTAATGGAAGATTTTCACCTTTTTACCCCTTTTCGGGAAATGTGCTTTTCTGTTGTTTTGAATATGTGATTATAAATTGTGTATTTTTGGCACAAATTTAAAAATGAAATGAAAAAAAGGGCAAATAAAAAATAAAACTATTTGGTTAGTTAATTATCATTCACATTTGTTTATGTTGAGTAAATATACACTGATTGAACTGGTACAAATAATAGCTTATTATCTTTCTAAATAGAGATATTGTAGAGTCCACACTGACTAATACATAACAACTTGCCAGTGTGACAAATTATTCTTATATAAATATTTGCAAGATGAAGATTCCACATGATTTTGGTTCTGGCAGAGATTGTGGCTGTGTGTGTCTGCTGCATGATCAGAAATTGTATAAATAGCCTTCCAACTTTCAAAGAGCTGAACAGAATTTAAAGGTGCATTAACGGTTCAAATGCTTTTCTTCCTTGAGGCGTTATTACTTTGTTTGGAATGTTTCACAGTATGGTATTAAACCTTTCTATCTTCATGGAGACCAAGTTAGAGGCCAGAACTGTGGAGAGGTGACCCCACTCACAGTCAGTATGCCTGTTTTTCCTAGCCATTGTTGAATTATAAAACTGAAATTTAATAAATGTAAGTAAGAGCTGACAATGCTATACTGTGGAATATTCTAAGCAGAGCAATGACATATCCATAGAAACAAGCAGGTGACAGACCCTCAACCCAAAAGTTACATAGTGCACTTTTAAATAACATAACATATCAACACATGTTAAGAAATTCTTATCTCATAGCACACATCAAATCACTTCATCTTGAGAGCTGTTGTCTTGTCCTGTTCTTTCATTAGTAATGGAATTTTTTTCAAACCATTAGACTAAGTTATACCTCCTTTAGCTGCTTATAGAGATTGTGTGCCACACACTGCAGAAGGAATTTTGCACCTAGTCCCTGAAACCAGCGCTCTGCTCAGTTTGTTCTCACCTGGACTTGTTGTGATATAACACGACAACACAAGAGCACAGAGACATGGGGGTCAAGATGGTACAGGAAGAGAGTTACAACGAAAAAGTTATTGGATGGGTAAACTGCTAGAGGTAATGTTAACTGTTAAAAGGTGCACTGCGCAACTTTTCTGATGAAGGTTCCACTACTTATTTGTCTCCATGGAAATGTTATTGCTTTGTCTAGAACCTATCTATCACAAGGGATGATTAAATGTTTAACATCATACCATGGATCATTCCAGGCAAAGCAATAACATCTCCATAGAGACAAGTAGGTAGCAGACCCTCCACCAGAAAAGCTGTGCAGTGCACCTTTACGTAATATATCTTCAATATTTGTTATCATAACAAGCCTACTTTTTCTGTAACTGTGTCCTAAATGTGGGAGAAAGTATTCAAGTTTAAGGTCACACCTGTCTGCTGCTGTTTGCACAGAGGTGAGGCTACAGTATACACAGCTGTGCACCTGGTCAGAGAAGGAAACACTGACACAGGAATATATGGACAAAAAAAGTCTTGTCTTTATGCTGTGATCAAGCAATAAGAGGATGGGATGTTGCTGTTTATATCATTATGGTGATCATAAAACAACACTGTAAACGTCCAAACAGAGAACCACAGAGGAGGTTGGATATGAGTAGATTCTGACCACTTATTGAAGTATGAATATATGGCAATAGAGTATTTTTTCTCAATTTAAAAGGTGCACTGGTGGAGGGTTTGCCAACTGCTTGACTCCATGGAGATATTACTGTTTTGCCTTGTTTATTCCACAGTATGGAAAAAGCACAATAGATCTGATCTAACCAATCTAACCAATCATGGTCAGATCTATGAAGAAGTAAGCAAGCTGTACATGGTTAGAATTCATGTTTTTAATGTAAGCTATAAAACCCTTGTAACTGAATAAATACAAGGCAGATATGTTAAACTCTCTACTGTGGAACATTTCAGGCAAAGAAATAACAAGCAAGTAGTGGACCCTCCACTTTACAAGTTACATAGCGTTCCTTTAAGTGCAACAGGTACTTGTTCCATTAGCAAATCTTTTTTAGTAAAAGACCAAATGCAAGAACTAAAATCAAACCATTTTTAAATATTTAAGGCTATGGTGTTTTTGCAATGTACCAAATCAGTTGAATGATATGTATAAATGTTCACTAGTAAATGTAAAGTCTGTTTATAAAATACATAATTTATTGCGACATTCAAATAAGTAAGTGCATTCATATTAACTGTAGATCTATGAACAGAGTGAATGTTAAGGTACTCTTTCTTTTCACTTATCTCTGTGCTGAGCTATGTCCCAGTGTGGTGAGACTTGGCCTGTGGTGCAGTACACTGACACGCAGAAGCCCTATGTGCGTGTGGGTAAGTGTATATGTAGTGCTTGTATGTGTATGTCTATGCAGAGTGTATGTGTGTGTATGACCCTATGACCTCTGCAAAGAACACCTGTGTCCACTGAGCTTAAGCCCTCTGAAGACCTACAGCTGCACGGCTCATCCTATTTTCTAAGTACAACACAAGAACCCAGAATGTACGGCACGCTCATGAGGACTTTCCCACAGACTAGTATACATGCAATTTGACATCACGCCATTTCTTTACAAAGTTATAAAGACACTTCACAAATACATTACAAAAGTAATTAAAGCCACCCGCGTCGATGATGGCCCTCGCCCTGGCGTGCACGCACCTCCCACGCGACCGCCCGGCATGCAATTGTCCCTTCCTGACAGCTGCCCAGGCCCACCGATCCTCCATAGGGAAAAATTACACAATGCATCTTTAAATGTTTTTTTGTGCCCCTGCTAAACAACTGTAAAAAAATTTCCATATTTTATTTATTTATTTTTGTAGCCCTTATATTTTTACTATTTTTTTTTTGTGGTGGAGGGTCTGACACCTGCTTGCCCCCATGCAGATGTCTTTGCTTTATCTGTAATATTCCATTTAGAAATACTTTGAAAAACATCCCTATAGTGGAGAAGTTTGCCACCCCATAGATTTGACCTGTAAGCACCTACTTTCCTCCAAGAAGATAATACCATACCATGAAACATTAGAGGCAAATAAATTTTTCTCCATGGAAACAAGCAAATGGGGCATCCTCCACCAAAAAGTTACATAATGCACCTTAAAAACCAATCAGATTACTTTCAACTTGTACAAAGATTTAAATCATGTGTTTTTTGGCTGCAGCCTGGTCACTCTAGTTAGTCTGTTGCACACTGCCCCACACTTCCCGAGGCTCTGCACACATCCTCTTCTTCCTCTCTGCAGGATTATGACATGTTATTAATTGCCGCCATTATCAGCAACAGCTTGCCCAAGCACTGGCCCCTTCTCCCAGTGAGCGAGCCCAGTGCAGCAGAATACCAAAAAGAGAGAGAAGAACAGACACAGAGAGGAAAAGGGCATTAGAAGAGTGATGGAGTGATGGAGCAAAGCAAAGCGGAGGGCAGGGCTGGAGGAGAGGAAGACAGGAAAAGTGAAGGTGTAATGCGTCACACAGCCAGATGCAACACTCTGCCCAAAAGGGATTGTGGGATAGTGAATAATTTATCAGAAAACATTTTTCTTGGTCGTTTTCACAGGCCCACAAATCCTCCCTGAGCTTTCTTTAGACAAAAGGGAAAAATGCACTGAATGAGTGAATGAGAGCGTCAGGCTCTATCCTCTTCTGCTCTCTTCAGACACGTGCATACTAACATAAATATATGAACGATTTAAGTCCATTAAATGTAAACGTGTAACTATATATCTAGTATGAACCTCAGTGGGGACTGGGCAGCCAAAGAAGGACCATCCCTCTTGTATTATCTGCCAAATGTGTGAAATAATATAAAAAATACAGATATACTTTGTAATGCAGGATCAGTATCAAATTGTTACTGCATGTTGCTGTATGGTTGTGTATTTCATAATGAGCTTCTACAGGTAGTAGTTTAACAGTAGCTATATTAAGAAATTGTGATATAGTGTACTAAAACATCAGCATATAGTATAGTATATTCATAACATGAGCAGTGTATCAAATCCTGAGGTACCCTGGAAGTGTTCTGCTATCTACTCTACTCTATCTGCCATCTACTGTATTAAAATAGGAAATTGATGTTTTCCTTATGTTGAATAATAAAACAGATTTAGTCTTGATGCACTTGTACTCGGCAGATATTTGACAGTATGACTTAGCAATTTATGATAAATTCACACATGATCATAAACATGATTCAAAAGTATTATGATATACAAAGGATTGTCTGAAAACTCTTCAAAAAATACAAAATGCATTTAATCAACACACTTTTCAGATGCCTGGGAGAGTTCATGGTCCTTGGTTTAGGTGTTTGATTTTCAACAAAAAGGTGAGAGTGCTAGCTAGGTTGTGACTGCAATGTTATTTGAGAGGGACTTGTTTAAAAGTACAAATCATCTACAACTGTGTGGTTTTAGCTAAGTCAGTTCTTTATGGTCAGACTGTGTTAAAACAAAGATCAGATTAAAGTCTAACTTGAGTAAACAAGCTTCAGACTGAGCAGTGCCTACAGTTAGCATCAGGAAATGCTGATGACATCAGCTGCAAGTATCAATAGATATCCCTATAGCCAAGTCCGTCAATATATTGGCAAGATATAAAAGGCAAGGTGAAACAAACCAATACAGGTCAGTAGCACCCAAAACACTGCACATTCACAATGATAATGAAATCCTCTCAGATCCATTTGGTTTGCAGCGAGCCTTCTGCTCGTGTGAGAAAAGACAATTGATTAGAAGCAGTTCAAAGCCAGTTCGATTGTCAACAGCATTCTGGCATCCGCTCCCCCGGCCCATTCATCTGTAGCAGCAGAAAAAACAGTTACATGAACTGTCACACTCAACTCTACTGTTAATTTAAGGTAATTAGTGAGCCAGTGATTCCCAATACATCATGGAGCAACTGGCAGACTGCACAATATTTCACAGCCAATCTGTTACCTTTGCTCCTCCGCCTCCTGCACCCGCCCTCCTGTATTCTCCCTTCTCTCTGTCAGATACACGGAAAGGATGTTTTCTGCCCTAATCTAGACAAAACAAGAAATAATCACCTAAAATGTGTATCTGCTAACAAGGAATCAAAAATCAGACATTCAAAATGCAAAATATACTACAGTAGTAGGTGGTAGGGCTTACACTATATGAGGAAAACAATTTTATACTAACATAGTAAACCTATTAAAACCAGCCTATGTGTACTATTGCAATGGTATTAATATGATGTTTTTGGACCTCAAAGGTGCACTATGTAACTTTTTGGGTGGAGGTCTGTCAGGTGCTTGTTTGAATCAATCAATCAAACTTTATTTATAAGCCACCCAAAACTATGCATAGTAAAATGTGAGGCTGAATACAGATGAACCAGTTGAGAAAGGACCATCAGAGGAGCTACATTAGGAGCAAAGAGCCATCCACCGCCAATAGGAATCGCCACAAGACCCAGAGGAGAGATGAGGCCCAAGCACCAACCCTCCACCAAGAGCCCACAGTACAGACCCTGGCTGCACGGGTGAACAAAAAAAAACGGCCCTAGACTTTTCCCCCACAAATCAGCCCATGGTGGAAATTGAGGACCAGGGGGCGCTCACAGATCTCTCCGCAGATCTGACATGTAACTCTGTCCGGTTTGGTTTCCAGGAAGATAGATATGATTAATGGAGAAAAGCATTTGAGAGACCCTCCACCAGAAAAATTACACAATGCATCTTTAAGGTTTGATTTGGTCGATTTGGTGTCTTAGAAGGCCCAATTGTGTATTAGTAAACACATTATCTTATTAGGATTATAATGCAGTAAGGAGCAGGACTGAGTGAGTGAGCCAGACAGTTTAATCTACATTTTCACTTATGAAAATGCTGTTTACTAGTACTTCCCTGGATGTACAGAGGTTTTTTGTGCAACATCTCTCCCTTTAAGTCAATTCATCAATACAAAGGGCATGTCTTTAATTAAACTAAATGTAATATATTTTAGGTTATTGATTATTACTTCAGCCAGCATGATAAAGTGTTGTCACAATATTAAAATTTCAAACTCAATTTTGATACGAAGGAATAGACTCCATACTTGATACCGATTCTGATATCATGAGGATAGTAAAAAAAAAAACTATTTATTTAGACAATATAATATGATTTTCAACATTAAATAACTTTTATATTACCATGTGGTCTTATATCTGTTATATCTGCTATCAAGAAAGGTTCATTTCTGTTTCGTGAATGTCGCTTTTTTTTGTATCAGTACTAAATATGAGAATCTACTGTTTTGATACTAGCTGGAGTATTGGTTAGTATCTTATTTTTAATACTTTTGACAACCCTAACAATGAGTTTTTGCATTACAATACACAATAAAAACCTGATATGTGGAAGAGAAGCACAAACTATAACAGAGGAGCACAGAGGTGTGAGATTAACAGCCTGCGTGCTGTGAAGTCTCTTGTTCATTTGTGACTAAACAAACACATGTCGTATGTGTACTAAACATACCAGCTCCGGGGTTTAAACCCTTTTAACTGAGAGACTTCAAAGCTTCTGAACCAGACCGGGGTGGACTTGGTTTAGTTTGCATGTCTAACACTGTTTATTTATGCAGTCTGTGAAGTTGTTAATTTGTGTTTGAGTGAGTCTGAAAATTTACAGAAAAATTACAAATTCAACGAAAGGGGTTTATTGTGCAAGTCCAACATTTGGTTCAGATTTAGGTGGCCTAGTTGTTTGTGGATGATTGAGAGATTTTAGCTGCACATTTGTTACAGTTCTTAACAACAGCAACCATAAGTGCAAAATCAGAGAAGTTGGCCTACACGCTTTAAGGCAAATCAGTCAGCAAGTATTCAGTAGTTTCCTTTATTAGTGCTTTCAAGTTTCATTGAATTGCCAGAGTCATTAAATGAGATAATATACAGGCAGCAGGGGCACTATTCCAGACTCAATAAGGAAACAACAGCTGTTCTATCATCAATGACTAAGTTTACGTGCACACAAGAAATCTGATTGTGATCTGATTTTTGGAGTTATCAGATTATTGGAATGTCATGTAAACAGTTAATCTTATGTGGGTGATCAGACTTCAGAGTGTTCACAAATGTGCAGGTTTTGACAAGGAAAATTATGCAAAAATAGCAAATTAATGTGGAGAAGACAAGATTATAAAGAGTCATTGTACAATGTCTTCCAAATACAACAGTCACTCAAAAAACTATTGATTAAAGGGCCCATATTACGTTTTTTTGTAATCTATGTTATAACATTGTTTCTTCACCAAAAATATACTTGTAGTTGTGTTTTATTTCATTCAGACATGTTTAACACACAAAGCCTGCATATTTAAATTGGGTTCTTCTATCAAATTGAATACACTGTTCCACCTTGTGATATCATATGGTAATAAAGGAAGTACTCCACTGTGTTTTTAAACTCCATACACTTTCACTACAGTCATTTGGATAATTTCAACACTGGAATTGCCATTCCCTACTGAACTACCATATCACAATATGGAACAGGGCATTTTAAAATTTGGAGATGTAGACAAACTAATAATAAAGGATTACTCAAGCGTGTTAATGAAACAAAACACAACTTCAGGTACCATTCTGATGAGAGATCAACATTCTAAAATGGCTTAAATCTCACTAGAGTCAATTTTGCATAATAACCTGTCACTGACACATGTCACCAGGAGCATCAGACTAATTATTGACATTTAATTGTCATTTTCCAAGATTTTACTGGTCACATATATCCTGCGTGTTAAGTCTACAGCTTGATATTAAAGAAGAGGTATTACACTTATTTGGGGTACTAATTGCTAACACATAGCATATTTGGCTCACCATCAGGAGCGGAATGGGATCAAAAAACGGCCCCTAACTTTTCCCCCACAAATCGGCCCACAGAAAAATTAGAGGTCTGGGAGGGCAGGTGCACTCCACTCAAGTCAGCCACGGTTGGACGGCCAGAAAATACAGATTGTCAGTCCACCCTGATCATCATTTTACCTTTTGTTGTTTTCAAAAATGCTATATTCACCAAAAACAATGTGCTGAGATATTTTATTTGTTTCACTTTCATTTCTGACACTCTGAAGCCTCACTTTCCTTCACTACCCTCCAGCACCAAGTGACTCCCCCTTCAGACCACTATCCCATTACAATCAACATGCATTCCACTAATAAAACGCATGTATGGAAAACATATAAAACTACATTAGGCATATTTTTCATGAGGGAACAATATTATAACATGGTAGAAAGCTCCAAAAAGTTAATTTTGCATAATACCCCCTCTTTAAGTAAATTAAGGGCCTGAGCCTAAAATATCAAGATAAACAAACTGCAGATAAACCAGGTGGGCGAGTGTACTTGTCCTGTCAGCCAAAAACAATTATATTTCATTTACATATTGATTGTGTCACATTTTTAACCTGGGCATATTATATAAGCAGTAGTAAAATACAAAAGGGGTTAAAATGGAAACGAAATTACAAGGTCCTTTTCATGCCATGGGTCCATCAGTGGAGTCTTGTTTGCATGTCTTTTATAGTCCACAAATAATCAACATCACCATCAACTCCTCAACTGTGGTAAGATACAAACCAATGCTGTAAACACTCACCCATCCCTGTGTCTCCACTTCAGGCTGCAAAGGGCTTGGATGGACTTGAGTGGAGCAGTTGGTATCTGTATAGGAGAAAAGACTATTTTAGGGTTTATAAATACACTATTCAATTGTATTTTAAGTTGTGTACTGTATCTATTTCAACTAGAGTCTGTTGTGGTGTTTAATGATTCAGTAAAAGTTTGAGTACCCTAGATCCTCACGTACTTAAAACAAATGGGCTGCCTCTTGATGTTCCTTTGAAAACCTTTGTTCTGTGTTCAGTTGTTGATCTTTAGGGGAGAAGTAGTTTACTTGTAGTAATTAATTTGTAGCGGGCATATAGTGCTACATACAATATTATAAGTATTACTTAAAATAATGTGCCTGAATTGTGGAAATAAAAATGCTGAAAAAAAGTATTTCTGATTACAACTTCCAATATCCTTCCTGTGTCACTCTCAATCTCCTGTCTAATTTTTGACCTATAAGCATGTGATCAAACCATTTGGTTGCTAGGTCACATTGGGCTCATGTGAGGTCTCAGTCTCAGTGTTTGTGATTGGCTGTTCTTTGCTTGTCCATCTCTTCTCTTCCTCTTCAGTTTTCTCTTCTTTCTTCAGCCCATTTCGTTTCTACCATCTCTGCGAGGCTGCCCAGTGGAGATCTTTGCGCCTGGGAAAAGTGCAAAGCTCCAAGGCAGCAGGAGCAGCAGCAGCCGTGAGCATTTATCAAAGCTGTGCTCCGTAATGACCACTCAGCAGTGGGGAAATTGAGCTGACCCCGAGGCCAAAGCTGTTAGAGGGGACTGGTGGGAAGGCCAGCAGGGTCAGGCCATCCTTGTCCCACCCACTTAGTCGGCAGTTAGCGCTGAACCATTAGTTTACTGTTTGGAGGCCTCACAGCTATCGCTTCAACTGTACACATACACACAAATACACAGCGCCTCAGCTTAATCTCCAGCACTTCAATGTTTACCTGACACAAGTTGTAAAGGAAAAAAAGTCAAAGAAACCCAGGGGATAAACTTTGTTGGCTGCCAGTAAATACTTGGACATGGCACTATCAGGGACTACTGTGTTTGCCGCAGCAGAAGAGCAGGGAGCAGGTCAGAACAGAAAAATCACCAAGACACAAGGCTCTCTAGCACTTAGATTCAAATAGAAATGCACAATTATAGTCTCTCCATTCTTGACTAATTTAATGTTACTTCTCCATGTTAAATGTATTCTCTAAATGAGACTTTGTGTATAGTAAAATAAAAATAGGTATTGATATGAATTTGAAGTGACAACAGGGAGAATAGTGACTAGCTAATGGGGATCTTAGTAAACTAAACTTTTATATTTAATTGTGTACGTACAAGTAAAAATAAAATGAGAGGTTTTAAGCAGAAACAGTGCAAAGATTATATGATGATTCACAGGACATAGGGTTATCTGTTAACTAACTGTAATTGTAGCACTACTCATTTCAACCTGAGCTTCATTCTGGCTATATTTAAACAAATGAAATAAAAAATCTCACAAGATAAATTTCTTCATGTGCACACAATCTTATGGCAATTTTATCTTGCAAGATCCTGTCCAATCCCTGTTTAACATACAAAGATATCCGGATTACGTAACATACCGGACATTAACAGCGTTTAATTATGGCACAAACTATTTTCCACATTCCCAATCTGTCCTTACCAGGTCTCAAGTTCAAAATTTTTGCAAGACATTCAAAAATGTAAAAAGTATAGAAATATTATGCATTATTTGACACCAGTATATTGCTATTTTTGCTTATATTGAATTTATTATTATTATTTATGTTTGCTCCTTATTATTATTATATTATATTGTGATGTGTGAACTACTGTGTCCCAATAATTTCCCTTGTGGATCAATAAACTCTAAGTCTAAGTAAAGGTTATTAAGGCCCCAAGTTTTGCAAAAAATTTAAAAAAGAAGATTTCCGGTTTAACATATGAAGTTATCCGGATGACGTCACATAACGAACATTTACGACGTTTAATTATGGCTCAAAATATTTTCCACATTCCCAATTTGTCCCCAGCAGGTCACATCCCAGACTGTCCGGAGACGCATCGGGGCCCTGCATTGAGACAGATCACTGGCTCTAGTCTAGTTAGTATTATTTAACTCAACTCCGTCTTCAGGCAGTGTCCAAGGGGCCGCTCAGGGGTGGAAAAACCGCAGGGGAGCCACACACACAGACAATCAATATGGACACAGATGGGATAAAGGAGGGGGCAGAAAAAGAGCTGAAGAATTGTCATTTTCGCTTGAGAGACGCTCCCTTGAAAGCCATGAAATAAAAATCTGAACTTTAAAATTGATAAGGATTGATTTGGCTGACACAGGATCATAACATACACCCCTTCTGAGACTGGCAGTGTGAGGGCTTACAGACGGCAGCTACATAAAGGAGAATGGGGAGGACGTAAATCTGACTACAGCGGAGCAATTAGCCTTTTACTGTGGAAAAGATATGGACAATCTTTACTGTTTCATCAAATGGCATTAGGCACGCTCCAAGCCCAAAGGTTTCTCTGGGAAGACAAATGCTAGAATAAACTTGTTTGGACAGATGGATTGGATAGAATTCTTCACAAAGTTCACTATTTTCCCTCTCAGATCCATACAGATCACAAGCAAATGGTTGGTTCATTATACAGCTTCTATTAAATGTCACATAGTGTTTGAGCATTAAGTAACAAGACAAGCTTATTTTAAATGACATTTTCAATGACATTTTATGCAGTGAGTGTACAGTCGAATGTGTTTTTTTTTAACACTGTTTTGTTTGTTTGCTTTCATTAGGCCATAACAATATGACACATCATTAGAGCAATGTCTTAAAATCTACTATTCAGGGCTGTAAACTGTAGCTAAACTGCATGAATGAAATGTCATAACAAGTGAAGGGAAATCTAACTTGGTGCTAATTCTCGCTCAGATGAGTGATTTGAAGAAATGAAGAGGGAGGCTTTGATCAAAGCTAACATTGTTAGCTAACATTGTACTGTATGCTGCAGAGCAGATGGCGAGTCATAAATCCTAAACCAGTCTATGACACACATTAGCATTTAGTTAGCAGCCCACAGCTTGGCAGCCATTTAGGTAATATCTCCATCAGATCACTTTCGAAATGGTGATGGAGTGAGTGGGGACATTTCAACACGTTTCACGGCTGTATTGAGCTTCAGAGGAGCCCAGGCTGTGAGACTACAGCAGCACACACTGTCCACAAACACAGTCAACCTGCCTGTTTAACTACAGAAGGATTTCACTGGTAACAAGTGCACGTTTACACAGCCAGCAGAGATAGACTTGTCTTGGTTTATGCATTTATTTTTTATAAAAGATCTACAGGGTCAAGAGATACTTTGAATGCATGTCGTGTTGTGGGAATGCAATAGTGGCATAATTACAGAGGTCAGATGTGTTTGCATTATAGGGGTTTAGTGTGGTTTTAGGCTGTACTTAGAGTAAACAGAGCCCTTGATATTTACAGTTTTGAAAAAAGATGTAATGAAAGAAAGAGGAAAGCAGTGTGTGTGTTCACACAGAGCGCAGAAATGCCATAAACACAGTGACACATCCCCCTGATGGAGTGCAGATCTGGGCTCGGGTGGGATTGGGTTGCACAGTCAGAGCTAATAGTGAAAGGGCAGTGGCTGTGAGAAGGAGAGAGTCTCAGAGTGCAAACTATGTGCAGAAGTGTATGTGTGCTGGTATGCATGTGTCTGAGGTTAATTGTGGTTCAACTGTGAGGAACAGCTGAGAGGGCTCATATATGGCCCCAGCCGAACAAGCATGGTGACAGGCAACTCGACAACACAACCTGTTTTATGGTGACAAGTGTATGTGTGTGCGGGGCCGAATGAGAGGGCGACACAAGAAAAAGAAAGTGTGAGAATGAAAGTGAGCTAAAGGAGGGCAGGTGAGCGCCACCCAGCATGTTCACAGGCCCCTTTAAGAATAGCTCTGGTCCGTAAGCACTTTCTCCTCCAGAATAGGCCAGGCTCAATGTGGGAGACAGGGACAAGGCAAGAAAGGGAACACTGTCACCTGTTTGCAGAGGCACACAGAATGAGACACCAACATCCAATATTAAATAGGCCTGTCCCAATAATTACTATATCAACTCATCATTCAATACATGACAGATTTGATTATTTTCAGCATCGCTTTTATTTATTGATCTTATTATGTTGATTCTTTGATTATATTATTTTTATCTATTGTTTCTTATTTATTGTTTGTTGGAAACATAATACTGCTGACTTTTTAGAGTTACGTGTTTTATATTGCTATGTTTTATATTGTTTATAAAATGTGCTATACAGATAAAGCTGAATTGGAGATTGAACAATAATTTGAGTATAACTATTAATAGCGAGAAATTTTTCTTTACACTAGTGGGAAAATGTTGGTTATTTTTCTGTATTTTCTGAGCTGTAGACAGTTGAATTATGAACTTCTGTGACTCATTATAGAGACAAGCCAACTACATTAAAATACTTCTGGGGGGATAATTCTGTTTTATGTTTTGTTATCAATATTATTGTTTATTGCTTATATTTATAAAGCTATATATTGTACTTCAAAATTTATTATCACTACTAATCATTCCCATTTACATTTTAGCTCTCTGTTATTATATTATATTGTGATGTGTGAGCTACTGTGTCCAAATAATTTCCCTTGTGGATCAATAATAATGTCTAAGTCTAAGTAAAGGCTACTAAGGCCCCAATTTTTTGCAAAAAATTAACCACAAATGCATGTAGGGCATTACATTGTAGCGTGGTTAGTGCAAACAGTATCAGTGCAATTCAGAAGGTGCAAATACTGGAATGGGAAGTAACCAATACATTTGCATTTGTCAGTAGGTTAATTGAACACTTCCAAACATATTCTAATAGATCATACGTTGTAGCTGTGAGGATAGAGGGAGGTGTCAGCCTGGATACCTCACAGTCAGGTTCAAAATAAGACTGCTTGGTGTGTGGTGTGCATGGTGCAGCTGTGTGTTTGTGATGCATGGAGGCTCACATCATCAAAGTGCTTCTGCTCAGCTCAGTTTTCAGTCAGCAGCTAAAGGTTAGACTTATGTGTGGCTACTTACAGTAACACAGCCCGAGTCCTTTACACGTATCATTACCACTACCCCACTCACCTGCCAATCACCTGCACCTTCTTCAGCTCTTGCAAGTGGGTCAATATGTCTGCAAAAGAGAAAATAAATACTTTAAAAATACACATAGATCATAGCAGTGAAACTGAGTCGGATACATTTTGTTACTGTCATTCACTTGCAATATAAGGTAAATAAGGCATACGTGTACTCCTTCCTGCAACATAATCGGCAAATATTGTAAAAGTAATATTTTTTTGTCACAAGTAACTTTTCTGGTGGGGGTTTAAACAAATCTGTCTTGCGTTTATTCAACAGGGGTTATTTATTACTCAAAAATATCTTTAAAAAAAACATCCATTCTTACCATGAATCTTCATAAATCTAATCTGTAATTTGTCTTGCAAGTCTCAATGGAGATTCATGAATTTATGGCCATACTGTGGAATATTTTAGGTACATCTCCATGGAGATAAGCAGGTGATGGAACTTCCAGCACACAAGTTACACAGTGCACCTTTATGAGTTTCATCATTTTATATTTCCTTACAACTTTACTGTATAGTATTATTCTCAATTGCCTTTTTCCAACCACAACATATACTACTGTGTCCAAGTAATTTCCCTTGTGGATCAATAAAGTTGGTCTAAGTCTAAGTCTAAGAGCCAAGATAAAATTGTGTATAAATGCAAAAACAGTGCCTATTGTCACATGCAAACTCAAAATCTGATCACATAATATCAGATTTTTGGAGATATAAGATTATGAAAATGACATGTACACAGTAAAACCATCAAATTTCTTTTAATCATGGTGCCTCTGATTACTCACATCAGATTTTCCATTTTAAATATCATTTATGTAATCTTAACGGTCCAGACATTTGATTATAATCAGATTTTGGTGAGCATGTGAAAGAGGCCACTGATACATGTTGGTTTGCTTTGTGTCCATCCAAATATAAACCCAGGGGTCAAAGGTTAAACAGGAAACGCTGACAGCCCTGCGATTAGCTACATGAAGGGTCATTATCAAGAGACATTTGATCCTGACATATTTTGGCTAATGGCGACCCAATAATATTATGTAATGTTATACGTTGCTGTATTTAATGATCTAATCCAAAGCATCAAGACTTTTAAGAATGGTGTCAGATTGTTCCGTTACAACTACCTTAATTCCTTAGTTCATATTATAATTTCCGGAACCATTTTATAACACCTACAGTTTAATTATTCTTAATAAAGCATGAATAGGACTTAATTCATACTGAACAAAAGTTTATCAAGAATTACAAGAGATAAGTTTAGGGTATTAAATGTTGGGGGTGTGTCACCTGTCATGCCATTGCTCTGCCAGGTATGACATTAAACAACTCCACCTTACATTTATTAATTTATAGGTAATGCTATAGCTCAAAAATACCTACTAGAAAAACAGGGATTCTGACTGTGAGCAGGGTCACCTCTCCATAGATCTGACCTGTAACTTGGTCTGGTTTGGTCTCCATGATAGAAAGGTTTTATATCATACTGTGAAACATTCCAGATAAAGCAATAACATCTCGATGAAGACAAGCATTTGACTGACCCACCACCAGAAAAGTTGCACCTTTAAAAAACTATTTGTTCATTATAATCAAGTCTTTGTTCATGGTTTAGTTAAATTATAGTTAACATAAAAACGCATAATACATAAAAATACTTCTTCTTTCTTTCTGTCATTTCAGTAATTCAAGCAAAAGTATTACAAATATCTACTTTCACTGTTTACATCTTGAAACCTAATCTGCTATTAAAATACTTGAAGCTAAACGTCAAATGGTGGTATGGTAAATCTGTCTTGGACTCAACTGTCCAGTGTGGCTATAAACTATTTTAAAACATGTTATTTAATAGTTTACATTGACTCGATGTACAACGATAGAATGACAGTAAGATGGTAAGATGTGCACCAACTGCCAAAGAGAAAACTCATCGCGACACGGGTGAGGCATGCCCCCTCCCAGTGGGCGAGCCAGAGGGACGCCAGGCCTGCTCTTTGAAGCCTGAGGGGTATCAAGTGAGAGCGCCCGCCCCACTAATAAGATAAGTGGGCTAATGCTAGCACTAGTGCTTTGCCACTCATCTCAATGTGTGGTGTTGAACAGTCTCACAGGAATAGCGCTCAAATTCAAATGGACGATTGCTGTTGATGGATTTGAAGAGTGGGGGGCATGTGTGTGTACGATTTGGGAAAGATATCGGATTGCGTTATTTTTTACAAGCATTGCCATCAGATTAGTGATTTATTTTTGTTTTAAGAGGATTTTGTTCAAAGGTCACATTTTAAACGTGTCCTGAAGAATTGACAAAATATGAACAGACAAACTAGTACAAGAAAAACACATAGAATCCATTACAATCCACATTATTTATATAGCACATTTTATGAACATGACAGTTTCCAAAGTGCTGCACGGAGAAATTGAGACAATAAAAAAGAGTAAATCAAATAAAAACAGTAATAAAAAAGTAAAAAAATATACTAAGCCAAAGTTTGTAGAGTTTTAAACAACACGGTTAGCAGTTTCAATGCAGAGCAACACAGGATACTTTAATGTTCGTGGGGGTAACAGTGCTAAAATCATAGCCTTTGCGATTTGCTAACTGCGCCCATTCAAATTGCGATTTTGATTTCACAGAGGTTAATTTTGCAACACTTGTGTGTAATTCCGTGTAATTGTGTGTGTCCAGAAGTTGGACGGGGTTGAGCACGAGTGGAGGCAATGCAAGACGCTGGCTAAGTCTTATGGAACATCAGTTGACACTAGAAAAATACAGCTGCCGATAAATCTCTGAGTGCTCCAGACTCAAGTTTCTCCTCGTGATTTATCGGAGTTGTTCCTTTTAGACTTGCCATTTGGGAGTGCCATCTCTGTAGGTCATTTGTACAACTTACTTTTGAACTTCAATACTTCACATAGCTGAAAGACTCGGGATGTAGCCTGGATTCAATCTATAACATGAAATCCTTATCTATTAATATAGTGTCAATATATCTAATAAAAATATTTTGAAACAATTTAGTGGTTTGAGCAAATAATAATAATTAGTGGTGGTTAAGATTATAATGAAAGATAAGGGACTTGTCACTGATAAAACTAATATCTTTAGGGAAGGTACTTTTAAAAACAGCCTGATTCGTTCTACAACAAGGAGGAATTCTAATGCTATGAAGTCAATTTATCTAATGGAAGAATTTGTGAAACATTAGAAGACGTAACTGTTGTTGCAGCTTGAGAGAAGAATTTGTTTTGACCAAATAACAGGATTTGATTAATTAGTGGTAATAAAAAATATTTAGGGACTAAAATGTACTAAATTATACAGTATTTGTAAATAATATTTGTTGGTAATAAAGTCTAATAATAAACAGCGGGTTTAATAACAAACAGATCAAGCTTTACAAATATGTCCTGCGCCCCAGAGGGCACTTGACCCGATCACTCCAGTTTGTTTGTTAATGGCTGTGTATACACCAGGCTCTTCGCACATTCAGGCTCCTCTTCAGCCTCTTTGCTCTGACACAACCTGGAAACCAGCACTCAGCCTGAGGAAGCTGCCAGTCCATAGTAAGTGCCTCTATTACAAATGTTATCAGTGCAGGGAAATGGAGAGCTTAGCACTTGAGTCTGTGTCTCTCATTAGAGCTGGGAGAGACAGGGACAGCAGTTTGTGCATGTGTGTGTCTAAAATTTGACCTCTGACCCTTGCTGAAATATCTTCTCAGGCCTTTGCTTCTTCTTGCTGTTCGTCAGTATTTTGACTCCATACCTCTCCAAAGCTTTAAGAACCCAATCGTCTCAAATTCAGCACACTAAAATAATTAAGGGGTTGCATGCCACCAGAAATAAGGGTGTGTATATTTTTGAGGAGGGGACATGTGTTTGGAGTCTCAGGATGCCAGGGAGCTCTGGACCTGGTTCAACTTGTTAGGAAAACTGCGGATTGGTTTACACTTCCGTTGACATGACTGCAGTATCACTGATGAAGGGGGTGTGTTAGGTGTCAGCCCTCCACCCTCCTGCATGTTTACAGAGGTCTTCTCACAAACATTTGCCCAGCGCAGCGCGACACACAGGCCCCATGGGCACAGGCTCTTGGGTATAGACTCTTTGTACAAAACAGTTTAAATAAAGTCAAAATCACCTGAGGTCCATTTGGAAGAGCACAGGTCAGCATCTATCTTCTGTTGAGCTGTAAAAAGGAAAATTATTATGTTACAGTATTTTGAAATCAATTTTCACAATATTTTGCAGCCATATTTTGTAGATCTTAAATAGCTGTAGATGAATCACAGACAGGAATAGAACACATTATTTTGTATTGATGATGTAGAAGGTAAAAATGTTTTCTGATGATTTCAACTGGCATGTCACAACTGTTTGCGGATAATGCAGATCAATGTTGGTAAGTAACTAAATACATTTTCAAAGTATTCTTCCCATCACTGAATGCAGTACAAGTGACACGTCTGTGGATGTCTATGATTCCTTCTCAACTCCATTACAAATACTTATTGTATGTGAACTATGCCCAGTTAGAATTACATCTATTTTCATTTACTTACTGCTGACATAAGTACTAAAACAGAGCAACCCGCAGTGTAATTACAGATCTGCAGCCATAGCTTAAATCAGATTAGATTTTTACTTAAGGCAAATGAATTCCCAGTTACATGATAGCATTATATCATAATATAAATGTAATATACAGCAGAGGCCTTTAGTGAGCATAATGAAGTATGCTACATGCTAAAGCAGATGCTCCGAGCAGAATTGGCAGACATAAAGCGGACACACACACACACACACACGCACACACACACTTGATATGCATGCAGGCTGGAGCAGGCTGGAGCAGGCGTCCTTTTGTTAGAGGCAGAATGGGAAGTGTGAAGGACGTGACGAGGGAGATAAGTGTTCTCCAGGGCCCTGAGGTTACCCTAATGGTGTCATACATCACCACTCACAAAGCCAGGCAGAGCAAAGTTGTCAATGCATGAATGCTGCACTATTACTATCGGCCATTTTAATCATGGCACCTGTCACTGCGCTAATCAACACCATAACTTCACAGTGGATATCACTCAGAAAAACTATGTCATGGAGCGGTGTACTAGAACTGTATGCAACATAGGCAGTGCCAGTGTTGTGGTGTGGGGGGCTGTGACTTTGTAGTGCATCATTGCCCTTGTTTGATGGAGGCTGGTTTTCCTAAGAAGCTGTTGTGACAATGCTAAATGCTACTTTTATGAACGTGCTAAAGAGGGAGCCCCTCTATGTCAACACGCAACACTCACAACAACATACACAAAACAAGTCCTCATGTACTGCAATAGAAACAAACTCCAAACTTATAGTGTTTTGTCATGTTCAGATCTTTAATATAACTGCACAATCTACAATATCCTTAATAACTGCAGTAATTTTCAGTAATCTTACCTGATGAGGTTATGAAGAAAAGAGGATCCCAGTTTGTGCTGTCTCTAAGTACATGAAACTTTCTAAAAGTAAGAAAGAAAAAGAGGAATATACATAATAATTAAGTATTGGGGAAAACCACAACTTATACAGAACTGACAAATGCCTGGTATTTCTTTAAGAGAAATAACCCCTTGAGGTGTTTTTTTCTCATTTTCAAGGGGGTCCTCAAGTTCAATAAGTTCACAAATGTGTTACTATAATAAGTGCTAAGAATAATTAATGAGGAGGTTGAATCCAAATGCATAAAATCCATAAAATGTCCATGTGTCATAATTTAAATGACTAACAATGTGTATTAAATTTTTTCTTTAATATGAGATTGTTATCAGCATGTAAAACTTTTCCAAAATGATCACTTAGCACTTAGCTTTGGAGGCTAACAAAGCAATTTCAGTAGTTTTCTGTCAATCAGCAAAACAAAAACAACAATATACTTAGCTCAGGTACCATAAAAAAGTCTAGGATATTATGTATGTTAAAATATTAATACAAATATCCCTATGCTCATATAAAGGCAACAACAATGCTGAAGGGTAAGCAAGCTGCAAAATATTATCTGTATTTCAAATTAAAATTAGCAGAGACATTTAAAAGTGACAAAGTATATATGTAGGTATGACGGCATCTAAATTTGCACTGAGAGGAAGTGATTGATGCTTCTGCAGTGCCCCTTCAGTGGCTTGATGTCATCCGCCTATCTTCTTTCAGGATAAAACTCTTTGTAGACAGAGCATGCCCCAAAAATAAGACTGATACTGTGCCCGGGACTCAGCAAACAAGAGTTATGGGCGCAGCTGGGCGAGGTCTGGTAAAATATCGATTATTTTTAACTATTAAGATACTGATCTCTCAATGTGAGTGATGGAACATTCATGGTGTGGTTTTCAGGAGCCTGTTTGGGTAGTACTGTAGAGACACTAGCTCAAGTTGCAAACTATTAGCATTCCTCAGCGTCGCAGATCACTGGCGAAAGACTGGTGTACCCAACCCTTTGCCCAGAATGGATACGGTCAGTGTAGAACTGTAAGATAAGTATTCAAACACAGATTTAATAGACATTTTTACTGTAAACTAGAACTGCACAATATGGATACTTTGCAGTGACATCCCGCTGGGGGTGTTCTATAATGCATTTCTATTAGCAGAATGTTTAGCGCTTCCCATGGTGACACAATGCACATTTTTGGTACTTTATGGGTGTTTGATTTTCAATAAAAAACGTGAAAGTGGCTGAAAAACTGTTGGCTAACTGTAATTTTATGTGTGACAGACTTGTTTAACAGCACAAATCAGTTCATCTGTTGTAGCTCCAACCAAGTCAGCTCTTTCTGATCAGATTGTGTTAAAATAAAGCTCAGATTAAAGTCTAACTTGAGTCACAGAGCTTTTAACAGTAGTGCTTTCAGTTCGCTTCACACCTCCAAGAAATGTTGATGACATCAGCTTCGAATGTTCCACAGTATGGCATTACACTTCATCTCCTAGTTGACAAGTACATGGGTCAACTAGGCCAAATTACAGATATAATTTGAGAAGAGGTGACCAGACTTGACCAGAATGCATGTTGCTTGGGGTATTTTTTAGCGATAAAGCACCTGAAACTCAGATAAATGCAAGAGAGATAAGTTTAATGCCATACTGCTGAACATTCTCTGAAAAGCAATAAGCATCTGGCAGATCCCACTATCCGAAAAGGTACACAGAGCACACCTAAGTCCAATCTTAACTTGGTTTAGTCCCTGTCAAGTTTTTAATTTGACAGTTACACCCGTAATAAAGTAGTTTACATTTTTGCTCAAATTTATCTAAACTTACCCTGTCAAAAAGTATACTGAAACACATATACATAATAATAATAATTAGCACATAATTAACAGATTTATTTTTGCAGCTATATCTTCTGGAGTTGGATAATCTTCTAAACTGACCTGTGTCTATGGTCTTTCCTGAAAGACATAAAGTGATGGCTGATGTTGCTCTGTCATTACGGGTCCTGTTTTAACTAATGAGATACATTATCGTTAATCACCAGCTCATTAGAGGAGACATGTTCAAGAGAGGGAGCCATGTCTTTGGACACACACATAATTGTACTGTACCTTGAACCACTACCACAGTATATGCTGCACTTTTAATGGCTCCAATAGAGTCTAGTATAACAGTAAGTGTGGTGACTATTGGACTAGTTACATATCTAAATACTGTAATATTTTTATTTATATTTTTAGTATATCATAGCATCTATAAAATGTCATTTGAATGTTAATTTTTGTTTTGTTTTGTATTTAACCCAATACCTGGTACCATAAAGACAATGTTATTTTATATATGAACAACCTAATATTAAAACTTTCCCAGTTAACTTTTCAGATGCCCAAATCATCCAATCTGATCCTGTTTTCTTCGGATGTGGCTGTCCATATACTAGGGCCATGCAATCAAATTCAAATCAATTCAAATTTTAATTGAGATTCTATCATTTCTAATTATCAATGATCAGTTTGGGTATTTTAACAAAGAGATCTATGCAAAACTGTCTTTTGTGAGTTTTAAGCCATGTTAGAATGTTGTTACCTTATCAAAAACATGCCTGGAGTTTGTTCCGTTTCATTCACTTATAACTCTTATTAACTGTTTACATCTCAAAAGCCCAAAATGCTCTATTTCACCTTGTGATGTGATGAAGCTGTAGTTTTCAAGTTAACAGCTACTTTTTACTTTTAGTTCAGTAGAGATTGGCAATTCTAAACCTGAAATTATCCAAATTATTCAACTGAAGGTGTATGGAGTTTAAAAACACAGTGGAGCGCTTCCTGTGTTAACATGTGATATCAAAAGGTGGGAAAGACAAGAACTCGACCTAAATATGCAGAGATTGTGTGTTAAACAACTCCAGGTATGTTTGTGATGAGGAAACAACATAGATCAGAAAATAGTGTAATATGGGCCCTTTAAAGATTCAAAGATGGTGCTTAATGGTGGCCAAACCAGGTCTGCCTCCCGCGGTGCTATTAAGAGCTCATTTAAGCAGAGACTGATGGGCCAGGCTATCTTTTAATCATAAATGAGACCCCTCCTTCCTCACCACCCTCCATTTGCCCCCTCCCTCCCTCTACCCCACTCACCCCTCCCTCCCTCTTGCTCCCCCTCTTCTCTCTGTGGGCAGGTGAAAGTGCCATCTCAGCATTTCGGTTTTCGCCTCCAAGCCCCCATCACCACCATCACCACCATCACCGCCCCTGGCTCCTCTGTCTTTATGTTTTTCCAGACCATCGCTGATCGGGGGCATCAGTTCCACAGGGGTAACTTGAAGTCCTCCTCGACCCAAAACGAACAGTGAATATCAGAGAGAGGGGTGAGGAGAGGGTCAGGACAGTCAAAGGGGCTTTATATGACTCCAACAATCAAAGGTCTGCTACTCCGGAAAAACTTGTACAACATTATCTTTTTCTATTGGTTCTGTGCAATAAACACTCACTTTTCAGCAGTCTATTACCTCTGTAGTGGAAGCAGTATTTCAGACAATAATCTTCAAATCTCTTTTCCTCACGCGGTACAGTATAAGCTCTTTCCATTTTCTGTAGACTGTTAGGTTTATGTGTGAGCATTTTGGAAGAAAGTAAAGTAAAGTTAGGGATATTTTACGGTTGTGATTAGAGGTGAGAGATGTATAAAAATGGATAATATCACAATTGTTATATTGAAGATATGTTGAAATCAAACTTAAGGTGTATTTTATTGTCCTAATATGGAAATTTGTCCTCTGCATTTGACCCATTTAGTCTATGCCGCTGGGGAACCTGTCAGGAGTAGTGGGTATAAAAGTTAAGCGCCTGGGGACCCATCTCCAGATCATCGGCTAGTCTTGGTCAGGATTATTTAGTTTTGGGTTGATGGGGGAAGGGCTAGTGCACAGATAAAAACCCATGACAAGGGGAGAAACATGAAAAGTCCACACAGAAAGGCCCAGACATCAAACTTGAAACCTTCTTGCTGTGAGGGGAGAGTGCTAAGCTAGCCATTGTGCCACCCTGTGTCATGGTGCACGTATCTTGAACCACAATCACGTTTTAGCAAATTTCAGATGAATTGCTATAAAATCATCTAAATATCGTCATCAAGATACAAATCTTCAATATCACTCACCCCTGGTTATAAGCCTGGGCCTATGAGGGCATTGGCACTCCCTCATCCTCACCCCCCTCCTGAGCCCCCTCACCTTCAGTCAGTCTGTGGTCCTGCAGGGGCTTAACGTCAAACTCTCCAAATTGGATGAAACATTATGGGAAATATTATGAGGCAGCCTGCTGCTGAGATGACTGGGGGCGTCTGCCTAATTGAGTTGTTGCCTGTGCTGCATACTGAGCAGGGGAAGGACGGAAGAGGGGTCACGTGAGGTACTAACTTTTTAGGAAGAAAATTATGCTCTACTAAGAAGGTTACATACACAATGGGCACATACAGGACATAAATGACACCTGTCAATCATATATTCTTATGATTTTCTACAATTAAAAAGATTCAGTCCACACCACCAGGCCTCAGATATCTCTATGTTGTCTTAGGTTAGAAGTGCAGTTTACACAACGATACCAAAATGATGGATTGACATCGAAAACATCATCACGTGAAATGATGTTATTGTAAAATATGGACATGTGGTTGTGTCCCCATAAGTAGGTAGTCTCTATAAGAGGATGCACTACCTCATGAACATCTCTGTGGGTCAGTGTCCTTCGTGGAGAGCACCTGAGTTCAGAGCACATCGATCTCGCCTGCTCTCCTCACATTGACCAGCTCATTAGCTGGACTTAATCTACGCCCAGGGAGCTCTGAGCCTGACACTCAGAGGTCTATGTGAAGATAGGTGCAGCTCCATTTGGCCTGGATGGTCTCAGAACAAAAACTTTATATTTAAAAAGCTACATACTGAGTGCATATGGGCTGGTAGGTTAAAACAATGCTTCTTCCCACTGACATAAACATCCACCCAAAGAGGCCGGCTGACTTCTGGCCTGGTGGCTCTGGCCCACTCACAGATGAGGACCACATTGTACCCATTGTCTGATTAAATGGTGGCTTCTGAAAGGAGGAACTTGTGTAAACAAGCTTCGGCTTTAGAATCTCAATGTCACTGCATGGGTGTGTGGTGCAAAGCATCATGTTATGCTTTCTGGCATTTCACATTCTCGTCTAGGCAAACTTTGTGCAGCCTACAAGGATCTCATGTTATTCTTCAGAAATATAAATAAACATCAAAGAGTGACTGTGGTTATCTGTCGAATAAGACATGTCAGCTCACATCAGACAGCCTCAGTGTGTGATTTATTAAACAAGCTAAATGCACTGAGCTCAGCTGACTTGTTTACCTGACTTGGAGCAACCACATAGACGGATATTTCCAGAATTATTCCAAGGGGATTTCACCATCTGCACAGAGCCCATTCTCTCATCCCCACTATTTGTATCTGTTAGGCTGCTGTCACGTAGCATTTCTCATTGAGCACATAAGAGCTTGTTTCACTTGGGTACTGGGAGTTCTTCTGTGTTTTGAGCGGAGTGGCCATGGTCTTTTTAAAATGGGGAGTGAGGTGGGACACACACACACACATGACCTCTGTGTGTCCTCTGTATTTACCTTTCACATGTTAAATGTTTAAGAGGAGCAGGGAGCTGTCTTCAATAATTATGGGCTAAAGACATCCTTTTATTAGTGTCTCGTTTTGTAATGCAGCTAAATAACACTTTATTGCCCTTTAATTAAATATTAATGATGGTGTCATTACATCTTCATTTATTATTGAAGAGCCCCTAACGACTGATACTGCATATTAATGTAATTAAACATCCGTACAGTGTGTTAGAGTCGTCCTGTGTCCAAGAATACACTCTGCAGATGTTGATAAAACAAAGAACTGCTTTGGAGAAATGTTTTTAGGCAAATATGGTCATTTGTTTTAGTTACTAGTGGGCATGTGCTGTCCCTATACAATTTCCCTTCTCACTAATGACAATTAGACAAATGTTATTTAAAACCACCTTTCATTTGTTTCTTCTGTTTGTCTTTGCGTGTCTCTTCATGTAAAGCATAGGAGTAAGTTGAAAAGTGCTATACAAGTGTTATGTATTATTATTACAACACAGTGGTCCAGTCCTCCTTTGTAATTCTTCTATAGCTGCAAAACACTGCTGAAATGTTCATTATCAGAATCAGTCATGTTTTTTTGATGTTTTGTCATTGTCAGTGAACAAAATTCACAAACCATGGAATAGTGCAACATAAAACAAAAAAACATATGGACAAAAATCTGAAATGTCAAAAAAAGATTCACCACACCTGGAAAACACAGTTAGTTTGACATAACGCAAAAGCACGGTAGATGAGTTGCATAGGTTATCATGGGACTTATTAACCTCTGTTTAAAGTTACTTCTTCCTCCAAGCAGCAGTCAAACAGCCCATCAGCCTGAGTGGAGAGTCTCTGCTCTGGTTAAAGCCCCCTGCTGCAGATGTAGATTACAGGAGCGGCCCCCCACAGGTTCAGCCCAACCTTCACAGCTCCTCACATGTGCTGCTCATATTAATGCATGCTAACAAGGTGCCCATTGTTGTTCATTTCATAAACAGGAAGTTCTTCCCCTGAAGCCCTAAGTGAAGATGGACTCCGGCGACAGAGCAGTCACCTTTAGGTCCCCTTCGGTGCTGTGACCTTTGGCCCTGCCTCAGAAAAGGTCAGTCTAAACTTATTGCTCAATGAATAAACTGGTGCCTCTTCAAAGTCAGCATGTTAATAGCTGACTGGTCTAGGCTGTGACCACAAAACACAAGAGATTGCTTGTTAAAAGGTGGCTGATTGGGTGGTTTATAGAAAATGATTTTTGTTAGTACAAATCTCAATAAAAATGTAAACTAAAATCTGTAATTGATGTGTTTTGCGGCAACTGCAACAATGCATCATTGGGCAAGACACTAGTGACTGAATAATGTAATTAGAGATCAAACAATGTTTTTCTTTTCATGGCCAATGCCTATACTGATTGTTTATAATCTAGAGATCTAATCTGCAGATTTCTGGGGGGTGTTTCTGTGCTTGAAATGACTACAAACTCAATCACTGTCTATACATTTCACTCCTCTACATAATACTATTGAATGATTGATTTTATTTCGAGCTTACTATAACTACTTATCATTCAATATATGAAACCTAAAACAATATATTTTGGAGCTCAATATTTATCGTATGTACAATTTCTTTGTAAAAGTGGAAAGATTTGGTATTGTTGCTGTAATACAATAAGATTTGAGCTGTAGAGTGTAAAATAACTCATTTCCATGGCTAATTATTGCTTCATTCTGCGATTTATTTGCCTTTTGATAGATACTGTCTATTTAAAACAGTTTACTGGTATTATCCGGCATTATTGTTTTTCTGACAGTGGCATAAAGTTTCAGTTATTGTGTATCGCAGTATATGTCTGTAGCAATATATCGCGCTTCGAAATCTGTTATCGTGACAGGCCTACTGACAACTTTAGTCAAGCAAACATGCACCAAACTCTTGTCATTGTACAGAGTTTGGATGTAAAGTCACACTCCACTTCTACACATTCCTCAGACATTTCCCAATACCTCTGAAGCACCTCTGAATTAATCTTAATATGGCTGAAGTGACGGATCATAGGAGACAACTAACAAAGCCGACAGACAACACTGCTTCATCTATTATGCAGGACCCAGCTTCTTCATGTAAACAAATACAAGGAAAGCCAAAGAGACAAGCAAATGTTTTCCACTCTGTAATGAAAGCTAAATTCACTCGGGTGCTGCATGAGAAGCTCCACACAGACTGCACCTATTAAAAGTCGATCGGGACGTCTGCTGCGTAAACAAATAGCTGTGATTATTCCAACCTGCCATCCTCTGACAGCACTAAAACCTCCTTCAATTAGCCAGCGCTGCAGTGCACAATAAAGCTCTATTCTCTGCCCTGTGTTATCAAATCCACACCTTTCACTCATCAGCACGTAGGCCTGTCACAATAACACTTTTTGAAGTATGGACTAGAGCTATAAAGAAATATTGCAATAAATTATATAATACTGAAACTGCTGGCACTGACACTGTAACAGTAAAGTAGGGCAATCCCAGCAAACACGTTTAAAGACACAGTATTAATTGAAATTAATTAGGTATTATAGCCAAGTTAATCAAAATAACTGGACTTACAAAGGCTGCAAAAGCTTATGTCCAGTTGTTTTGATTACCTTGGTGATAAAGCATGTCATTTTTGGCTAAAATAAACAAAAATGTTTGTTTATGAGCTTTTTCTTGCTGAGAAGACGTATTTAAAGACAGGGGGTTGCTCTGGGACAGTTCCATTTGCTTGTTTCCTGTGAATGTTAAGATGCCTGTCAGTTGTCAGTTGCTGGTGACCAGTGATGGTTGAATTTTCTAACTTTCTGTTTCTGTTTTGGTTAAATCAACAATTTTCTAAGCCCTGCGAGGCAACTGCTGTTGTGATTTTGGGTGATGCCAAAATAAATATAAACCAAAGGCATGACCATTAAAATACATATCAGGGTGAATCAATAATTAGCTATAGAAGTTACTTGTTAAACCATCAAAATAACAAAAAATCTCCCCACAAGAAAATGTAGACATGATAAATATTGGGCCCCATATAAATTGTTCCAGCTATCATTTATATTTTATTGCTTGATAAGTCTATATAGTAATTATCATGACAAGCCTAACTGAGCCCCTATAGTGTATAGGGGCTATCATTTACACTGTATTGCATGATAATTTCATATAGTAATTATCGTGACATGCCAATCTACACTTGTCAACAGTTTGCCAGCTCTCTGACCTGAGCCTCAGAGGCTGTACAGAGGAGGACACAGTCTCTATTGTCAGGAGACTATCAGTCACAAATAAAGACACTCCTGGTCACACAGCTGGAGTAAAAGGTTACACTTGGAGGGTCAGGAATGTGGACTTTAAAGTGAATAGTGAATAATGCTTTGAACAAGGTCTACGCTCTTACTGTTTCTCAATGAACTTTTTTACTTGAACACAAAGGACAGATACATATAACAAGAGACTATGTTTATTTCAGCAACAGCAGTTATTCTTACTTATAGATGGAAATAGTCTTATGCCTATTTTCAAGGCACTCAAAGCTCTTCACATCAAGAAACCGCTCACCCATTCACACACACATTTATACAAAAATGTACACAGACACTAGGGGTGAGGTGGGATAAGTGTCCTGCCCATTGACACAACAACAGTATTCATCTGTGGGAGCTGGAATCGCAAGACCAGTCTTCAGTGGGCAAACACTCAATTCATACACGCAGCACATGTGACACTGCTGCAGGCTCAGTCGTCTGGAGTAAGTGGGGGAAAAAAAGACTGATTTAAGACCAAACAGACACTATTGTAATTGTTTATTACTATGAAAATGATAAGCACATGAGCTTGGATTTAACACTGCTCTAAATCCTGTATAAATGTTTTTTCCCCCCAAGGGATAAGATTCTTCAAAGTCATGTCATGTTTAACACCAAATACTTCTAGATTTCTTTGTGTAGTTACAATTGCCTCAGAGTACTGTGTGTCCAGTTTGCATTTACCCACATGCACCTGCACTGCTGTACACCATAGTTGGTATAACAGGCAGTTGCAAATAACCCATTCAAAATACATGCCAAACCAGCTCTGTATTGAGTGTAAATTCTGTATTAAAGTCTTTGAGTACTGGAGTGAGCAGTAGGCCCAAGGATAGGCCTGTGATCAGATGTGGGTCAGTGCAGAGCCTCTGTGCCACAGGAATCTGCTGCCATCCGGACACAACAGGAAGTCCTGTCACTTCAGGTTTGTTATGGAGCTGATTCTAAAGTAAGCTCATTATTAGAATCAAACTGGATCTAAAATTGTGTGTACAGTAAATTTCACTTTCAAAGGAAGTAGTGGCTGAGGGCATGGCTGTTCTCTGAATAAAAGGTTTATTGCTGATCCTAGAGGGCAACTTTACTAAAGGAAAGCTGTTGTTTTTGAATAGTCTCCAATTCACGGAAAAGCAGCTCTTCCACAGACGGATGTCAGATGTTTGACCAAGATTTGAAACTTATTAAAACTTCGAGTGAAGGAAGACAACACAGCTGAAGGTGACAAAAGTCTGTAAACAGAATTATATTTTATATTTAACAGGATCACTTAATTAAACTCTTGCTCTAAAGCTTAAACAGTAGGACCTTTATTACTGATATCTCTTAAAGTCATCATGGAAACAGTGTGGAAAAATCTAGTAGTTATGTGATGATGATTCCAACATTTATTTTATTGTTCACACAACTCACTAATCAAATTATTATCCATTTTCCACAAAAATGTGTTTTTCATGAGAAAACCGGCGACAGAATAGACATCCTCTGTCAACCTGCCATAGGAATAAGTCACAAGAGCACATTGTTTTTGCATCCAAACATTATTCCAGCACGCAGTAAATCATTGTACTCTAATTTAATCATAAGTCAGCTGAAATGACAGCAGCAGTAGTTGAGGACAGCCAATAACTGTCACATGTTTCGGGTTTGAGTCCTGATCGTACTCAAGCAAGGCATAAATCCAAACTGACACACTTTGTAGCCAATATAGACTCACCAAACCAAGACAATGGGTTATCACACAAAAAGGCAAGTGCCTGGTGATAAACCATAAAAAATGCACTTATATGTTAATTATGATCTTGTTTTTAAATGACTGCAGGCTTACACATGTCTGTAATTTCTGAACGTTTGATAAGAGCTTCTACATTATTACATTATGGGTCAACAAGCTTCACTGATATGTAAACATGGCACAGTAGAAAGCCACTGATACCTACACTAACTACTATTAGAGTGATAGTAGTTTCAAATAAAGATGTAACAACATCCAAATCTCTTGGTAAGGTACACTATTTATTGTGATATTTTGTGGAGGCTAACCAAATTGTGAATATGCAACTTTTTCTTAGCATTTTTTCTCTTGACAAGCCTTTGGTTAGTATTAAGATTTGAAAGTCATTATTACCTCCGCCAAGGAGGTTATGTTTTTGCCGGTGTTTGTCTGTTTGTTTGTTTGTCTGTCTGTTAGCAACATAACTCAAAAAGTTATGGACTGATTTTGATGAAATTTTCAGGATTTGTTGGAAATGTGAAAAGGAAGAACTGATTTCATTTTGGGGGTGATCCGGAAGAAATCCTGGATTCTGGATCACTTTGAAATTTTAGTTAACATTGTAAATGGGGCCAAAAATTTTGTTTCTCAATATCTCGGTTAATTATTGACCAAACCCCATGAAATTTCACTCAGGGATGGACAATGGGATCCCCTTTCATATTCCAAAGGCTGATCCGGATCTGATCCAGAAGACTGATTTTATCGCAATTTATATAAAAAATGGGGGTAGTCCTTGGCGGAGGTCTGCGCTCTCTGAGTGCTTTTCTAGTTTCTTCATGATTCTGCACTGAAACAGAGTAAAGGGTCATGGTCTATGTAGTTTACTCAGTTTTTTTTTGTTATTACTGAACATAAGCAAGAGACTTGTAATTCGATGTATTGTGAAGATGAAGACATTGTGAGACTTTTCCCAATATGATATCACAATATTTTGGTTATTGTTAAATCCCTTGTTTCAAATGTGTTTATTGAAAAGCCAGTAAGTTGAACATATGCAAACTTTTCTAAATTTTTATTAAAAAAGAAGATATAATACTATAAATACTATAATACAATCACCCAATGAAACAAAACTTAATTACTTAATTAAATAATATTCAAAACGAAATCACACATTTATCCTGTTTCCCCCATTCATCAGGCCATATTTTCAGCAGTAGAAGGATAAAGGAGAAACATGGACCTTGTCAATAAAAAAAAAAAAAAAAAAATAAAAAAAAAGCTGTCTAGGTCAACATCATCCCTTCCTGAAAAATAGATGTTTTATAACTCAATAAACGTGCTTGGAGGTAGAAGGTCTTTGTAGTAATTGAATAACTAAACAGGATGCTTCAGTGCCACTGCGACAATCTCCACCCAGCCGAGGGCAAGAGGCTCATTTTGATTGGCAGTGGGGATACTCCCTGTCTATTAGCACATTCAAGACGACACAAGAAAGCAAAGTTTGTGACCTTCAAGATACAAGCCTATGGCGGCACACAGAGCAGTTTGTTACATAGAGACAGGAAGCTCTGGTCTGTACTTCAGGCTCTATTAACCTTGGCCTCTTCCGGGGTCACTCGTTTCCCATGCTCAAATAGATATGTTCCAAAAGCTGGTCTTTATATGATTATACTTTATTTGACCCCAGTCTGTTGCTACTTATTTTGAATGTATCATTACCATTTATATTTATGCTCTTTGTTATATTTATTGTGATGTCTTCAATTCATGTTATTTTACTTTTATTATATTTTTATAACTATATGTGACCTGCACCAAAAATTGTTCAATAAATACAAGTAAAAAAAAATAGTAATAATAATAATAATGTGATATGTGAGCTACTGTGTCCAAATAATTTCCCTTGTAGATCAATAAAGTTTGTCTAAGTCTATGTCTGATGTCTCTCTGTCTTAGACACAGCCTTTGACAGTTCAAGGTGCTGGCCATTAAAAAGCACATTCGGGCAATTGAGAGGGAAAACTTTTTGGTGCAGTGCGTAACTTTTGTGGTGGAGGGTTTCCCACATTCTCATCTTCATGGAGGTGATATTGCTTTGCCATGAATATTTCATTGTATGACATTAAACTTAAATCTTACATTCCATATAATTACAGGTGTTTTTATTGCTCACAAGTTCAACAAAAAACATGCATTCAAACAGTAACTTCACAGATAGAACTTGGTCTGGTGGAGTTACTTGCCTGTTACCATGGAAATAGATATGCTTAATATAATGCTGTAGAACACACCAGGTAAAAAATATTTCCATGGCGAAAAGATGGTGGTGAACCTTCCACCACAAAAGTTGCATAGTGCCCATTTGTGCCCACTTTTGTTATGTCATTTTCTGTGTTTGAAGTAGAAAAAGAAGTGCAAAGTAAATATAATCTTTTCTGCATTTGCATCATCTGCCCGCCTCAGTAGAACAGACAGTTTGCCCACCTTCTCTAGTATTCCCCAGGGAAACTGTGGTTACAATAGCTTACCACAACCAACTACAGAGTGAATGAATAATGCAAGAAATTGAAAAGCAACTTTGAGCGACTGGAAAAAGTGCTATAAAAGACTAATTCATTATTAGCAATATTTTTTGGATGAGCATTGTCAGAAGAGTGAGTCACAAAGACCAGCCACTCACCACCTTATTGAGACAAGGCCTTCTCTTTCAAAACAGAGATGATTAACACACGTGGGCTCAACATTTGCAATAACACAGCTAATCTATGCAAACTTTCGCTGCCTTGTTGCAGTGTTGACCATCAGCAGAGCCATGCAAAGGCGTATGCTAAAGTATACTCCATAAAGACGTAACAAAGGCAGGCTTCTCTTCCGGCCTACAAAAGATTCCAAGTTTCTCCATCCTGCCCAGCTGCTGAGAATAGACAACAGTGCATCTTTTGTGGGGTGAGTAATCTGTGTGGGTGTGAATGCATTAGCCCTTCACAACAGAAAGATGCCCCCGCTTGGCTTTCAAATATTCTGTGATCATGTTTAGATCACTTCCGGCACTGTTTTGCCATAGCACAAGAAGAATAGAGAGCATTGAGAGGCAGAATAATTAAAGAGGACCTGAGAGCTGGGAACAGATACTGTTCAGAGGGCAACATGTTTTTGGGGTTTAGTGACACAGACAGTTGTTTTCATGTGATGGTCATATTCTCTAAAGTGACTCATGACAGGAGGTTATCCCTGTCATGTGTGGAACTTCATTTACTCTGTTGTCCTTGTCTGACTAATGGAGCTTTGAGAACGAAAGCTTTAATGCCCAATTCATATAACAGCCCAAATTAGATGTGAGACTCTTTTGTGTTTCTCAATGGCACCAATTCTTTTTTTTTTATTTTAGTGTTTTGTTCATGTTGAATGTATATGAAGTAATTTTAAGGAGGATGTTCCCAAGTATGGTTTTAATTTAATATATCCATGGAACCATGGAATTAGACAGTGCACTTTAAAGCAGGGGTACAAGATTTGTTTTATTTATTTTTATTTTGTGTTTTCTGCAAAGTATTATATAAGAAGAACTTTGTGACCAAATGAGACCTCATTCTGTGCAATGTTTGTAACTAATAATTATTTCATTTTTTGTCCACCTAGCAGGAAGCCCCAAAAGCAGTACTCTGATTGGCTGCTCTAGGCAGTCCATCTCAGTTTCACATGAACACGCTTGATGCATGTAGATGCTAATGACACTGTATCACTGTACTTACATCTTTTGTGGTTTAGAAATCAGGTACTTCAGCTTTAAGTTATCCATGGTTCTATTTATTTATTATAGCTTTACAACTATAAGGTACATTAAAAATGGGTTAGGGTCATTGTTTGGGGTCATTGTGTAGCTGTTGTAACTATGATCATTTATCCTGCTATATCTGGGAGCAATATAACACAGTTTAAAGGGCCTATATTACACTATGTTCCAATCTAGGTTATAGTTGTATATAGGCTAGAATTGTGTTTTGTTTCATTCAAATGAAACAACAGAAAACCACTATGTGATGTCATAACAATACAGGAAATGCTCCACTGTGTTTTCAAACTCTGAACACCTTCACTAGAATCATCCGTGGAATTGCCCATCTAGTGAGCAATCGGTAAAAGGTAACTGTTAACTTGAAAACAACTGCTTTATGATTTGGTGGAACAGAGCATTTTGAGCTTTGGAGATGTTACTTTAACATGTCTGAATGAAACAAAACAACTCCTGGTATATTTTTGAGGAAGTAACAACATTATAACATAATTGCTTAATATAGAACCTTTAAAATGTGATTGGCCTTCAGGCTAGGAATATAAAAGTGTTATTAAATAAAAATAGTCATTCTAAAAGGACTGTTTTTGTGGGCTTTTGCTTGTTAAATGTTTGTCAGACTTTGTGAATGTGAGAGGACCACAGCAGCAGCACTGGTCATAATGGGCTCATGTAGCATCTGTGCAAATGTGAGTTCTCATGTGGGGCCATTGACTTCTAAACACAATTAATCCAGTGAGGGAAGCCAGCAGGACCAAATGATGCTCTACTCTCTCCAAAATGTCCCGCTTTCCCAGGGAATTATACTTATAGACAATGGTTTAAATTGGAAAACGTATACTAATTGAAAAATACAGCTTTTATAATTTCAATTAACAGCCTTGGAACAAAACAGCTCCAAATATCTGACGTAAAATTAATGGATGCATTGCTACAGTTAGCCTCCTTGGAAGTTAGAGAAAACAGAAAATTGTAGCATTAATATTGTCATCTTTGCTTCATTTCTCCAATAGGCAGAAATGCTAAACAGATTTGCCTAAAGCCCCTCCCTCCCTGACCCCACACACCTGCAGTCGTTGGCTCTCAGATGGAGCACACACACACTTCACACACACTTCACACACACGCACACATACGCACACACACGCACACACAACCTGCCCCATTATAGTTGATGTGTGACGTTTCGACGGGCCAAATGAAGCTCAACAATTGATGTCAGAGCCTTACAAATTAAACAAATGGGGGAGCGCCATGGTGTATTAGGCACCCCAAACCCCCTGATGAACACAGCCATGGCACACGCCAGCAGGACAACATTGTGTCAGAGTCTCTCCTCCCATAAACAAGGCCTGAGACAAGGGGGGCACTGCCACACAGGGTCTAGTGTTTGCACATTTAACACACTTATATTAAAAGGTCCAAATTATAATAAAGGACATTATTGTTTCTTTAACATCACTAACAAGTCCAAACTCTGTAGTTAGTGTAGAAGTGTAGAAGGTGTAGAAGGTGTAGAAGGTGTAGAAGGTGTAGAAGGTGCATTACGTAACTTTTCTGGAGTAGGGAATACCACCTACTTATTTCCATGGAGATGTTATTGCATTGCCACGATTGATCCAGCATATGGCTCTAAACATCCATGGGAACTAACTAAGATCTGTGGACTGTCCACTCATAGTAAGATTTGATGCATTTTTTTCCCCAAGCCAATAAAACACCTGGAGAAGGAATTCAATTAAATTACATTACATTACAATATTCCGGGTAAAGCTACATCTCTATGGAGACAAGCAGATGGACAACCACACAAGAAAAGTTTCATAAATCACCTTTAAAACACATTGGACATTGAAGCATCTATACCCTGTACAGTGTGTTCATGGGTGAAATGAGCCTAAATGTGCATTGATAACCAATTGGCCCCATTGGCAAGCAAATAAACAGCAATGATTCAGACAGTCACTAGTATTGATACATTCTTATTTTGCTTGATTCTGTGAAAACCTGAAGTAATATCATTGGGTTCTTTTATTAGATTATGATACATTTTATATCCTGTAATGTGAATAAATATCCGAATCTTAATCCATTACTCTTCATATATAATTATTTTGAGTGTAAATATGGCCAGTGTAGACAATCAAAAAAATATCTGATTTGTGGGTGTTAATATAATTGCATAATCCAGTGATCTTAAATGAGTACAATTTTGTTATGACAAGTTGATAAAAACACAGAACATATTTGCTAAAATTTGACACCAATTTGTGGGTAAACTATTGACTAGTCTATGAATATTATTATGAGTTCTGGGCACTGAATAAAATAAGCTTTTAGTATTTCGATAATTCTTACTGAACACAGGCAGTTCAAGTACGTTGCTCAATTGTGATTATAACAAAAACAATTATTTATTTACTGTCAAAATTAACATATTTTATCAAATCATTAGAAGGCCTAAGCTGCAACCACAGACATCACTTATTTGTACAGCTTAAATATTTTGTTATTACAGCAAAAACACTCAAAATCTTGTCATTTTTGCAAAGAGACTGTACACACAATAAATACTGAGCCCCAAAATATATTGTTCCAGCTTTCATATATTATAGATATAATAATTATCATGACAGGCCTAGCTATAACTTCAAGAGCTTCATACATGAAACAACAGCTTCTACTCTTTTGTTAAAAGTTGAACAGACTGTCGGCGTTCACATAAACATACTTGAGATGCATGTGTACTAATCCATATGCAAACACATGGCCCATCGACAGGTCCGTGAGGGGTGAACCATCCCAGAGGAGCGCGGTGAGTCACCATTAGATTCTACACGATTCACAGCACCTGCACACACCGCCTGCCACCTGCAATCTCATCAAATCAAACACAATGGAAACACACACAGAGCCACAAACGCAACTTTAAGAGCTGCTCTTTAAACCCCACAAAGAGACATGTGGCCAAAACATAACTGTGCACATACAATCACACAGGTGTGGCAGGTCCATTTTGTTTTCACTAACCCCTGACGCCCTCCGCACAATCCCCAAATAGAGGCAATGTGCGGCTCTGGAGGTACGGGGACAATATAGTGTTGTTTGGCTTTGGGGAAACATGCTGTAATGGCAGAGAGAAATTGTGTTGGGAATAAATGCAGCAGGTCTGTTTGGTGCGGATGGCTCATCATAAGACATGAGCCTGTGTACGTGTGCGGCGCGGAGCAGAGGACAGAGATTGAATATCTAAAAGGGGTTAAGTGCCAGGGTTACCCATCCACGGAGCATTAAATGAAGGCTCTCACTTTGATGGACACCGGCACCGGGATCCCTGATGTCCCAAAATATTAGGTTTCTCTTCTAATAATGTTGGAAATATTGCCTACTGTCATGATTAATCTGGGCGGCGGAGGGCCCTGATTGCAGGTGACGCGGTCACAGCACAGTGCCTGTGTTAGTTTCCACACACCGTCAGCTTCACTCCACACAGAGCCGCAGCCCGGAGCAGGGCTGAAAGCAGCTATCGCAGCTGCCGCTAATGCAATGTGACAGCAGAGAAGGAAACCTTTATTTTAATTCAAACAACAAAAGCCAAACAGCCAAACTTATATGTGTGCCAAACATTTTCCCTCCAAGATGATTTTCTTGACTTCAGGAGTGTGTTATTGGCTACTGTTTTCTGACTGAAGTAAATCTAGTCTGAACTAGTTCTTAAAAGTGCAGAGGAGGTATCTGGCAGGAGAAGAGAAGAAGAGTGCACAGAGAAACTAGGTATTTGTAGATGTGGAGGACGCCACAAAACATTTGTCAAATCAAAGACTTGAAGGATTGCACATCATGGGTCAGTTTCACATGCCACTTAGAGGTCCCATTGTCCTGACCATGAACAAGACCCCCTTTATGGGCCTGGCTTGAAAAACAACGCTGGCTCTCCTCATAATCAAATCTGTGGATCCCAACAGGCCAGCAGGCCCTGCCACTTAGAATTCTTTGGATTGGCCATGGTCAGGATGTGCCGTTTGGCCCCAACAATGGCAACATTGATTTTAGTGCTATGAGAATTTTGGTTGAGCTGTAAAAACTGGGACTAAGGGGAACCACCGCTCCTTGCCTTTCCCAGGAGGGGGTGCGGTTATGGGGGAGAGGTGAGTCACTGGTGGGCTCCAGGGCTGTGACCCCACAGACCTAAGGCCTAATTCAATCAGGGGAGCATCATTAGGCTGCATTATCAGACATGATTTCCCAGTGTGCACTGCTCTTGTGCCACTCCTGTGTATGAGGAGTAACACACTCACTTCCTGACCTCACTGTGTTGGACATAATCGGAGGCTGATTGTCTCACCACAATCAGGCCTTGTTTACATGCATCATTTTGATGGAGTGCTGCTGTGTTTTGTGGAACTGATGTTGCATTGAAGTCTTGTTGCTATGGGGTTGGGGCTAAGGCCATGGCATAATGGCACGACCTTCCTGTTTGCAGCATAGTAACTTACTGATACAAATTACCCCACTTTTAAATCCACCAATTTAGACCGTGCTTACTGGCAGGGGTCACACCAGGCCCTTTCATGTGGCCCTCTTTTGAAGTAGCTGCAAAATACTGTGAGACTTTAGCACCCAGCATCACGATGCAGGAGGAGCTGGGAGGGGGGAGCTGCTGGTACAATGGCCCTCCTTAGAAAAGCTTCTAAATCTTGATGGTTCCTTCAAAGGAGCCCTGGTGTCAAAGCCTGTGTTGTGGCTGGAGTTGGACATGCTTTGTGCATAGATATAAATGTTTGAGTAGAGGGCACACCTCCTCAGGCCGGCCCTGTGGTGGCTGGAGGTTAGGCAGAACAAGGATGCTCTGTGTTACCTCAAAGTGCAACATCAAATATAAAAGTATGAGGCAGTCGAATATAATGTGTCAGAAATCTGTTGAAACAATAAGAAATAAATTATGCACAAGATAACAAAGTACTTTAGTGGTGGCTCAGGTACCAAGTGCAGCCATCAGTTTGTGCTCGCCTTCCAGACGAACTGGTCCAGAAAACTATAAGCAGATAAGCACATAAATGCATTTTACTGCATCGTACAACAATAATCTTTACAAACACACAATGAGAGACAGGCGTTATGACACAGTCAAGTTGAATGATTCACTGTATTTACCTCCAGTCTATGGCCCCCTGCTTTATACATCTTTCAGTATGTGGCCCCTGTTCTGAATGAGTCAAAGTGAAAATTCTGGAAAAACCTTGTCATTTTGATAAAGTAAATGCAACAAAGCATTGTAAAATAATTTGCTAAAAGAATGCATTATTCATCAGCAGTCAGCTTGGTCTCCCCATGCCGACTCCTGTGTTGGAGAAGATAGATGTGGGAGCAGAGCTGCTTGAGGTCCAGATGGTTCATTCTCAACAATAAGGTTTAGGCTTCCATTGGAAAATGATCCTTTTCCTGTGTGCTGCCTAATGTGTCATCGTCAGACAGTAATGAGATGACGCCCCCAAATCCAAATCTCAAACACAATCTCACTTTTCCTGGCAAAGACTTTAAACAACATGAGGAGATAAAGCAGTCACTGAAAACACGAGAAATAAAGCAGTCACTGAAAACACGTGTACAAATAAGATGCTCTGGATTGTGCTTTATTAAATTATGTCCTGTGTCATCCACTTTCAGAACATTATTAGTTTGTACACTCCACGGGCCGACTGAACCTTTGATCAAAAGAATAAGAGGCTCACTTGTCCTTTTAGTGCGTTTAACATTTCATCAAATTACATCACATGATACATTCTCCTCAGTCTGACGACGCTGTATTAACAATAACCAGCAGCATATAACAGCCCTGATGCTTCTTTCACATTTTTACCCTTTTCCAACGGCCCTTTTGTCCCTTATTATGTATTCTAGGCTCAACGTCAAAGAGCAAGGAAGAGATTTAATTTGTTGACAATTGCCAGCGCTCTCTTTTAAACGGCTTTTAATTGATAACGGCAAAGGAGAGTGGTGAACTTTAAATAGACATTCTAATTATCGGCTTTAAGAAGCAAGGGCTTTTTGGGAAATGTTATGGCATTTGGAATGGGATTAATGTGCGAGCGAGGCACTGGCCACCCTGCAGCTAAATGACATTAAAGAGAGAGATGAGTGGTGCTGCTGAAGGGAGAAAACCCACTAGTCACAGGAGCCAGGGCGCCCACAGCCTTTGGGCACATACACCATGGGGTAGAAGGGGAGGGAGGGGGTACTTACCTACACACTTTAGCCTTTGTCAGAAACCTATAGTCAGCACATAGACAAAGCAGGTGAATGAGACAACTGACAGCTCCTGACTTTTACAGTTATCTTGAATTAAAGGTGCACTATGTAACTTTTTGTTTGGGGGTCCGTCACCTACTTGTTTCAATGGATATGTCACTGCTCTGCTTAAAATGTTCCACAATATGACATTAAATGGCTCTACCTTACATTTATTAAATTAGAGGTTGTTTTATAGCTCAAAAATACCTAGAAAAACAGGCATTCTGACTGTGAGCGACGTTGCCTCTCCACAGATCTGACCTGTAACTTGGTCTGGTTTGGCTTCCATGAACGATTTAATGCCACACTGTGAAACATTCCAGACAAAGCAATAATATCTCCATGAAGAAAAGCATTTGACAGACCTGCCACAAGAAAAGTTACATAATGCATCTTGAAATTATTACATAGGCCACATCACACAGCGATATATTGCTGAAGTAAATATAGACGATTAAAAATAATATTTAAATCAAACCACAAAGCAAAATTATACCTCATAAAGTATTCTTAATGTACAATACTGTTAAAAAAAAAACACTAACTGCAATAAAAAAATAGATAAATAAAACAGAATGCAACATTTACATAGTAAATTTGTATCTATAATGCGTGGTAGAAGTTCATAATTCAACCCTCCACAGCTCAAATCTAATCATAACTTTTCCCACTAGTTCAAGGAAATTGTACACACAATAAATATTGCCCCCAAAAAGTATTGTTCCATTTGTCATGTATTGAGCAATAAGTTATAGCTATAGTATCTATCATGACAGGCATACTAATACAAACAAGAAAAACTACACTGGTCAAAATAGTTCTTCAGTATTGTTTTTGAGTGACACCCCAGCTGCCAGTCAAAGCAGAAATGCACAACTCAAGCACCTTAATGAGCTGAACTAATCCAGCCTCATGGGCCTTAGTGGGGCGGGAGTCTTGCTGAGTTTTGGGACAGTGGTGCCCCTCTTCTCTGGTGTGTAACTGGATGTCCTGCCTCTAAATGCTCAGGAAGTGCCAGTGCTGATGGATCAGCCATGCATTCATACAGAATCAAGCTTTCTACAGGACCTATAGCATCTGTAATATAAAATCAAATCTAACTTTAATTATAGAGCACCTTTCAGAGATTGCATGTAGCCTAAAGTGCTTCACACAGACCCCCCTACCCATCTACAACAACCTTTTGCTTTACATAGATATAAACAACAAATTAAATGTATGATAAAACTATGTCTCACTTTATTTTGTTACAGTCTAAGACTGTAACTGATGAGTTTGCTCTCTGGTAATAACATGGTGATAAGTTGCAACTTCAAAACAATAAAAAGATTTTTATTGATAGGTCAAATAGGTTCTGAACGAAGATGGGGAATTTTGCACTGCCCTTGACATACCCCGAGAATCCACTCATCTGTGGACTGCGGATAGCACAGAAATCCCCCCAATAATGACTTTAGTACAGTTTTATGTTCTGACTTCTTATTGTATTACTAGTCTGATAGGAGAGGAGTGGTGGTCAGAGTTGAGAGCCTGTGGACTCACCCGAGGCCACAGGACAGGACCTGGGGAGAGGTGAGACGAGGCTGTCACTGCCACACATCAGTCATGATCTCTAATCCAGTCACAGCTCTAAGCCCATTCATCTCCAGCCGTCATTAAACAGCTAAATGAGAGCTGCCTCTGCTAATGAGCTAATGAGACTCTGTCAGGAGTGTGAGAGAGAGGGGGAGAGGAAAGGACTGCAACGATTCATCGAATAAACGTGACTAGTCGATTATAAAAAATAATTGTATTTTGATCATCATAAACTTTACCTGGACCATAGCAATTCTAAAACACATTTGGCTTTTTATGTAACAAAGACAAAGGTATTATTAAAATAAAATGTAAAAAATAATAAACAATTTCTGAGTTTCAACAATACACATGAAGATTCTCTATTGAGAAATATATTCAATATATGTTTTGAAAATCTAAAGTTACAGAGGAATGGGGCTGGAGTTGATTACAGAAATTCTTGGATGACTAAAGACATTTCTTGCCCATTGATTAGGCAAAAGCTCTCAAAACTATTATAAATCTCAATGTATCTGATCCAAACAAGACTACAATTGCATGGAAGTTAATTCAAAAACAACAATTTATGCAAAAAAGTAAAGGAAAGAATGTATCTACTCATATATAAAAGACAGATTAAACTTTTATAAATTTGAATTGTTTAATCAGATTTTTTACACATGAATACCAAAAAATACAAAATCTTCAGCTAACTCACTCACTTCTCCTTTCTGCTGCGCTCCCATATAAATCCTTATAATCTACATAAGATAATTAATTAGCTGACAAATACAAATTTTGGTCAACTAGGAAGCTATCAATCGATTTATGGACTGAATAATTTGAGGCCTATACCCCTAGTGGAGAGTAGAAACAGAGACAGAGCGTGGGGGGACAGGAAGAGAAGAGAAAACACATGTGGACAAATCTAAAATGGTCAATAAAAGACAAGCAGATGCACCGTGAGACAGTCATCTGAATTACTCTGCAGCCCTCCCATCACTGCCTGTTTACCACTCGCACTCACCACAAGTAAACACCAGCCAGTGTTGTACTTGTTCACGATTGCTTTTTAATTGGAAGCAGACTTGGATGTATGCATGCAGCTGTTTTCTTCTGTTAATTGCAGTACCCTCAGCCTAAACATTATTGTCTTCTCGGATATACAAAAGCAAGTAACAAAGCTTAGTTAAAGCAAGGATGCCGTGCTTTGGTGTGTGACATCAATTATTTATGTCCATGAAGCTACAAAATATTTAGCCTCCCTCAGTATACAAGAGTCCAGGGCTAGAAAACAAAAGCACATGGTGCACAATGTGCGGCCACCCTGGGAAACAAAGGCATAATATTAATGATTTTGGGATGTCTCATTGTATCCTCTATCATCATTGTACACAGATCAGAACAATAACACATGGGATGTAATTCAAGTTAGGAACTATAAATAGGACAATGTGTGAAATATGCAGTCTGCTGTCAAAATAATAATGTCAAAAACCCCAATCATCTAGCATCTTATTCCAGAGGTTCTTGAGCTATTATTTTAAGAGCCAGAAAACGTAACACAACTAATTCCGTCTGCCATCTTGAATTGAAGTCCATTGGAAAGTGGACATAAGCCAGATTCTCAGTGCGACGCTAAGTGTGTACAAATGGTTTAGCTCTTCACTTGTGGAGACAGGGCTCACTCAGAATAGCCCCTCCACATGACACGCGGCCTTATGCTGTTGCACATGCTCCTCCATTAATAAACAAATGAAGGGCTCACCCTGGAGGTCAGCGGAGCTCAGCTGGCCCATTTGCCACACCGATCTCTCGGCACACTGGGATCCAAAATGGCCACCCGTCGTGTCTGCCTGTCAGACAGCAGCTAACCTTGTCTTTGGTGACGGGCAGTGAGGGGAAGGGGAGGGGGACGGGGGCATGTGGTGCCCTCCTCCTTTGGGCTGATTAGTGTGAGTGACAAAGTGGTGCAGAGAGTCCACTCAGGCCTTCATAATAAATCTATCAGAGAGTAATAGAATTCCATCAATCCTGGCTCTTCATTCTCCGGGCCCGTCCCCCTGCTCCCACCCCTCGGGGGGGTCACCATGTCAGGACGAGAGCCTGTATGGTGCAGGCAATGTTGGTAAGGGGGGTCCAATCCTCTGGGATTGTACAACTGTTATTATTCAATTACGCTGCCTTTTCTTCCCAGTTAAAAGACCATGATATCATTATCACTTAATGAATATATATAATTGGATCTTGGCTGGCGCTTCCCTGTGGTCTGATGAATACTACTCACTATTCATTTGGCCCTGGCTCATCCCCTTCTGCCCTGCATCCAAAATGAGAGCTGTGGAGCTAGACATGATGATGGGACGATGATGTCAATATGGAGTTTTAATAATCCCTGTTCTCCTGAAATGCTTACTTTTAAAATACTGTTTTAGAAAGCTCTGTTACCACCAGCATCTGTGAGAACCATTGACCACCTACAATGCACTGGCTCATCAATAAAAAGCATACAACATCCTGGCTCTAAACCTGAGATCATCAACAAACTCATTGGAGTGTCTCCTGCTCCAACATGACCTGCATTCTACATGTAATTATTGCCATTTCCATGTTTTTTTAATAACCCCATCACAATTTAGTGAGCATGCATTTGCAGAAACTCATTAAGTCCCTGGGTTTCATCTTTGCCCCTATGAAAGCTGCACATGAAGAAATTGTTTGGGAAAATCCTGCCACATTAACACAGAATAAATGGAGGATGGAGGTATTTCTAGAATAGCCAAGCCCTTAACAGATTAGTCTCATTTAAAACACTAATGCATCTGTGCTGTGTGTGTACAAACAGAGAACCGTGGCCGCGACAGTCATGGCCATCAATAGCTTTTCAATCTGCTAGCGGACAATGAAACTGGCTAAAGACGCTGATGAGGGACACTAAAAACATTGATTTAGCATTTGTCCACTTCATTTGAAAGCAGACAAGAGCAGGGAGGGCAGGGGCTGTTCTGAGAGGCAGCTTCAATGTTTCGTCTCCTCCCATTCAGATGTGAGCGTACGGCCCTCCCCTCCACATTGTTGTGAGGTACTGTGGCATGAACCAGAGCTGAGCATGTGTGTGTAAATCAGGCCATGTGTGAGACTACAGGGTGACTATGGGCCCATACACTGTCATTAATCCTACTTAAAAATGACAGTGGCAACACAACCACACCACAATCCAGCTGCTCCCCCGTCAACACTGTCTACAAATCTAAACTAAAGCTACAGCAGAAGATGGGATAATATCAATGATCCTACTTGATTTGAATTAGCAATGTAGTTATGTCAGTTGTTATATTAGTATATCAGGAAAAAATATTTGGTACTCAAACATAGCATGCACATTTTTTTAATAAATAATATAAAATTGTTTAATCAATGTTTATACATTGATGACCAAAATTCTGCAAAAATCATGTATAACACAGCATACCGAAGTGGGCAATGTATCAAATTATTAAAGATTTTGTGAATGTAGTTAATATAAATTTCAATGTCAGATATTCTCATTTTGAACAAAATAAAATTCTAATAAATGCAAAACAAATTTAAAAGAGATTATAAATGTAACAAACTTAAGTTGTAATCTATCATCTTTAAATAGCATTTCACCACTTATGGGTAGTTGTATTTGCCTTATACTTAAACCCCAACTAATACATTTAAAGGTTCACTACACAACTTCTCTGGAGGAAGGGCCCACTACCTGCTTGTCTCCATGGAGATGCTATTGCTTTTCCATGGTATAACATTAACCATATTCATCTTACTTTTATTCAATTAAAAAGGTTTCAATTGCTCAAAAACACAATAATTCCTTCTGTGAATAGGGGCGAATCTCCACAGACCTGAATTGTAATGTAGCGTATTGCTGTAACCTGCTTGTCTCCCTCGTGATAGATAGGTTTAATCTATACTGTGGAACATTCTAGACAAAGCCAAAACATTTCCATGGAGACAAGCATGTCGCAGATCGTCCAATACAAACCATACGCAGTGCATCTTTAAAGAAACATTTTGTACATTTCTTTTAGATTGCCAAGACATCATCTGGTTATTATTACCAGGATACACCAAAAATACCAACATAATTCTTTTTCAGTATCTCCCACTCCTTTAGCCAACACCTCCACTGGCCTAATTTTACCCCAATGTCTTTTCTGCAGCCAAAAATTCAACCAGAGCCCCATACAGCCTGAGCCCGTCAGCCATGGCTGCCATACATCACTCCAAATTAAATTTACATTAGGCCCTCCTCGATCAAAGAGGCCAAAAGGAGACGCAGGGAGAGAGATGGAGCGAGGACATCATTACCCAGCACCCAGCACATGACCGTCATCTATTAAACCCTTTTATACACATGTCTCAGGATTTTACCAAAGTTCATGCATACCTAAGTGAAAGTTTGTGTTAAAAATTAAAAGCTCTTTTAGGAGGACAAAGGACTTTCTGAACTGTTGACTTTGAGAGGGGCTTTATTACCCCCAACCATGTCTGGCATCGCTACAGACAGCCCCCCGACCCCGACTGTCTCTCCTCTCACGTTTTCTCTCCATTTTACCTCTGGCTCTTTCTGACTTTTCCACATCATTAGACACTGCTCATCCAAAACATAATGTTAACCTCATGGCTCTGGCTCAGAAACTCTATGGTAAATACTACTCTGTATTGTCTACATTGCAGGATAATACACCAATCAGCACACCCATTATACAAGTGCTAACATAACAAAGATCATGGGTTTTCTGTGAAGTTGTACTTTCTGGTATTTCTGGCACATGTGCTTTTGCTGTTGATGATATTTCTTGTTATACATTATAGTTAAAGAAGACATATTGTGCTTGTGTTTGCTATATCGTAATAATCTATGAAACCTGTGCATCATTATGTTGCATTATTCATCTAAAACCACTTAATAATAGAAACAAGTCTGCTAATGTTGCTTTTAAAAACTATAGGGCCCAAAGGGAGCTGACGCTGATGTAAACATTATCACAACAAAAAGCTGTGCAGTTGTCAGCTCCTCCTATGGATAGCTGTACATCAAGCTAGCGAGTAGCAGATTAATTTTTTTCGTTTGCATCAAAATGACTTTGTGACACTGTCAAATCCTACACATATTAACCATAAAAAAGAGAACTAAGTAAGTAGGGATGTAACAATAACCAAAATACTGTGATACTGTATCACCAGAATTCTTACAATAATATCATGGGCTGTCAAAATATATCAAAATACAAGTCTCTCAAGTAAATTCATTGTTATGGTGCACCAATAGAAATAAATTTTAGACACAACCAACAAAGACACAGAACTACACAGACCATGATCCTTTGCTCTGTTTCAGTGCAGACTACATGAAGAACTATTGTTATGCCCTTTAAAATCTTAGATCTTTGGAATATGACAGAACCAAAGTCTTGTCAAAGTAGCGGTGGTGGTGAAAACCCGGGTTGAGCGAAGCAATGACATCTTGAATACAGAAGTACATAGACTACATAAACATACACAAATAACTCCAAATACAACTTCAAGAGGGAATGAGAAGGCAAAATAACTATAACATGATTAAGAGCTCTAAAAAGTCAATTTGGCATAATAGGTGCACTTTAAGTCACCTTCACTTCATCCCTGTAAGACAAAAAAGATATGAGGAAAAGTAAAAGTGTGAGACAGATGGAGCACCTATGATCCACACTATTACAACATAGCCAGTAGACATGTACAAGCTTCTACCAGACAGCAGCCAGGGGTCTACCGTTAAACAAGTTTAGGTCAAATCAAGATAATGGTCTGAACATCTAATCTGCAGTAATTCTGTTTACTTAGATGTCAGACAGATGCAGTCACTATACTTACATACACACAGTACTACACCAACCAGACTTCTGTCCCAGTCTTTATAGGTTAAAGAGCCAAGTAGATACACAAGGGGCTTTCAAGATGTTCAGCAGGGTCTAGTAATTTAGCTATAGCATTAAAATTTATAATTGTTATCAGAAGCAATACACATATAACCACACATTTGCAATTACAGAAAAACACCAACTCATTTACCTTGAGCAATTAAATTTTAGACAACTTATGAAATCAGTTGTATACAAGTTATTTGCTATCCACAGCACAGTTAAACACATCAAAGCTCTGGTAGTTTTTACTTTCCCTTTTACAGACAAAAACAATAAAACACAGGTTAGGCAACAGCAAACTGGCCATTTCTTTCCCAATGCAGCTAAACGGCTGTCCTGGTGTTGTGGAGCTCTGTAGTTGTGTTTATTCATTTGGGGAAATCAAAGTTCCTTCTTTTATCAGCATTTTGTAAGTTGAAAATCAGAGTATACACCATTCATTAGTTTTTCTGTGTGTTTATAAATGTGTGCACCTGTAGCCTTTTCTGAAAGAGGAAAGTTATAGTGCATAGCATTTTGTGAAATATGATCTATTAAAAGCCCTCCTGGAAACTAGTGTTTTTGCCTATTCTACACCATTCATACCTGTATTGGATTACCACATGTTAATCTATGTTCATTGTATCTGTCCCTATTAAATAAACAAGTAAATATATAAAAACTATATGAACAGGACTGCTTTCAGCTGTTTTTAGTCAGTGAAATGATCTTGGTTAATCCTACTAAAAGACAGAGCCTTATATTTATTCTAATGAAATTGTGAGTAGTGAAAGGTATCAACTGTGTGTGTGTGTGTGTGTGTGCGTGCGCGCGCGCGCATGTGCGTGTGTGCGTGCGTGCGTGCGCGTGTGCGTGCGCGCGCGCACGTGTGCGTGCGTGTCTGTGTGTGTCTGTGTGTGTGTGTGCGTGTGTGTGTCTGTGTGTGTCTGCGTGTGTGTGTGCGTGTGTGCGCGTGTGTGTGCGCGTGTGCGCGTGTGTGCGTGCGTCAGATTGTGTTGTCCTGTCTAGCAACTGGTGAAACTGCCTATCCTCAACAGTGATACCTGCATTGGATTACAACATGTTAATCTATGTTTGTTGTATCTGTCCCTATTAAATAAAGAATACATAAACAGTATAGAAACATGTCTTTTTGTATCTGCAGGGATTTCAGTCATGGCTGTGGTTGCTTTCAGCTGTTTTTAGTAATTGAAGGAGCCTTATCTTTATTCTAATGACATTGCGAGTTGTGAAAGGTACAGACTGTGGTTGTGTGGGTGTCAGATTGTGTTGTCCACTATCTGTCTCATTGCATTAGAACGCAGCTCGTCATGTAGCCTGTATCAGTGATCCATTAGGACACAGTGTTTCCTCTCTTCACCATTGGGGATATATTTGCATTGGCGCGTCTGAAAGCAGCTGGAGTGAACCAGCTCAGTAAAGGCACCTGAGTGCTGAGCGCTTACTCTTTAATTGCTTCATTATCGTCTGTGCTAATCCCTCTCCAATTTCGACACTCTCATTTTCCACACTCATTTGTCCCGGTCCCACTCCGGCTCTCTCTATCTCTCCATCTCTCCATCTCTTTTCTTTTCTCTCTCTCTCTTCCTATCTCTCTCTCTTCATATCTCTCTCCCTTTCTCTCTCTCTCTCTTCCCATCTAATTTGCTCTTTTTCCCTTCTGTCTTCAGCACTCCTCTCTTTTGCTCTCCCTTCCTCTTTCTCCATCTCTCTTTCTCTCTCCCCCTCACTCTCCCTTTCTCTCTTGCTTCCTCCCCATCTCCTTCTCTCTGCCTCCCTTTCTCTCTCTTTCTCTCTCTCTCCATCTCCCTTGCCCCCTCTCTCTCAGTCCGTAGCGCTATGGCACCTATTTGCTTTCCAAGGCAATGATAACAATTAATGCAGCAGTCTGCAGCACTCGTTTCATATAAACCTGTTTTAGTCGACTAAACAGGGGCTGCTGATAAACAGACTCGGGAGCCAAAGCACAGAGCTTCACAGCACCATTTGTCTCTCTAATTATGCTTTAATTACAACTGTGTATGCTAATACACTAAACATTTGCATAGAACATTCACACAACAACTTTCTTTTTACGAGTGCTGCAGCGGGAGCCACAGCATCATCTTATTGAAATAGCCTGCACTGTGTTAAATTACGTTTGGGAATAGATGAAAATGAAAAACAGTGCAATAGTGCTCTAAGACTTAAGTGTTTATTTTGTATAGATAGTAACAGTAAACAATGTTAGAGTGATTACAGAGTTTGGTGCTAATTCATTTCTTAAAAGAACATTACTGCAATAAGAATGTGTAAACACGCTTTGACAGAAGTACAGGGATTGTTTTCTCTATCTATATTGTAATGTTCATTTTCTACATAATAGAAAGAAAGTAATGATCTCACCATCATCTGCATCAAAGAATAAAGAAAAGTCATTGAAACACTGCACATGATGTGTCCTGACTCAGGGTTAGATCATTCAGGCTGATGTTTGAACAACATCTGTACATCACTGGTCAATGAGTCACCTCCATGTCACACTAATACACACTATTTAAACATGTAGTGATGCAGAAATATAGGTATAATACAGAAAAGAGGAACTATGTGTTCCTCTGCAGTGTCTATGGTGTTCGTGACCCAAGTCATTACTTCAACTGAGTGTTAAGTTACACACCAAACGTACTCTATGGCACTAAGATATTAACATACAAATGAGCCGCAGTTATCCTGTGAGCGAAGCTTCCCAAATGCCACCAAATGCTAAAGAAGCACCATTTACCCATAAGGAGCCTACCAGCACTGGTAAGTAAATGGTACTTTGGCTGAAATCAGTGAATTCACTGAGCATTAGAAAGTGGTATTATGACATATTACTGAAGTGAGAATAGAGATGGCCATAAGAGTGAAAGGATGGGACAGTGCAGCTGGCGACATAACTGAAGCACATACAGAACATTTTTGTAAATGAGATGATCTCACAGCAGTGGTCACATGGACGCATCTGTGCCTCAGATTCAGATTCCACAGAACACAGTGGGCATACTTATAAACACAGTGCATCTTTAAGAAGATCTGTAAAGGCCTTAACTGTCACTCATGATCTACTATTGATTTTAACTCATTTGAAATGACAATATTCAGCTCAACTACAAGCACACTGCTGGGGGCCATATTTCCCCAAAAGATGGACAGTCTCTGCTCTGTGCCTTCTTTTATCACATCTATTGCAATAGTAAAATGCTCATTGATTATATATTACGTGTCACACAGGGATCAATAAAAATTGGGTGACCTCACCCTTTCAACTGTCAAAGCAGAAAATCTAACTGCAGTGAAGTATTCTTGATCTTACTTTTGACCTTCAGCCCAGCTACGCCCTCGTTCAGTCACAAACACAACATTTGTGAATGCATCTCTGTAAGTTTACACAGCAACAGTTTTGAACCAAGAAGAGCAAACTTCTAAATGAATTTCTAAAATCTATAAATCTATAAATCTCTATTTACTACTGTATTGTATAACTGTTAATAATTTCACTTCAGTCCTGTAAAATGTTGGAAATTAAGATTACTCAAAATTAAATGTGTGTTAAAAGTGCATTGGTCTGCTAAAAGTGCATTGGTCTAACATAGATATGTATCTAAGTTTTTGCTTGGTGTCTGCATCTGTATTTTGAAAATTGAGAGAGCAGCAATGAAAAAGACAGGCCAGAATCAACAGTGAAAACAGAACAAATAATATTTCCCTTGCACATCATCTATCTGACAGAGGGCAGCGAACAACGAGGCGAGAAGGGAGGAATGGAAGGAAAAATCTCATCGTGCCCGCCAATCTTTCACTGGGCGCGCTCTCATCCATCCTCAGTGCACCTCTTAATTTGGTCCAGCTACAGACTGGCCAACAGAGACCTTCAGCCACTGAAACAAATGATGTGGCCACGAAGGAGCTACAACTCACCGGCTCCACACCAGCTCTGCTCTGTGCTCCACTGAGGAGTACACATCTCAGACATGTTTATTTACACTAGGGCATATTGACAACACAAAATCACTAAAGGCAATTAATACACAGCCATCTTCCTTAAAATTAATAATATATTGTCCTGCTTTCAATGACTGCAAATTTTGATGTCCAGCTATCTTGTACCACAGCCCATGGTCCTGTTCTCACTGCAGTGGTTAGGTGATTTCTAGTTTATAACATAGGGTTAAAAATGTTGCACTTTCACACTGAATGAAACCAACTGCTCGCCAAGATGAAATGTCATTATGGAGAGGCAAGTTGCACAGCAAGATGGATTCTCACCATATTTGTGAGTTCACAAACTCACGAGAATCCACCTAGGCGTGCACCCACTTGTGGGATAGGGCCCGACAGGTAAGAGACAACCAATCACTGACCAGCACTGATGTTTGTGGAGAAGACAAAAGTGAAGTGCACAAATGAACCAAAACGAACATAGCGGCGCCATTTTAGTTAGTTTGTTTGTTTGTGAAAAATGTGCAGAAGGTAAACACTTTGTACAGGAGAGGGAAGATGTCTGTGCAACTGGATTTAACTCAATTTGATTCAGATTCAAACAGTCGCCATGACGTTCTGCTTTTTGCAATCACTTTCAGTACGAGCCGTTTCAGATTGATAATGTGTAGAACTCAATTCAGAATGAAGAATCAATCTGATATGAGCCAGGTTAGGGAAGCTGAGAGACATGGTTCAACAGAGTGGCTTTGCATTTTGATGATGATCAATGTGAGGTAGGCTTCAATGGACCAATTTCAAATATTAAACCCTTTTAAATCAATATTGCATTTTATAAATTGTAAAATAATGATCTACATGTTGACTAAATCCCAGTCAAAAGTATAATCAGAGCCTGGCATGCGTCATAACTGTTCTCATGCCTCTGGTCCCACCACAGAAGAACAGTAACAGTGAGTGGAGTGTGTGGTGCAGAGACCACACACAGAGACACTTGTGACCTCATCAATGTCAGACTAATTTTATAGTGAAACCAGACGCCTTGTGTCATCCTCATGTGAGAGCCTAGAATACATCATGGACAAGACACAAGGCACGGACACAATACAGTTCTTGACAAAAACTGAAGAAGCACTGATCCAGAGTTTTGAGTCTGACTTTGATTTTAAGTATTTGTCGATACCCCAATACCAACGAAGAGACTCATAAACACATAACAAAACTGGTCCAAATGTGTTATGTAACTTTTCCGTTAAGTAGAGAACAGCTTTATATAATTAAAATGTTCAAACATTATGATGTTCTGAGCCAACATCTGCTAGTCAATGGTCTTATTACATCAATTTGGAGGCCCACCCAGGATACAGATATGTTTTAAATGTATCGGATCCAGCAAACTCTACTGCAGATACTGAATATTATTTTAAAATTTTAAAGCGCTGTGTAACCAAGAAAGAGACATAAATATGACCATTAGTGTCCTACACTGTAATGTGGAGACTTACCTTTTTGAATGTCTTGAAAGGGACAGCTCCTGCGCTCATCTTGTTTTTTGATCTTCATTAGCAGGATTAGGATAAACACTTCAACTTCTAACACCTAATAAAACAGAGTAATAAAACATTAATATAGCATCAAATGACATGTTTTATTATTATATTGTATCTGATGGTATAAATGGATATAGAACTTAACATATGGCTAGAAACAAGTATGCAGGTTGATTTGTCGCTTGTACCTTTACAAATTGCTATTTAGGTTCAGGTAATATTTGGACAACTGTAAACACAACACGGTATGTTAAAATAGCCCAGACAGAGTGTCCTTTCAGACTTCAGCAGCTCTCACTGGATTGGTCTAAGTTTAGCCGTGGCCATGTAATGACATTTACTTTACTACTTAGTCAGTGATAAATAAGTGGGCTCTAACCTTTAATGCATTACTGTAAAACACCAGTGATAACACAACAGCTGGCACTCATGCTCTGGTCAGCCAGAGGTGCTCACTGAGCTCACCTTATTAGACTGGATTAGAGACAACAGCAGCAGCAGCACAGTATAGATGAATGCTGTCAGGTGACTTTGGTTTCAGACAAATACAATTTAAGGAAACTGGAAGCTTCTTTGAAATAAATTGAATGTTTACAGAGTGATTAATGCACTGAATTGAGAGGAATCTTGGGACAAGTTGAGGTTCACTTTACTCTGGTCATGGCTGGAAAATCAGCAACAGCCTTCATGTTCAAATGTGCACTTACATATGTTGTCAAATATTTAGCCTTGGCTATGTTTGAATGAATATTTCAGTGCTAAGATGCACTTACATCTATGGGTCGTCTATGGGCGCAGAATGACGGACACTTCAAGGCGAGTTGGGTCTCAGGGCAGCTGTGGCAATAGCAGTTTACCACCACGTGTGGGATGAAAACAAATTATGCTGCAACTGTTCTGATTCAAGCATGGATTAGACTTGAAGAAGTTAAATGTAGCTGCACTATGTGCAGCGTACGCATTTTATTCAAATGAAGCATAAGCCTTTTCTTAGGCCTTGCAGTTTTGAGAAATAGCAATGTATTTTTCATGTTACAAACGTACAATAATTGTGCAGGTGATGCTTAATAGGCTATAGCAGCTAATTTGCAAACAGCAGCTAACTGACGCCAGCTAACACGTGTTTAATACAAGTGTAAATGTAGCCTGTGTGCACGTGTATCTAACCTGGCGTCGTGACAAAAATCTCCCCCGTGATCGTACGTGTCTTCTTGCACTTAACCTTCACAGTTCACCTCCAAAGACGCGCTGTGGGCGGCACAAAGCCCAACAAAACCAGAATCACATAAAAAGTCTTGCTTTACTGTAAATGTACGTCAGTTATCCTAAACATAGAACTATATGATCCTAAAGCGTAAACACCTGTGCAGCGGAGGGATATACTAGTGATGAGGCTCTGTGAAAGTGGAGCGCGCCATCACCTTTTGATGATGATTTTGAAGTTGCAAAGGATAACCACATAACAAAGCCTTGGCCAAATCTAATCTTAATAATACCAGCCTACATTAGTACATCCAAAATAGCCCTATATTTTCTCGATTACGTGCTGTTGTGTTAATATAGATTAAATAGGCCTAATAGACTTTCCATGCAAGTTTTTATTTTATTTTATCATAGGCTAGTGTTAGTTATGTTATAAATATATTTTCTGGACAGGAATCCTTAGTAGAGGCACAAATGAACACTGAAATATGGACTAAAACTGAGCAAACAAGCGCTAACCTTATTCACAATCCCAACTCAAACTGATGAAATAGGACCAGATTTTTGCTCTTTATCATTCATTGTTGATTGTAAACTGGCATAGAGAGCTCTCTTAGCCCCATACATGCCTTGACATTCCTGGCGGGGAAAATCCAGAATTCCTAATAAAGTGCAAAACATTACACATGCAAGGAAATATTTTGGATCACTGCATGCACAACCAGCCAGTGTCTCCCGCTGTGTCTGCTGTCACTATCAGGACTGGTGCATGAAAGAGACATGACATATGCTGCAAAAGTGGAAATCTATGTAACTTCCTCAATATTATCCTTGACTGCTCGCTTTGTTTCAAATGTGTGTCCAAACCATGTACACATATGAATGACCCAGCAAAGGAATTCCTGCAGTAGCTCAATGAAATGGGCAAATTTAATATGTGACTTTGTACAGACAATGCAGGGGTTTGAGCAGATGACCAGTGCCTCGAGGCTCAGTGATGGACCAGAGAATGAGAGCTTTTGTTAGCTTCCTAAAGTTTGAAGGCCCCCTATGGAAGGATATAGCCAAACCTGACCTACCAGGACAAAACGCTGGAGGGGGAATAGGAAGGGTAATCATTACATAAGCGCATAAAAACTCAGAATGGCAAAGTTTGGAAAAGTGTTACTCTCACAAGAAAACTATTGATAAAAATGGGCTCATTCTGAAGAAAAGGCATTCTTTTATAGTTTTGGTTTGCACGCCATAAATCAATGCATTTATGGACTCTTTTTACATCCCTGTGCATTATTATCATTCCATAAATACATACATACATACATACATACCTAGTTGCGTCATTAAAACACACTTTAAATGTTTTGATATACTGACATTTTAATTTAGAGTAATCATTTATTATTTGTATGTGCACATCTCCAAAGCCCAAAATGCATTTTATTTTTGATCAGGTTGGCAAGTCCAGGGCTGAAATTATCCAAATGATTCTGATGAAGGTGAAAGAGAGTGTTTGAAAGAAAAAATTGACCAGAATGTGCATTTTTTGTGTGTTTTACATGTGTGGATGAAACAAAACATAACTCCAGGTATGTTTTCGATGAAGAAACATTATAAGATTGATCAGAAAATAGAGTAATGTGGGCTCTTTAAGTATGTCTAAATCTCTTTGACAATTAAATTAGGAATAAAATACACTAATCTGGATTTTTGGGTATGAGTTAAGCATAATCAAGAGTTGCTTAAACTGCTCACCCATGCTGCTATGATCCACAAAATTTTCATTGGGCTTCAAACTAGCATTGAACTTTTACATTGCTGCCACCAGATACTAACAATACTCAATTCTGAGAGCAACTGATGGTCTTTCATTACTTTTAGAGAAACACTGAGCCACTGTTGGAACTATGACCCACACCCAAGAGGGAGGTGATGAGTATGTGATGAGTCCAAACCACTAAGCCACACAGCAGCTTGTAAACTGCACATGCCTGGTATCAATGTCAACTCAAAATAAGAGTACATTTCTTGGTGCCACATTAATTAACATACTTTATATAGGGTTAATGATGGTCAAGTTTTGCGTTTTTCCACATTCGAGACACTCAAAATGCTTTACATCACTTCACTCATTCACACACAAATTCATACACAAGTGTGCGCAGACACTCTGGGCAAGATGGGTTAAGTGTCTTGCCCAAGGACACAGAGACAGCATTCATTTGTGGGAGCTGGAATCAGAAAAACAATCAATGTCCAATAATGTTTATGTGGAGAGTAGGATTCAAATCACCAACCTTCGAATCAGTGGACAAACATTCTACCAACTGAGATACTGTCTTATTCTTTTGTATTTATTCTGGTCTAAAGTAAGATCCCTATTTCTCCTTTGTACAGATTATGGCCTCTCCACTCTGACTGTCCTTTATGCTATCTATAAAGCTGCATAAGGCAAAAGTATTGAGTGAGACTTTACATCTGTATGCACATGGATACCATCATTATTATTTCATGCTGGTGATATTATAATTTTCGGTCGACTAGAGAAATGAAGGTCATTCGTCATTTGTGCTGTAGCGGCAGAATGGAGACTCCACCAGGGTAATGATATAAATACATAATGTTCCACAGTTAGCAAACGGATCAGACAGCTGTGTGGGAGAGGCAATTTTCAACACAAATCAGCACGTTTGACCACATTAAACTATGCAGCGTTGTGAATTATGCAAAACAGCGGCTTTGGAAAACAATAATACTAAGAGACAAACAGGGAATGAGGTTACGGAGACTAGTTTGTGCAGGAAAGGTCATTGTGCAATTATAGTCAATGGGGCGTCCAATGTCCCATCTTCAATTTGCTCTCAACACAAGTTCATTGAGCTACATTCAACCCCTGTTCTTTCGGTTATTTCAACGCATTTTTTGTTTTTATTTATGCAAATTATTTACAAATTAATTAATTCTCATTTGGAGAATAATAAGGTCATATTGAAGGGCCTATATTACACTATTTGCTGATCTATGTTATAACGTTTCCTCATTGAAAACATACCTTGTTTGGTGTTTTGTTTCATTCACACATGTTTAACACAAAAACCCTGAATATTTAGGCTGAGTTCTTCCCTCAAACAGAAAACTCTCTGTTCCACCTTGTGATGTCATGTGGTAACACAGGAAGTGCTTCATTGTGTTTGTAAACTCCATACATCTTCATTAGAATCATTTGGTTAATTTCAGCACTGGGATAGCCAATTTTTACTGAACAAAAGGTAAAACATAGCTGTTAATTTGAAAATTACCACTACATGGCATCACAAAGTGGAATAAAGTATTCTGAGCTTTACAGATGTAGACAGACAATAATAAAGGTTATTCAAAAATGTGAATGAAACAAAACTCCAGTTATATTTCTGAGGAGGTAACAAGATGATAACATGTTCACACAAGTTAGTTTTGCATAATATAGGACCTTTAATGTATCTATATCTGATAAATCACTATTCATTCACAACAGTTTAATTTAACTTTGGTTTATTATGCATAACACAGCACAATTTTGCACCATAAATCACTATATATGCCAGAATAAGTGAGAGAAATTACTTGTATTCTATTGTGTAGGTACTATATATGTAGGTATAGGGCAATTTATTCATGTTTGATGGTTTACAATTTAAAACATTCAAATTGTCTTGGTCTTGAAAAATCAGGGTGGAAGAACTGCTTTTGTTTAATTAGTAACAACATTACTTAGATTTACAATGGACTAACTAGCTCCATTGCAACAACTTGAACAGAAAAACGCGTAGATTGTCTGATTGCATTTTAGCACATTAAGCCCTTTTGTAAACATTTGATAACATTCAAAGAAGGCGTAAGGCTGCACCAAATGACATTATCCCTGCTAACCCAAGTCATCTGACAGGAATACCTCTAATTTCTAGTATAGATTGTTTTCATGCAGAATTCTAACATGATAATTGAATTTGCTGTTCTGAGCTGCTTTCTCAAGTCCAGTCACATGGACCTATTAGCCACTTAAAGTCAGTTCTTCAGTTGCAGTATGGTCAGCCAACAGAAAACAGGCCAAATAGCTGTTAACTGGAGCGCTTTGATGATTTGATAACGTGGTTAAGTTGGACAATTGGCTTGACTTAACCACAAATTCCCTCAGATGCAGCTGCCTGGAGAAAGTTAGACCAAGGATTTTGTTTACTCTGTGAAAGAAAAGTTTGTTCTGCTGTAATGTGATGCTGCAAATGGTCAGCTGTTTGTTTAGCTGAGGTTTCATGTTTTACCAAGTATTGATTATTGATTACATACTATTCTGGTCACAATATGATATAATTCAATTCAAGTTTATTTATATAGCACATTTAAAACAACTTCAGCTGACCAAAATGCGTCATAAAAGTTAACAAAAGAGGTTTTCTTTTTGTTTTGTGGGTATTTTGAGTGTGGAGAGAGGGTGGGGTGAGGGAGGTTTTTTTTTGTTTTGTTTGTTTGTTTTGTTTTTTGCCTGTTTTTGGTTTTGTTTTATATAATTTTAATATGAAAAAATAAATAAATAAATACAGATAACCTAATACATAAGAAAATAATATCAATAATAATATTTATGATCATTTCAGATATTTTTATGTTTTTCATTGTATCTTATGTTTCAGAGTGATCCACAACTTTACCTTAGAATTCAAGGTTTGATTTCATAAGGCTGTTTACATAAAGAATAGTGATGCATTAAACATTGAATGAAAGAAAATTCAAGATTATTTTTTGGTCATGATGTCAATTACTTTATTGTAAAATTGTGATTATGCTCACAATAGTGTAACAACAACATTTCATATTGCGATGTCCCTATGTGTTCCCTACTTGAAGGTTGTGTTTTGTCTTGTTTTTCCCACAAGAAATACAACTTAAGTGATGTGGTCTAAGACTCTGTCAGAGTTTAATTCCGTGGCTGGCAAATCCTTCCAACATAAGACCTTGCAAAAATCAAATACAGTTCTCTCAGTCTTTATTTTGTCCAGTTACTGAGGACATGTCAGGGGGATTAATACAGGAATACATACATTATATTGCTATTAAACTAAATAATAAATGTAGGAAGGAATGAGTATGTACTCCTTTATAGAATGGGAAACCACATTCAGTAAGATTAACCTGCTCTGTCTGTGCACTGCAGTGGAAATCAATTCAAGGTTACCAGTTACCACACGTTAACTGCTCTTAAAGGAAATGCCCACAGTAAATTAACTCAGGCTTGCAGCACTGTCTCTATTTGGCCTCTCTGCTGTTTGATCAAGAGACCAATAGATGATATTCAAAATGAGCCTGCACTGCTAGACAACATTACAATTCCCCTTTAATTCTAACCCTTTACTGCACTGTCCTTTATTAAGTCGTTTAAACTGTGTCCACAAGAGTCAATATCTAATACATATGTTTTATTCATATAATATGGGTAAAAACAGCTTGTTTTCACCAGTCTACTAATACATATTTATGTGCAAAATAATAGGACCAGTATTGCGTGGGATGGCTTCACAAAACTTAATCAATGCAGTCTAACATTTAGCCTGTAATGAATTCAGAGGTATAAAAAGGACACAATTTACAACAGAGACATTGGGAGACAAGGCTGCTGGTACAAACTCATGTAAATGTAGGGTTATATTTTAACATGGCCTAACACTCGGATCATTGTAGGCCACTGTGAAACATATTGCAAACAGCCGCCCCCGTCTGGCTCTTCTTTGTGCCCGTTCTGAGTCATCCCCCTGACCCCGTCCCTCTTCCTCCTCCCGCCAGACAGAGACTTCTTATGGTAAAAGACTCAAAGTGCTCAGTCAGTCCAACAGTGTGGAGAATTTGCGGAGTGGAGAGGAGAGGTGCAAGAGGAGAGCGGGAAAAATGTGTATTCAGTAAACAATTCAAACCCTAATATTATATCTTTTGAATGTGGAAAGGTCTTGAAATGTTGAGCAGGAACCTAAAACTCGTGAATGCCCACATAAAGAGTATAGCAAAAACATAAATTTGCTTCAAAATTGTAAAAGTTTTTTCATTACTATTTTAATACTATTAGCTTTGGCTTTTGAAAACACTTTTATAAACTTTTGCTGACAAATCCTCATAGCTACAGTTAATGTTTGTGTCTGTATGGAAGGAGAATTTACCAAATAAAAATATAGCCCAAGTGAAGTGTGTGCCGAAAGATGTCCAGATTATAAGATGTGCTGCTAATTTAATATATCACAAACTTATTATGCTTTCTTGTTAGATTTATTGCTCATAACACAAATGCAATCTCTGTTATTGCTTTACTTCCTTTGCTTGTTGACGAAGACTTCAATTTGTTTTTCATTTAGTTTTATAGCACACATTTCAAATACTTTTATTATGCGTTGAGTTAGTGCTACTTAACTTAAAGGTGCACTGCAAATTTTCTGGTGCAGGGACTGGCATAAGCTTGTTTCAGTTACAAAAAGAAAATATATGGAGTCTTACTGTGAGAGGGCTTGTCTCTTCACAGATCTGATCTGTAATTTGACCTGGCGAAGAGAATTAACAAATCATGAATAATACCAAGGTGTATTTTAAAAGTTACAACAGTGAAATCTGATATTATGTATGTTTTCTTATATTTATTAACCCAATAAAGGGAAGAGACACTATCAAAATCTGTAATGTGCATTTTTCATATAGAGAATGTCCAGTGGTTTGTGCCCAGCGCCCACAGCCTTGAGCATACCCCTTTCATTATCACATGCGAGGGGCGACTTGTGATCTTTTTAATTATTCTGCACTTCATTTCTACCCCACCATTCAAAACGCAACATGAGAATTGATTGCCCTAAAGATCCGTCTTTATAATCTGCTCTTACCGGCCCATAAATTATCCAACTTTGGGGCATGGGGGTGCAGACACAAGCAGACCTCTTTTACACTGTACTGCTGAGGAGCTAAGTGAGGGGAGGGAGGACTGAACAGAACAGCATTGCTCTTTTAAGCTGGCGAGAAAAAAACTACACTTGTTATCTTGTGAACCCTCAAACATGTAAGATCGGAATCTCTTGAATGTCAGCTCCCGAAATGGAATTAACAAGAGATCTTTTTATTGTCGTGGAAGGTCATTACGGCTGCCAATCGGGGTAATTATGGAAATGATCTCCCAGCTCTTCGGAATGTTTTGCCGCTTCCATAAGGACTTGAAAGTGTTCAATCGGCCTCTCTCGTGGGAAAGTTCAGCCATAACTGCAAGTGTACCAGCAAAATCAAATTAAGCAAAGAGATTCCATTAGTATTTATAGCCCCGGGACATTTGTGAAAAGTGTGGAGAGCTGGAGTAATGCGAGACTGTGCTGGGGGAGAATTATTACCTATAATGACAAAGGCCATACCTAGAAGACATACACATAGCTAATGAATAGAAGCCATTGATTGCATCTTTAAAGAGGATTCTGGAGGGAATTTTAAATATTGATGCTACAGTGTGTGACTTTGGACTCCCGGCATTGTCATGGTAACTTAGTTTGGGTGTTAAGTTTATTATTCTGACGTGTCAAATCTCCCTGCTCCATTTACAGATTAATTGCAAGAGATGGTGGTGTTTAAAATGACATATCTAAGGTATATATACAGGCCTAATATGAAAGGGAGGTATTGGGTAATGAAAGTGAAATGCCTCCGTGAAGCAAATTGCAACACCTGATTTGAATCATTGGGTCTATTCAGTCCACTTAACCCCAGAGTAATTGACAATTTAAAGGTGCGCCCGCTAATTTCAAGAGACAGCACAACGGCTTTGATTAGATGGTGGATATGCGCGTTCCCATTGGGATAACAGGCAAGGACACTACCCGAAAGAGCATGAACAAGGGAATGTATAGTCTATTATATGACTTTAGGGGGACAGACAGCAGACAGCGGTTTGCACATGGCTTTGGAAATAAGATTCAGACATGCTTTATGATAAAACAGTCTTATTTTTGTTTCAGGTTTAGCTCAAAGTAGAATGTAAATTGCAATCCCAAAATGATTCAACATAAGAATTGTTAAGACTATTTTTACTATCATAACAAGTAGAATAAGTGGAAAATAAGTGAAATGTAAGTGGATATGAATGAATATGATATACACAGGGCAGATAATTGCTATAAGAAAATGCCCAAATGTATTTCAAAAGGTGCAGCAGTGAAAATCTGGTGTATATGTTTTCTTTTCTTTTTTCAAACCATTTTCATATACTTGTAATCCCAAAATAAAATTGTCTAGCCCCATGCTGTCCAGACATGAAGGTTTATTTTTACATTTTAAGTTATAGTCATGAATAGGTTTCATTTAAGTTGAGTTTTATTTTAATTATTTTTTAAGTGCTCAGTGTGAACCTGACCATGCAGTTTTACACAGAATTGGACAAATGACTATGGCATGTAAGAATGTGAGCTATGTAAAGGTAAGAGGTTGGTGATATGGTAGCTCTTGAGTGAAAAACCCTAACATGTCTTTTACGCCATTGTGGTCTTTTTTATATAATTGGGTTCGAGAAAAGGTAAAGTGTCTGTGGAGAGTTTGACAGATTGAAGGAATATTATTATGGCCAGTGCAGTGCTGGAGGAGGATAGGGGGTAATTTCATGTGATGTTACATATATGTATGCATCAATAGGCAAGAGGATATTGAGTTCAGGGGTCACGCAGAATGAGGTTTTTCCTTTTATGTAAAGAAGCTGCCTCAAATGCAAAACGCACATTGACGCATGGAGCAGGCCACGATTCACAGCAATGGTTCCATTTTTAGGCGATTTGCGTGAGATGAAAAACACAATATGAAGGTTGGATTAGGTCAAGAATACGTGACATGTTTAAAGTTTTGACTCGCAAATTTCCTTCCAGTTGTTGATGCTTCTCCAGTTTGAAATCTAACAGTTTACGACATCTCTCTTCTGTTTGTGGTGCATTTGTAGTGTATTGTTATAGCTGACACCGTGTAAAATGCAATCAGTTCTCACTAGGACTACATGTTTCGCAGCTTTAATGTCTGTCGCACCTCAGCCATGCGCAAAACGTGGCGAAATGTTCAAGTTTGGGGTTAATCTAAAAGACAAAACGCTTACAAATTGAGTAACATGACACGTACTTAACAAATCCACATTGGCATGGTAATCCAAGGGCAGTTAGGGCAAGGTGTCACTTTCCCACCGCGCCAAAGTGGACCTCGAGCGCGCAGCGTGCCGTACACATGAGCGAGTGAGGTTGAAGATGGAGCTGACCAGATATGTTTTTTTTTTTTTTTTTTTTTTTTATTATTATTATTACTGATGTCAAATACCCTGTTGACACAGATAGCCAAATTATGCAAATACATGGATACAAATACAACTGATTTAGATAAACAGCAAAAGCTCACATTCTCAACCTTTAAAAGACAATTATTTAAAACAAAACATTTACTAAATAGGTTAGGTTATTACATTGTATTTATATTGTATGAAACAATCTTAGAATTACGCATGAGATTACGCATGCCAAAAATGGGCCTAATTACGCGTACTGGTGATTGTTTTTAATATTCCCAATAAATAATAATTTGAATCTTAGTCTAATAACATGAAGATTCAAGTAAAGCGCTGGAACAGGCCAGATGGATTCAGTTATGTGTTTAATTGTCTGCATTTGCTTAGAAATGATAGTCACATTTTACATCCTTTAAAAAATATAGGCCTCGTTCTTTTGATAGACTACAAAAAAGCATAAACACAAAATATAAAACTATAAACATCACGGGGTCGATGACTGAGAATATTATTAATGAACAAGGTCCAAAACGCGCATATGGGATGTCCTACTTTAGGCCTTTCCACTGGCTACTGACGCTCAAGTCCAAAATATTCGGCACTAAGGACGCGTAAAAATGAGACCTATCATACAGTTTGACACAGTGCGGGTTGATGGAGTGCATTCTTGGAAATCATCTAAAAACAACCAAAGAAAGAAAGAAAGAAGAGGAAGAGAAAAACTGGAGAGCGCAGTTACGTTGAAAGAGTTTAGATTTGTAAATGTTGTAAATAATGATTTTGAAAAACCAGTACAGGATCAGAGATAAATATGTATTATTATTATTATTATTATTATTATTATTATTATTATTATTATTATTATTATTCCTTGTTAATTGTGACAGGTAGAATAATTGTCGTGGTGTAAATTAATTAACATAGATTATAATGTGGTTATTTAAGGTGCAGTTATAAGCATCCAGTAAATAACTGTTTTTTGGATTTTTTTTTTCAGTTGACGTCTGCATTTAAGGTTTAGTAATTTTTACAATTTCAGTTTAAGAATGGTGAATTAATGTGCTCATAGGCTACTTGGAATGAACAAAAACAGCAGTAGTCTAAATATTTATTGATTGATGCCAATGGAAATAAAGGAACGGCTCATTTTCACACATTGTTGTGATTTTACATCAAGGACATTTACATTTGTATTCATATTTTGTTTTTCTTTTCTGAATTTTTGCATTTTAAGAAACTAGTTTATTTGAAATCATTGTAATAATTATTTTATAACATTGTGTACATGCATGAATATCTTCTCCCTTTAACTCTTTTCTGTCTGTTTTGAAAATATTGCTTTGACATTGCACTGGCCATCACTTATGCCTAACGTGTTCCAGTCAAAAATGACACAAGAATTATGAATGTGAAATTCTATTTATTTATTGCATGTTATAGCACTGATGACAGGAGGCCTTACGCATTGACCTTACAGTGGCGTCCTTGTTCACACGGTGCCTCGGCAGGTGACCCTGACCTTTGACCTTCGGGAAGAGGGAATGAAAAAGTAAAACGGGAAAGATATGAGCTCCCTCTGTTCCCCGGTCTCTGTGCGCCCCCTCCCTCGGAATCCACCGGAGCATCCCATTATTATGATCACAGTTATTTGTTGTGCGACCTTGTTGGTAGTTTGCTCTGATCACACGTGCTGACTGTTCCCCTGCTCTGCCTCTTTTCCAATTTCTGCCCGTCTGTCTATGTACCTGTCTGTCTCCTAATGGTGTCATGGTGAAGCGACTTGGCTTATTATACTAAAAGGTTTTTGTCGCGCTAAGCCTTGCATGTGTGCTTAAAACGTACATTTCATTAACAAACTGCGGCGGTATAAAAGCGGATTTATGAGGCTTCAAAAGATCACAGGAAGGACGGCGTTTTGGAAAACTCCCTCCCTCTCTTTTTCTCCTTTGCTTGCGGTTGCCGGTGGCAGGTTGTTTCAGCAGTTACGGAGAATCCGCCTTTCACACAACGCTGCAACTACAGGGTCTGTAAAAGACCAGCGTCTGCACCTGTCCTAGGGGAGAAATAAGAAGAAAGCATTTTAGTACAGACACGAGCGTGAAAAACACATGCTATTTTCAAAGCTATTAAGGTGTTATTTTCGTTAATTAAATAATAATAATTTGGCCGTGCGAAGATGATTTTACGCATACAATATTTTTGCACAAAATAAGATTTCAAATGAATAAATCTCAAAACAAAATATTTTCTGCCATCAAAAGAACTATGAGGTTCATCCTCTAAACGTGATCTGCCAAATCAATCCAGAAGAAATTACTTGCGCTTTCTTAACCAGGCGCGCGCCCTACGGATAAAGAGGATCCAAGTTGATGTACCGAGGTTTCATCTGCTAAGTAGCCCGTATTGACAGAGGCCCAGATCACACGGGTCACCGTGAGATTAACACGACACACACAGCACAGGTTATCACCATCGGAAAGAGCGGCCCGTTTACCCCAGACCAGACCCCAGTGTTATTAATGACAGCGTGGGATTATAACGATTTTTACAAAGAGACTGAAAAGGGCTGGGGATGTGAGAAAATAAGGTTTGCCACAATTAATACACAGCGAAATCATTTAGGCTACATGAATAACATAGGCTATTTAGACAAGATAGATAAATAAATAAATGTGTGTGTTGATTAAATATAAAAGGCGGTATTATTATTATTATTATTATTATTATTATTATTATTATAAAGCTATTGTAATTATTTGTTGATTGTGTGCCTTAATAATGTAGACTTACGTTTTTTTTTTAAATCATTTCTATTAACTGAAAAAGTATTTATATATTTCATTTATGTAAAACGTTTTCTCACAAAAATCCATGGAGCATAATATAGATATTTTCATTAACCTGTTAAATGACTTCCAATAAAATCAATAAACGTCTTTTAACACCTCCGCACATATGGCTAAATCTATCTTTTTTTTCTTTTATTCAGTTTGATTAATCTGTTTTCATTTGTAATAAAACCTAAAAGGCTACAGCCAAGTGTTATTTGGGCTCAGATTTTCCCACACTGGAGACGCAGGAAAAACTCGGCACGAGCGCTCACCTTTCCTCTGCGCTCGTGAATAAGAAACGCTATCTTTGCATTCACCCGCTGCCGCATTTCCTACTTGATTCAAATGCAAACGCATGCAATGATCGGGGTCGTTAGCACCTCTTCCAAACTCTTAAGGCATTTCTTTATACTTCATTCATTGTCGCTTCGGTTTCTCTGCTGCGTCCCTGGGCTAATCCTGTGCGAATAAATAGACGTGAATCAACTGCTTTGCATTTGGCAAGAATGGCCTTAAGACAGGAAATATTACAACATGCATAAGAGAAGGCTAAACAAACAAACTAAACAAAGATATTAATAAAGAATAAACCATGCAGAAACGTACCAAGGGTCTCTTAACTTTCTCAGCGGCTTTCTGTTGACTTGTGCAAAAGCTTTGGGTTGTTTTTACGCGCAAGTGCTGGCGCACATTAGATCTTTCAATCAGCAATTTTCTCCCCCTCCTTCTTCTCCCCGCGCCACCGTTAAATGGTCTATGACGGACGAACCCCGAAATGAGCGCAAAGCAACACTGCTGATGTCCCATTGTTGACAAATCCATGAAACAACTCCAGTTTGCATGGTTTAACAGCGAGAGGTAGAGGCAGTGGGAAGGCAGAACACATGGTGAGAAGGGAGGGAGAGAGGGGTAAGGGGGCGTATGTCGTCACCAAACCACGTGTCCAGCGCAGATAGTATATCTTATCCTGAAAGAGGGGAAAGTAATCTATCAGACAGTCTCCTTTAAAAGCCTTTAAAAGCATGTGTCACCTCGACTCGATTCTCCGAATATTACTCGTGCTGTAGCGGGATATATCCACACTCACGCGGCGCTGTGGTCACAACGAGAGACTTCACACAAAGTCAACAACAAGTCCCAGACGAGACGAGAGGCTGCGCTTTTACGCACGGGAGAAATACTTGAACATTTTTGGCTTTCGGAATAGAGACATTTTCCGAAGCAGTCGGGCACTCGTCCCACGCGGTTTTCTGTCTCCGGTGCCTCCTTGTGCTTTGATTCGACTTTTCTCAACACCGCGTAAAGTCAGCTGTGAGATGACCCTGTCTGGAGGCAGTGAACGAGCCAGCGACATGTCCGGCCAGACCGTGCTCACAGCCGACGATGTGGACATCGATGTGGTGGGCGAAGGGGACGACGAGATGCTCTTGGAGCGCGTGGACAGTGAGTGCGACAGTCCCGTGGGCAGAGGACCCGAGGATGAGGATGATGAGGATGAAATCGAAGTGGACAAGGACGACATGAGGTCTGGAGGAGTCAGTCCATGCTGCGAGAGCTCAGGAGAAGGGGATGTGAGCGGGAAAACAGAGGACCACAACTCGGGCTCAATCCAGAAACCCAAAAGTAGCCTGGTGAAGCCTCCGTACTCCTACATAGCCCTCATCACCATGGCCATCCTGCAGAGCCCGCAGAAGAAGCTCACGCTTAGCGGCATCTGTGAGTTCATCAGTAACCGCTTTCCTTATTACAGAGAGAAGTTCCCCGCGTGGCAGAACTCCATCCGCCACAACCTGTCCCTCAACGACTGCTTCGTCAAAATCCCCCGGGAGCCTGGCAACCCGGGCAAGGGCAACTACTGGACCCTGGACCCGGCCTCCGAGGACATGTTCGACAATGGCAGTTTCTTGAGGAGGAGGAAGCGCTTCAAGAGAGTTCAGCCCGACATGCTCCGGGATCAGACTGCACTAATGATGCAGAGTTTTGGCGCCTATAGTTTGGGAGGCCCATACGGCAGGCACTACGGCATCCATCCGGCTACATACCCGCACCCAGCTGCCCTGCAGTACCCCTACATCCCTCCTGTAGGGCCCATGCTTCCTCCAGGTGTGCCACTTTTGCCCTCATCAGAGCTGAACAGAAAAGCCTTTGGTCCCAGCCTTCAGCTCGCTCAGCAGCTCAACAGTCTCAGCACCGCGTCTATGATCAAGTCCGAGCCGTCCGCCAGACCGTCCTTCAGTATAGAAAATATTATCGGGGTCTCCAGCTCTTCCTCCACGGCGGCGGCGCAGGCTTTTCTACGGCCTCCGGTGACGGTGCAGTCGGCCCTGTTGAGCGCACAGTCACTGTCTTTGACTCGGACCTCAGCGGCCATCGCGCCCATCCTCAGCGTCCCGTCAAATATAATCTCTGGACACGTTCTGCCGTCTGCCACGGCCGCTGCAGTGTCCAAATGGCCTTCACAATGACTTAAAACCAGCCTAAAATAAACTCTTATTTTTATATAAAACATTATTATATTATAAAGGAGGAAGGGTGAACAAATGCACAAACCACTAGGCAGCACTGGACTCTGTAGCCATATAGGCTAAAGACTGTTGAAACAGAGACTTAAGGACATATTTCTGTACAGGTAATATTTGTAAATATTTGTAAAGTGATCAAAGAGAATCGTTTGGCTTTGTCTTTTCTGTTCTGTTTATGTGAACGTTGGTTTTTGTATCGGGAGCTTCACTTTCATACAAGAAATACCACAGACAACACTGACAAAACCTTGACGTGTTTATAGGAAATAAACAAAACAATAACTAAATAAATGTCATTCTATGTAGTTTTAATGTGTTGTAAACTGAAGTTTATTTGTAAATAAATTCAAAAACTAAAATAATTTAAGTAATTTGCATTTTTTAACTGGGGGAAATTGTATTAATTTTCAGTTGAAAATGTAATATGTTTTTTTTTTTTTTTAAGACGATATCATTTCTAAATATATTGATAATTTTAATTCTATAATTGGAAATAATTACAGAAAATTGAAAAGGTTTCAAAATATCATGGAACTAGATTATATTTTTAATTCAATTTTTAAACAAATTGCCATAATATAGCTTCTAAATATAAACTATTATTTTGCGCAATGCGTAATTACGCATGGGATTTCTTTGGCACAATAGGAGTTAAGAAATAAAACTATATTATTATTTTGTTCTATTAATATATATATATATATTTTTTAAGTAAATAGTATAGCAGAAGTTTTTTTTTGTTTTTTTTTTTGGCAGAAGATAATATAAAAACATAAAATTAAAACTGCGTCTCCCATGTTTGGAATAAATAATAACATAACACATATCGGACGAAAAGAAGAAGAGAAAAGAGATGTGTTTGTTTCTAGCACTCCACAAGCACAGAAAAGCTTATACTTAATTATTGTGAAGCGATCAAATTCCGATGTAATGCACCAATTCAAATTACCCCTTAGCAGGTGCAGCTCGGGATAATATTAGACTACGTGAAGGAAAGCAGTATTTTGATGGACGTTGTGTGATTATAGGGGAGACAGATCATCTGATTTAAACGTATTTATTTCAGTGTAATTGTTTTAAAATTACATTTTTGTTTTCTTTGCACTCAGCCAGGTCATATTTAGAGCCTTTTCATTTACCATTACATCAGTGATGGTATCGTTTTACAGGCTTTTCTGCGGCTTGGCTACTATAAAGGTAACAGTTTCGCAGTTGTGTCTGGCTAATCACTTTTACACAAACAGCAAATGGTGATCGGGCTAGGGCGCGCGCCTGTGTGTGTCTGTGAGCGCGTGAGGGGGGTTAAAGGGGCTATATTTATCTGATCCCCATGGGAAAGACTTGGGAAAGAGAAAGGCGCTTCTCTCTCTGCTTCAGTTCACTTCAGACACCGAAGAAGGTGCTGATGATGCAAAAGGATGCTCCAATGTCACCCGGAATTTCCAACCCTGACTTCATTCATTATCGATCTATTTTATGCCCGATCATCTCCGCATATTATTAATCAGAGGAAGACAACCTCATAATTTAAATAATTAAAGCAAAACATGCAGTTTCATTTTCCCGAACGTTTTTCCAAAAAATTACAACAGTAAAAAGAGACTGCATTTATAGTATAAACTTTTAGATATAGACCTAAGCAATGTTATTCCTTTTTCACAAAAATGCTTGACGCACCTCCTGAATGGCACCGTTGAATTTGTGCCTTTAGTTTGTAGTAGCCAAAAGCTTTTTTGTATTTTAATGAGAATAATAAAAAGCCTACTTTGAAAGAGAAATTAAACCAATGAAAATAGCGATATATAGGCTAATGACTGTGAATCGATCAATTTAACAAAGCTTTATTATGACAATCTGCTAATCATGAACCAGCACTTATAGGCAATTTAAAGGTCAAAGGCAATCAGAAAAGAAGTGCAACGGGGTCAAATCTAAAATGTAGTTTGTGCTCAATACGCATGATGATACAGATGAAAAATAATAAATACTGGTTTTCTAATTATGCAGACATAGAATCTGTGACATTTATTCGTCTTGGCTCTGGTGGAGCGGCAGGGCTGCAGACACAGCTGTTGCTTAATGATGTTTCGTGCGCAGGTGGCTCTAGGGGGCACTAGTATGTGTTCTGCACACCAAATAACTAAATATTTGGAATATCGGACATAGCTTGGTACCTAATTCTCATTCGGTCCCTCTCTTCTGACAGGAATTAAACTAGCATACAGGCCATAAAAACCTGAGCATTAAAATATGCCTACTAAAATAAATTTGTTGATAAAACTTCCCATGCACGAGACCAAAGTTGTGCTAAAATGAAGAGGCGCGTAATCGCACTCACTAGAACAATAGTTAATATTAACGATATTAAGTATAACCTAATTATATAAGTCCAATAACTGTGTCACAATTATCTAACGCCACAAAACCTCCCTGACGTCATTGGATGCATCATTAGTGCACAACAATATTTAGGCCTATTGTATTTAACATTTTGGTTATTCTGACAATTGACAAAATATTTAAATATATAAATGCTAATCTGAAACACAAAATGAAGCAAGTGATTGCCTATTTCTAACAATCTACACACAATATGCCCAGTTTCTATTAGTGCAAATGAGCTTATTGGGCTACTAAGGAATACATTGCTTTTTGTTGTTGGTGATAAACACACAGCCACTGTCAAGGCCCAGGTCACCATAATAACCAGGTCATCCTCTTCCACCAGCTATAACCTTCTCTGGAGCAGACAGTAAATGTAGGTACAGCAGTTATTGAATATTTAAAAAGGCATAGAGATGAAGCAATAAATGACAAAGTAAAGCTGGCGTGGCCATGCATTAATAACTAATGTGTAGCAGTGAGTTATAGGCTGTTCCCATTGTAATGAAAGTGTCAGTGCAAATCAGCAGTTGTCCGAGGATATTATTATTTATGCATAATTGATGCCAGAACCACAAGGAGCGTGTCTTAGCCAACAAATCCACACCACCTTGAGAACAAAGACATTGGTGTGAACAGAAGTAAAGGTCACTGTGAGAGTATGCCCCTAGGCTCAGATTTACACTGTGAGCAAGAGTCAAGATGGACGTTGTAAAACCTGCACACATGTATACAAGGCGACAGCAATAATACTAGCCCTGCCGTTATGGATCAATAGTAGACAGACCTAACAAGAGGTTGCCAGCAATAATTTAAATTTAGCATGCATTAATTATATATATAAAAAATAAAAATAAAAATAAAATAATTGCATATATTAAAAGCTGCCAAATAATTTTCAATCACTCATCCACACGCTTGCCTAATATTTTATGCTTATTCTATTTCATAGTAGGCAATTATAACGTATTTTTCTTTTTTTTCCCTATCCAAAACGCATATTACTATTATGGCTTACGTCACAGCAAGTAGCCAATGAGAATCCGCTACGAAGCGTCTGTGCCAACGTATACAGGAAGTGCTGTCACAATTCACGCCGATTTTCATTGAGCATTTTTATCCTTTATTTTTCATCGATAGTACACTGTTTATTCGTATCAGGCCATGCAAACGTGGAGTCTCGTAACCTTATGTGTTTTACTGGGACTTGTAGTGAGATGGGGCGTTTCTTTGAATCCTTATTCGGGTAAGAAATCAGTTGTTTTGAATATGATGCTAGTGCACGTTATACATTTCCTAACATGTCTACATACAAGCTTCAGAAGTGTTATATTTCACATTGTGCTGTAAATTAGGGAATTGCATCTGTCAGGTTACTAGACGCGAGAATTCTTTATTTGTATCGATAAAGTTTCAGTCACTAGACTTGTTATAACTAACATTTTTTTCCACAGGAGCTGCAAAACCTCCTATGTTTGGGGACTATGAAGCTCAAAGACACTGGCAAGAAGTGACTTACAACCTGCCTCTTCAGCAATGGTCAGTTGTAGACTTGCATACTTTATATATACTTAAGATGTATGTCTGTCTATTTGTTCCATTTGGTTAATTAATTCAGATTTTACTTTTTGTATTGAAATGCCATTATAAACCAATTTCCTACAGTAAAAATGCATTGCCTTTAGTCATTAAATGTATGGTAAATCTAAGGGTGATTCCAAGTTCATTAAAGCTTCCTTAAAAGCCCTATATTATATTATTGTGAGCTTTAATCCATGCTAAAATGTTGTTACCTCATCAAAAACATACCTGGACCCAGTGTTTTCTGTTTGAGAGAGTAACTCAGCTGAAATTTGCAGAATGTCTGTGTTAAACATGTGTGAATGAAACAAAACACAACTCCAGGAATGTTTGTGAAAAGGAAACAATATTATAACAAGAGATCAGGAAATAGTATAATATGGGCCCTTAATTAACACATTAATTATACCTTTGCTAATTGTTTATATTTTATATTTCTAGGTACTTCAACACATCTGACAATGACTTGAACTACTGGGGCCTCGACTATCCCCCTCTGACGGCATACCACAGCCTTATCTGTGCCTATGTGTAAGTGATATCAGGCTATCAACGCCATTTCTCTGATAATGTCGTAACTAGATATATTTTTATTTGGTGGGTTATTATGTATCTGTTTCTGTGTGCTTATACAGGGCCAAGGCTATAAACCCAGAATGGGTGGAGCTTCACAAATCCAGAGGTTACGAGAGTTATGCTCACAAGTTGTTTATGAGAGCAACAGGTTGTTACTACGGCGACACCACATAAAACTATTACCGTACAAATTATTATAATGAAATGTAATGTGTATTCTTTGGCAGTGCTGGTGGCAGACCTGTTGATTTACCTTCCTGCTGTAGTTTTATACTGTTTGTTCCTCAGTGATGGATCCTCAAGGAAAAAGGCGAGGATTTTAACTTTACATTATTTATGATTTCCTAAATATGAGTTTTAATATTTCTCAACTAATGCATGTCCAAACTTTTGACTGGTAGTCTATATAATGTTTTTTTCAGAATGAACAACAGAGACCAGTTATGTCATGTTAACATTTAAGAGAAATTTGTACTCTAATGCAATTAAGATCACTAGTGTGTATTTTATTTAATAATAGTTTATTATTAGTATAAAGCATAAGTAAATAATTTCACTTTTCTTTTTCATACAGGTTTCTGTTCTACTATCCACTCTGCTATACCCAGGCTTGATACTGATTGACTACGGACATTTCCAGTATCCTTTGAGTGACTTCACAGACTTACTAGTATAAGTGCATTCTCCATTTCCTTCCATGTTTTTAGACCTTAACTGTTGCAGGTACAATGGGGTTAGCCTGGGATTGGCCTTATGGGCTATTTTGACTCTGGGTCTGGGCTGGGATGCACTGGGCTCTATGTTCTTCTGCCTGGCTTTGAGCTACAAACAGATGGAGCTGTACCATGCACTGCCCTTCTTCTGCTACTTGCTGGGAAAGTGTTTTAAACAAGGATCAATAGGGCAAGGGTGAGTTTGTTTGTATGTTAGACTGTGTTCTAATGTCCTGGTTTGGTCCTGATTTGACTTGGTTTGGTCCTATTCTAGTCTTGGTTCAGTCTTGGTCTAATAGGGTTGTTATGATATTGAAAATCAAATACTAATCAATATTAAAGCTAGTACGGAAACTAGATACTTATTTGAGCAAGTATCAATACTGAAAAAGTCACTTTCAGAGGACAGAAATGAACCTTTCCTGAAAAGCTCAAAATCATTCTAAAGGTATATCAGGTCAAGTTTAACACCACATTGGCTAGTACATACCCATGGACCACTATGGAGCCTACCTGGTCAAATGAGGAATCACACAGATATAAGATCACATGGTAATATAAAAGAAAGTACTATTATAATCACATTAAAGTATGAGTGTTTTTATTATCACCATGGTATCAGAATCGATATTGAGTATCAAGTATCTTCCTTAGTATCGAAATCAAGTTTGAAATTTTAGTATTGTGACAACATTATGTTCTAGTCTAAGTTTAGTCCTGGTCTTGTCCCAGTTTAGTTCCAGTTTGGATGTGGTGTGTGTGTGCGTGCGCAAGTGGGAAAGCAGCCTTAAATCTTTCTTGTTTTCTATGTGACCAGGGGAACCTAAGAATTAAATAATTTAAAGATAGAGCAAATAATCAAATTTTTATCAAGATCAACATTCAGTCCTTTCTAATTGACAATGATGTGCTTGGGCTTTTTAAACTGAGAGGTCCACAGCCTTCTGCAAGTAAAAGGACGTTGTTTGGAGCACAACTCAGACTTTGGAGAAAATGTTTGGGCTACTTTTCTTTGTGTTAAATGGCTCTTGTTAAAATTTTTGTCTTATTTATGTTCAAAATACATTTGAAAATCAAGACCAATCTGTCAAGAGAAGTACATATATATTTTATACCACCTAGCCTTATTTTATATTTATAATTAAATGCAATGATAATTTAAAGATCCTATATTACACAAAAATGACTCCTTCTCAAAAACGTTCTAGGAGTTGTTTTGGTTCATTCACCCATGTTTGAGTAACTCTTTAAGTCTGTCTACTTCTCTAAAGCTCAAAATATCCTCTTCCACCTTGTGATGTCATGAAGCGGTAGTTTTCATTTTAACATCTACCTTTTACCTTAATTGCAATAGACATTGGCATATGGAGTTTAAAAACACAGTGGAGCATTTTTTGTGTTACCACATGGCATCAAAAGGTGGAACAGAGGTTTTTCTGTTTGAGAGAAGAACACAGTCTAAATATACAGGATTTGTGTGTTAAACTTGTGTGAATGAAACAAAACACAACACAGTAAAGTTTTTGATGACGAAATAACAATGTAACAGATTAGAAAATTACATAACATGGTCCCTTTAATGAGCATGATGACATTGTTAGTTATGTTATGACTTCTCAATGTTGAAATACTACTATTCTGTTTACATCTGCCTCATTAGTTACACTATCATGACTTCAACCTTGGTTCATGTCAGTCCTTGTTTAGTTTAAAATATTGTTTAAGATTGTTGGAGCGTCATTAGATATTGTCCCTTAATCGGGTGTTAAATTGTTCCTGCTCAACTATCATTATATCAACCTATAAAAATCCATTATGCGCCAGCCATGGTGTTTTGTCACTCTGCACTTAAATGCCAAACGAATGCTCCCCCTCAATATGTAATGTTAGGCTATAAGAAGCCCCTGTCCTCAGTCAAGCCCCAGAATGACTGAGGTAATCAAATTGGCTGCTGTTACCGGTGTGTCCAATGTCTGTTTATCTAGTAACAATGTACCAAGGGCATTTAGTAGCAAATGCAGAGCTGGATTAGATGAGCCCGGGGAGATATGCCCAGATGACACTCTCGCATTGGCCAAACTCCTCAGCTATGCCTGTGTGTGCAACTTCACCAGCGGCTTCACAGTTACAGCTGACAAGATACCCTGGCCCACACTAAAGACTTTCAGCTGATGCATTGCTTTCACTGCATTCCTCACCACAAGGGTCAGACCCCCAAATTTAGAACAAGCAGACAACTCATTATTAACTATTTGAAGGAGACATATTATGCCAAATCAACTTTCATGAGCTTTTGATCAGGTTATAATAGTGTTCTTTCATTATTACTGCAATCAAAGTTGTATTTTCATTGATTTATGCATGTTTGAGTAATCCTGTATTGTTCTGCATTCAAGGCTTGAGTGCTCAGAAAATGACTGTTTTCAAATACGCCCTACCCACAACTCAAATAATAATAATACTAATAAAAAAAAACATGTAGCCATTTTTCAAAACTACAATCTCTTGCTTTCTACTGTAAACTGGCACTATCAACTCTACAGTTTAGAGTAGCAAGTCAGTGGGCGTGTTTCTATTATTACCTGGTTTGGATCAGTATTGTGGCTTACAATTAATGCTCTACTGCTCATATTATTTTTCAATACAGGTTTGTGAAGTTGTAGTGTACTGTTTTGTCTCCTGCTTTTGTATATTTATGGAAATTTGCTGTACAGGAGCATGTATTTCTACACAGGCTTGTTGGTTGAGTCTTAGACAGGATCATACTGCTAACTGTAAGGACTAGGATGAATAGGGCCTGGGAGAGTTCGCAAGATTACTCAAACATGCATAGATGACATGTAAACCCACTTCAGGCATGCTTTTGATGAGGGAAGGTCATACAAAAGCTCCACAAAGTCAATTTAGCATGATACCCCCACTTTCAGATACTTGGTGGCCATAGATGTATTTTAGGAAGCATTATTAGAGTTCTAACCTTTGTTTCTTTATATAGATTCTTCCTGCTGGTGAGAATTGGCTTTGCTGTGCTGCTGACCCTTGCTCTGTGTTGGCTGCCCTTCTTGTCTGACCCCAGCCAGGCCTTACAGGTGCTCAGGAGGATCTTTCCCGTGGCTCGTGGTCTGTTTGAGGTACAGTCTTTTAGATAGAGAGGTCATTCCCACCACCACATCAGAGACACCAAGCTCACGGCACCGTCTCGCCAAAAAACTGTACTCTGATCATTTCGAAAGGCTTTTGAAATGTTATTTTAGGATCAAAAGGGTAAGGATAACATCAACAAAAACCTGTGAATCATAAACAGGGATAAACAGTACGGAGCTGGGATGGGACAAGATCTCGTGCCATAAGATCTTGCAAGATAAAATTGCCACAAGATTGTGCATGCATGAGAAAAATTATATTATGAGATTTTTTTTCCCATGCTCAAATAAAAAATAGGGTTAAGAGCTGGTGATTTACACCTCTTGAGAATCTGTAGTTCCAAAAAGCAGTGCAACAATAACAGCAAAATATATTAAAGCAAACCTATTATGCAATATTGACTTTTCAGAACTCTTAACCATGTTATGGTAGTTTCCCTTTCTCATTTACCTGATTGAAGCTGTATTTGGAATGATTTGTGATTTGTACTTCTACATTGTCCAATTTTATTTACTTAAACAATGATGCACGTAATTCATCAAAACATTATTTTGGTACAAATGAAAAAGAAATCTGCTACTCGCTAGTGTGAGCTGCTGCTATCCATCAGAGTTGCCGGCCTTTGTTGAGATGACGTTTACAATCAGCTCCTGTTGGGCACCACAGTTTTCTAACGTGGAAATCAGTGGACTTGTTTCTTTAAACAAGTTGTTTCAGATGAATATTGCAATTTAAAATGTGCAAATTCTAACATAATGATCCACAGGTATGAATTATAACTATATAGCAGACACAAACACAATATGTATTCTTTAAATAAAATAAATAAACTTGAACTTAAACTTAAATAAACTTTTTAAACTGTTACTTACTTGATAAATCTCACTATATCTCGTTTTCATGGACCCAATCTCATGTCTTCTTATCTTGTGGAAAATCTGTCTCATGCCATCCCTAGTACACTTATGCACAAATCATACTTGACCTTAAAATTAGGCAAAAATTATGATTCAATGTGACTGTTATTATACTAATTAAATGTCCTTGAGAGAGAAAATACCAGAACATAAAATTAAGTTAAATACGTATGGAATTTTGATGCAATAAGCCTTAAGCATTTTGTATTGATAATATATTGCAAAACATGTATTTTATTTTATGCGATGATGTCATGCTTCTTAGTCATCCAAAGCATGTACCGCATTGGGTTTCTGTGTGGTCTTGACATTTGTAACTCGGGGGCTGCTCTATTGGCGTTAGGAACAGTCTCTTCTCCGTTCAAAGAGTAAACATCCATCAAAACTCAAGTGCAAAATCAACACTGTCCTCAGGATATGATTAGATCACATCATCTTTAATACGCACTCTGTCTGGTGCGTGACCAAAAGTATGACTCTAAAAGCCCCTCCTTCAAACAGCAGCTTTATTTTCTTAGTGTGGTGATATTTTTGTTGTGAGATGCATCAGTGAGATAAAACAGAGTAAAGTAGAAAGAGGCTTTTTATTAACATGGGAATGTACGGCCTGGCTCTATTTCAATAATGATTATGATCAGAAACATTTATCTTGAAATAATATGCTCTCTGAGAAGTGGGAAATTCTGTGTTGTGAGTTTAAAAGTGCATTCTGTATTTTTTTCCATGGTGATGCTGTTGCTTTGCCTGGAATGTTCTATAGTGTGGCATTAAACTCTTAATGCGAACAAGCAGCTGATGCCCTCAAGATAAGTTACAGGTCAGATCTGTGGAGAGATGACCCAGCTCACAATAGGAGAGCATGTTTTTTGAATGTATTCTTGAGCCATATTTACACGTGTAACTGAATGAATGCAGATTTAAGGCCACATAGTGTAACCATAAACTGTATATATAAATTGTCAGCACGCTACCAGCCACATTCCAAATAGGAAGTGAGCATGGGCTCATTTCTGGCTCCATTGACTCTGGCTGCAATTGACTTAAAAAAAAATTATCACCCCTCTCTCTAACTGCTGCTGTGAGCCTCGTCATTTTGGTCTTAAAATGTCCATACTAACCTGCTCTATATGATCATGGTGTTTTTATTGTGCTGTTTTGTCTGTAAATAATTTTCAGTTTCTAATATGGAACTCCAAATTCACCCCTCTAACTGCTAGCCGTGTGAGCTTCATTTGACTGGAGCTTATTGGAACAGCTATGGGTGACATCATGCTCACTTGGTCCACTTCTTTGTACAGTCTATGCTTGTAACTGAATAAATGCAATACAGATTTAAACCAAACATTGTAACATACCAGGAAAAGCAATAACATCATAACCCCATGGAGACAAGCAGCTGCCAGACCTTCTAACAAATCTGTATTTTCAACATATAACTCAATACCTTTTTTAAAATCAGTCCTGACCTTGTTTCCCAAAGCCAGCTTCAAACCCAGCAGGGCGCACATCCTTTCACTGCTTATCCAGTTGGACATGGAGGATCAAAGAAAACAGAGAAATAAAATGGAGAAAGGTCAGGAGATCAGGTTCACTCTATCTCTGGGAGGTGTTGGGTTTTTGGGCTGGTGTAGGATATAGATAAATCCAACTAATTTATGACCTGAGTATTTTCAGCGCTTCATTGCACGGCCATGTTCTTGCCATATGGACGGATGACCATATACTTGAAACATATCAGAGCACATCCGACAACTGCTGTGTATAACCGGCTACCACTTTGACACAAGCATGTACTGTGTGTTTGCCACTTACCACGGGGCACATGCGCACATCTTAATGCCCCTAGCTGTCAGTCACTGCCCTTGATAGAAAGCAGCTTAGTGCAATTTGATATTAATTAAAAGCTGTGCGACGCGAGGAAAGAACTTCAGACACTTTTGCAGGCCCCAGCGTTGAAAGCTCCCATGTCAAGGAGGCGCTGGTAATGTAACTGTGCCGGTTTCTGTCTGTGGACTTGCGACAGACGAATGGGATGCCTAGGCTGGCCCGGGCTCTCATATCTGAAACTCTGTAACACATCTTAGCCCATTCCCCAGAGGCAGTGCCCTAGTGGATGTGAGAAGTAATTGGAAATCGCTACGAGGGAAGACTGGCTATGTGGCAGACGCTTTATTTGTTCAGCTAAATGATGCAAACACAAGACAGAGGGCGCGAGGGACACTGTAGCCGCCTATGACGACAGCACTGGACCAGCTGGTATGAAAGGGTGCACGTAAGCAGATAATTTGGACAAGGGGACAAGGGTGAAAATGGGCTGGTGCTGTGGCGGATGGGCCGGTGACTGGTGGTCCGATCTGTTAGTGGAAGGAAACAGTTGTAAGTTTACCCACCGGGCTGCATTCTGGGGTCTCACGTTGCCGCCTGCTCACAAAAATGGCACCAAATACATCTCGCTGTGAAATTCCATGCGAGCTCATTGGATAGGTAGTCTCTGGCCCCCCTCGCTTTGCTTACCAGGACCCCCCCCCCCTTACGTACATGTGTTGCCTTTAGCCTACGTCCAGGAACATTCCCGTAGTGGTTATTTGGAGCAGGCAAAGGGAAAGGAAAAGGGAGAAGGTAGGATAGAGCTAAAGGCTGAGACAACACAGGGCTGAGTGCTGAGTAGGCTGCCTCTATAGGATCCACACAGCTGTGCAAGGGGCAGCTGTAAAACACTTAAGGAAGGACTGTTAGAAATAGGCTAAAATATTAGAAAAAAATAAAGCTACAGAAGTATTACTATATTTTAATTTAACTGGACAATATTAACAGTAGGTCAGAAAAGTGATTCAAAATATAGTTAAAGGAGCACTGTGTAACTTTCTGGTTGGGGGTTTATCACCTGCTTGTTTCTATGGATATGTCATTGCTCTGTCTGGAATGTTCAACAGTATGACATTAAACAGCTCTACCTTATATTTCTTCAATTACAGGTGTTTTTATAGCTCAAAAATACCTAGAAAAAAATTTAATTGTTATTTTGAGTGGGGTGGCCTCTCCACAGATTTCAGTTGTAACTTGGTCTGGTTTGGTCTCCATAAAGATAGAAAGGTTTAATACCATACGGTGGAACATCCTGACAAAGCAATAGCATCTCCATGGGCTGTGCTGTTTCTCAAATTTTAATCGAGAGTGAGATTCGGTCATTTCTAATTGTCAATGATACACTTGGGTCTTTTTCATCGAAAGGTCCACAGCAAATGTCTGTGAAAGCATGTGATTTGGAGCACAATCTAGTCTTTTAAGAATATATTTGACTAGTTTTGACTATTTGACTATTATAGTCTTGTTTATGTCTTGTTTATGTTCAGGAAATTAAGATTGTAAAGATTTAATTTGCTTTTAATAAGACAAAATGAATTTTATCAAACGTTTTGATCGATCATGATAAAGAAAGGAAAAAATTAAATCCAAAATTAAATCCAACAATCCTACCCAAATTGCGTTCTTATCAAATATACATTTGGAAGTCTTGGAGTGATCTCTGTTTTGACATTGCCTTATGTCAAACGGCCCATGTATTTTTTGTATTGGTTTCCACTTTAAAGGTGACCTATGTAACATTTCTGGTTGAGGGTCTGCTACCTGCTTGTCTCTATGGAGATATTACTGTTTTGCCTTAATTATTCCACAGTATAGAAATAAACTTGATAATCACAATGGAAACAGGTTAATGGTCAGATGTATGGAGAAGCAAGACTGCACATAAGAATAAATGTTTTTTAAGGTATTTTTGAGCTGTAACACACATGTAATTGAACAAATGCATGGCAGATATGTCTAATGCCTTACTGTGGAACATTCCAGGCAAAGAAATAACATCTCCATGGAGACAAGCAAGCAGCAGACCCTCCATCTTAGAAGTTACACAGTAGACCTTTAAAATGAATAATTGACAGTCCATCCTTTTCTAGAGACTCAGCTAAAGTTAGCTTTAAATCTAGTTTTACTACATCTTCGAAGTCAACAACAAACCCACATTAAAGATTTAAGGTCTGTAAGTAATTTCGAAATGTGTAAGGAAAGAAGTTTGCGAAACTCTCATCACGTGTAACATTGTCTATTTGGTATATGCTGGACAGTGATGGCATTGGGGCCAAACATCATCTGATCCTAGTACAAATGTCCAAGCTCCTAAATCAGCCAGACGCTGCAGTAACCTCCTCATCTGAGCTCACACAGGCATCGGCATTCAAACTATCATTCAGAGATCTGGTACTTCACATTTTCAGGGTTATTTACAACTATAATATAAAAGCTACATAAATTACATTGTGAGAACACTGTTTATTGCAATACAAATTATGAAGATGACAGTGAATAATTAACAGTCTTGATGTGAGCTTCACTAAGAGAGGGTGATTTATTGTCCCCAGCTGCTTAATAAGATGTACTCTGTGGTTGGTCACTATGTGCTAAGTGTGCAGAGACATCTCTGGCCTGACACTTGACCTTCTGTCCCCAAGTTTACAAATAAGTCTTGTGCTTTTTCTGACACCACAGTAAATTTGTGACGCTGGTGGATCTAAGATTTCATATAATAAAACTGCCAGTAAAGTACCAAAATAGTTGTGTTGTAGAAACAATTGGGAACACAGCCACAGTGAATTAATTTGAAAACATTTCATTATGAAAGAAAACACATTTTAGGTAGCACATTTTGTAATGTTCCTTATCTGCATGCTTTTCTAGACACTGTAGATCTACATTTTGAAACCTAAAATCCACTATCCTTTGGTATGCTGATGGTAATGGATTTTGAGGCCACAGTTGCCCTGGGGCAGACTGTCGAAAGTGTAACATGCCCCTTCTCACTGACAAACCACAAAGCAGACAGCAGTCAACTTTATTGTATTTTAAGGTATTAAGCCAGACTACCTTCTGTTATGGTCAGTTCTACACAGCACAAGGAGTATACTGGCAAATGAATTATTTAGTCATATTTTAAAACAACACTGTGTAATTTTAATAATAACTAGAAAAGCACTCAGAGAGCGCAGACCTCCGCCAAGGACTACCCCCATTTTTTACATAAATTGCGATAAAATCAGTCTTCTGGATCAGATCCGGATCAGCCTTTGGAATATGAAAGAGGATCCCATTGTTCATCCCTGAGTCAAATTTCATGGAGTTTGGTCAATAATTAACCGAGATATTGAGAAACAAAATTTTTGGCCCCATTTACCACAATGTTCAAAATCAGTCCATAACTTTTTGAGTTATGTTGCTAACAGACAAACAAACAAACAAACAAACAGACAAACGCTGGCAAAAACATAACCTCCTTGGCGGAGGTAATTATAGTGCATTAATTTTATATAGTGCTTTTTGGACACTCACAGCATTATTCATTCACTCCACCTGGTGATGGTAAGCTACCATTGTAGCCATAGACGGACGGCCCCTCCAACCACCACACTCACTCACACACACACCACTTTCATACTAAGCAATGTGGGTGAAGTACACTGAAAAAAAAAGGTTGCTGGATTTGCATAAAAAAGTTATGGAAAGCGGTTGCATGCAATAAAATAATGTTTAGGCTTTGAAACTTATTTCGATCCCCTCTACACATATTTTTCTCAGAACATGAATGTCACTTTTTCATGTTGATGAAATTTGATCAAATCATGCTGAATATGCATATTTATCTTATGTTACCTTATCATGAAATGCATAAGTTTGTATAATTTAATTTAATTGATCTAATTCTGTAACATAATACAAAAACAGTCTTTAGTTTTCCACAGTTCTGTATTGTCTTAAACAGAATCAAACACACAAAGAGCACAAGTACAGAGGCACAGTTTGGAGCTGGACAGTGTGAAGATTTATTCCAGTGAAGACGCTCTGGTCTCTGCCTGTGGACACACGAATAACACATGATGATTACATTATGATGATCTACTCTGTTGTACATGTTTAAATACATTCAAAGTACCTATAATGGACCAGAACAGAATCACAAGAACATTAGAACTGTATCTGCAGAAACAAAACTCACTGTGTGCTACTTTTCTTCCTCTAAATGCATTAACAGGAAGGGCATCTGGTATAAAGTCTCCTAGTGCCACATCACCCTGTAGAAACATGATAACAGTTTCAATAGGAAGTTCATTTTGAAAAAATTGTTTAGAATCATTTTAGTTGAGTTACTTACTTTGTTCATCTGTGGTCTGTGGTTTGTTGGTTCTCAGATATCTTCCTTTTTTCTGAAACATCAGCTGTAACATTCATGAACTTCCCCACAGCTCCAGCAGAGCTCTGGACGTAACTCTGTGGTTTGCAGACGACTCTGGAACAAACACATTCAAATCTGAGTACAACTGTCACACTCTTGTAGATGGACAGTCAAATACAATTTGTTTCATGGAAACAGTCCTTACATTAACTTTAATTTCAAATAAAACACCACAAACATGTTTTAACAATGATGACATTCTAGTCCAGAGAAACATATAAAATCTTTGAAAAGTATCACCTCCAGATCAGCTCTCATAATCCTCCTGCTCCACACTATGTGTCCTCTGCTCCTGTAACTGTCCCGTGTCCTGCTACATTTGAATTTTCCCTCCAAAAGTTTTGTGGAGGAGAATTCCAGAGGGAGGAGCCTCACCAGAGATTAGAATAAAGTCATGTTTCCTCAACCTGATTAAAACCTGCAGGTCTCACATCGGCCACAATCAAGCAACCTTTGTAAGATTTAAACATGCTGGACAGAGAAACGTAAAAAAGTCATTATTGTTTAGGTTTATGCCATACTGTTGAATATTATAGCCAAAAGAACATCATTACCCATAAAATCATGCTTTTTATTGTAGTCTTTGTTTGTGCTAAAAAAAAGTTACAAAATTAGGGTTTAAGGACAATATAATATGATGCATGTATAGCAAGTGCTGTAAAATGTATGTAACCCCAAAAAAGAAAAGATACAGAAAATGATGCTTTATATAATGACACAAGATATCATATTTTGTCTGGTTATTGTTTGCTTGGCATTTGCAATTGTCATTCTTGTGTGTGTACAGGATAAAGTGGCCAACGCATGGTGCAGCCTGAACGTCGTGATAAAGATCCGGAGCATTATGTCCAGTGACTCCCAGCTGTACCTCAGGTAATCCCTCTCTCCTCCTCTCTGTCCTCCCCTCACCTCCTCTCTTCTCCTGTCTCTTCTTCTCCTCTCTCCTCCTCTTTCCTCTTCTGAATGTGATTCTTGTATTAGTTTGACAGTTCATTCTTCAGTCTTTTAAAATGTAACCAATATCCTATAATTAAGACATAAATTGCCAAAACTAATCACAATACTTAACAGAAAATCTCAATTAGATATTTTTCTCAAATCTTTCCAGACTATTTCTTGGGAAAGAGAAAGTGGCCCAGGGGGATACTGTGTAATCCAGGCCAGGGAAACAACAGCATAGCTTTAGGAAGAGTCTTGTGAGGGATTTTCTGATCATAAAGTCACGCCTGTTTTTGGAATTAAGTTGTCACAAGTCTCCTAAGGAAGTCTGAGCACGTGCCACACCAAAATGTTTGAAAATACTGAAAAATATTTCAAACTATCTAGTTTTTCTCCATGAAGATGTTATTGCTTTGTCTGGAATGTTTCACAGTATGGCATTAAACCTTTCTATCATCATGAAGACCAAACCAGACCAAGTTACAGGTCAGATCTGTGGAGTGGCAACCCTGCTCACAGTCAGAATGCCTGTTTTTGTATGTATTTTGAGCTATAAAACACATAATTCAATAAATGTAAGGTAGAGCTGTTTAATGGCATACTATGGAACATTGCAGGCAGCAATATCCATAGAAACAAGCAGGTGACAGACCACCAGCTAAAAAGTCAGCAAAATTAGGTTCCAGAGAAATGCAACTCATAAAAACAATAGATAAAAAATTATAAAATCAATAGATAAAACCAGCACTAAAAATAATCTAATTGATAAAACAAATAAATATATTAACAAAATAAAATAATAGTAAATAAAAGACAGTTAGCAGAAAGTTAGCTTGCCATTACTTCTATACCTTATTGAGTCTAGACATATTCCCATTGTGACCATTTAATTAGAAACATTTAGAACTGAAGTGCACTAAACTGAGTTTAAAATGTCCCTTGCTATAATTTTGACATTTGATAATTATCCCATTAAAGCAGTGATAGGCGACATCCAACTTGAATTGCGCACATTAGCTGTGAATCCTTAGCATACTAGCCAATTATACTAGTGGGAAGTTCTTATTTTGATTTAAAGCTGTTGATAAAGGACTTTAGGGCTAGTGGTATCATGGAGGGGCCTGCTTAAATGACTCACTCTAAATATAGGCGCACAGTGTTCACAGGATTGACACGTTTCTGCCAGACTGCTAAGACCAGGGATAACACTGGACTCCTCTGACTGCAGTGTATTTCAGATAATTGTAAAACATTCTCACATTTTTGTAACAGACTGTAAGTTGTGTTCAAATTTGACGATGTTATAATTTCAGATGGAGGGCAGGAAGATGTCTATTCATGAGTTTCAGAGTGATGAAAATCTTTTACCATTGTGATAGCAATTAACCATTCAAAGTAAAATATTATGTTTTCAATGGTCATCAAATATCACATATAAACAGGATGTTGAAAGCTCTCTCTCTCTCTCTCTCTCTCTCTCTCTCTCTCTCTCTCTCTCTCTCTCTCTCTCTCTCTCTCTCTCTCTCTCTCTCTCTCTCTATATATATATTATATATATCTATATCTATATCTATATCTATATCTATATATCTATATCTATATATATATATATATATCTATATATATCTATATCTATATCTATATCTATATATCTATATATATATATATATATATAAATATAAATATAAATATAAAATAAATAAAACTCTATGGGAGATTCACTGTTTTTGAAAGAAATATCCAAACTTATGATCCACAAATGAATCTTATTTGTTAGAGAATCTTACTATATTAATTTTATAGCTTAAAGGTTGTATAGAGGATTTTCCAAGGAACGAGAAATCCAGCAACTGTTTGTCCTTTTTCAAATGTTGCGCATGCGTGAAACCACCCCCCCTCCCCTACAGCTCCCTACGTAGAAACGCCTCCTCCCGCCTCCTCCTTACGCCAGAAACAGGTTTGTTTACAGCCGGTGAGCTGCACATGACTTGTAAACAACTAACTACAGTGTTGGTTAGGCAAGGCGGAGAAGTGAGGAGCGGGGGGAGCGGGTGCGCGGACGAGAAGTGAGGAGCAGGGAGAAGAGCGGAGCAGGGAGCAGGGAGAGGAGAGAGGAGAGGGGAGCGGTGCGCGGAGATTCCGTGCCCGGAGAAGTGAGGAGCAGGGGGAAGAGCGGATCGGGCAGTGGGGAGAGGAGCAGGAAAGGGATGCAGAGAAGGTTGCGCGGAGATTCCTTGTGAATGAACTAGCTACAACACGCAGCAGCAAGCGGACTCTATCTATGCCTTGAAAATTACGTTTTCAGACATAGGATATCGCTTTCGTGTCCCGAAAAACATTTGTCTAGCTCTTGGAAATAAAGTACGTTTTCATAATAAGCAGAAGTGACCTGTCCAGGAGTAATTTGGCGACCAATGCGTCAGTCTTTAGACCCTGCGTCTGCTTCAGTTGCGCCATCGCTGGAATGAATCTTCAAGAATCACCTTAGTTTGGCTTTGCTGCTTTTCCCCTTGTCTTCTTCTTTCAGCAATCTCAAAAACGGACTTTCTTTTGAGGCTAACTGCTCCTGGATTCTTGTCTGCCATTGCAACAAACTTTGTGCTAACTGCGAGGAAGATATAGGTAAAAAAAAGCCACTAAGAACTGTTGCGTTGGTGGAGTAAACAGCGTCTGTGCGGCTTGCGTCTGTGGACTGCGTGACAGGCGTACGTAAACCACGTACCGGCGGCGCGCAGGCAAGTCAGTTACGCTAGAAACGTAGGGAGTTTGATTGACAGCCTGTCAGCTAACAGATAACGAGGCAATGTCGTTATCTATTGGCAAATGTTTAGCCCCACCACGTCCAGAGTTGATGAATTTTTATTCTCTTTTTTTTAGTCATCATAATTACAAGGCTACTGCATCTCTATAATGCTATCATTGACAACTTGAAACAAAAAAAAATCCTCCATACAACCTTTAAAGTCTTTTCAGCTGACAACAATCACATCTTTGGAGTTATATACTTTATGATATATATATACTACTTTATGAAAAAAGTTTTTCTTTTTCTGTGCTTATGCTGACAGAGGAGATGTTATACTGTGCAACAGTTTTTGTTCCATGTGGGTAGGCCCAGAAATAATAAATAATAAATAAATAATAAATAAGATATTAGCATAAACCAGGTCAATAAACATGCATTTTGACAGTTGAACAGCCAGTTCTACCCATAGACAGCATAAAGAAGTGGACTAAGGGAGTGTGATGTCACCCATAGCATTCGGTTCCAGTCAAATGAAGCTCACAAGGCCAGCAATTTTAGGAGCGAATTTGGAGCCGAGTTCCATATTAGAAATAGGAATTTATTTACTGAAAAATACTGAAATAAAAACACCAGGATCATGTAGAATGGGTTAATACAAAGATTTTAAGACCAAAATTACAAGGCTCTTTTTAGAGCCAGACTTGATGGAGCGCCCCTCCATGGTCACTTCCTTTGTGGAACATACTGGCTAGCAGGTTAGCTATTTCCATTTATATATACAGTCTATGATCGTACCTAACCAGAACTCTGACCTTCCCCCCATCTCAGTTTTAAACTATAGGCATTATCTAACTGTGATTTCCAGCACACGTTTCTGAGCTGCTGTTGAAAGTAATCAATGCTCTTCCGGATTACTAAGCCCTGCCCAACCCACAAAACTCCTATTACTGCTCAGTACATGTGCTAACTCTACACTATCAGATTTTCAATACAGCTGTCCCACTCTTCGGCGTACAAATTGCAGGACAAACACATAGTTGGCCTCTAGCTCAGTGCCTGACCCCCCAGTGCACATACACTCATGGGTGCTGACACATTGTAAGGCTCTTCCGGTGTCTGTGGCCTGAGCAGGTGACAATTGAAGGGTTAAAATAATTCAGCTGAACCTCAACTCAGCCATAGGATTTGGACATTCTTCTCCCAGGCTAGCTACATTCATAACAAAATAGCTCACTTACAGTAGTGGTGGAACGTAATAAAATAACTTAGACAAACTTTATGGATCCACAAGGGAAATTATTTGGACTGAATAGCTCACACGTCACAATATATTATAATAACAAAGAGCTAGATATACATATAAATAGTAATAATAAATTCTAATAAGTAGCAAAAATAGCAAGAGACTGTCAAATAAGGCATAATTATATTAACGTATATGTTTAAGTAAAAATAAAATATAGAATCTAGTAACTCAAATGTTTCTCAGCTATTTACAAGAGGTCGTAAGGAAAAACAGTGCGAAGATGAAATAATGGATGACAGGACATAGGGTTATCTGTTACGTAAGGGTGAGTTGTTATACAATTGGATGGAGTATTCTATGAATGTTGTTAAAGTGGATACTTTATACTTTTATTTTACTCAATTTGAGAACAGGTATACTGTACTTTAATATTTTTACTTAAGTAGACTTTTTCATGTGACATTTTTACTTGAGTATTTCTTTGATCCTGTAGCTTTACTTTTACTTAAGTAACAAAATTTTATACTTCTTCCACCGCTGCTCCACAGTTAAATGAGGTCTATTTGACTGTGAATAAATCTTGGTTTAATATGCGAGTGTGTTTGCTCAGTCAAAACAACAGAAAGAAGTGTTTGTAAGCTTGAAAATATGTGCATAAGGCCCTCATTCATATTTCCTCCTAATTGATTTTCTGCTCCACATGTCATCTGCTGTGTAATAATCTTTTATGCTGCGCTAACTTAATTTCCCATTGGGGATTTTTCGAACTCTAGCTTATGACAGTGGTGAATGGAGGTAATTTAATTTCTATTACTATTGTCGTTTCATAGTTTGGCTTGCACGGTCCTGGCAGTTCTACCGTCTTCACTGAGACTTTTGACCAAACCCACATTTTGGCAGTTCAAACTGGCCTTGGTAAGTATTAAAGGTTTGTTATTATGCAAAATGGTCTCTTTTGAGCTTGAAGACATATTATGATGTTGTTACTGCATCAAAAACATACCTGGAGTTGAGTTGTGTTTTGTTTCATTCACACATGTTTGAATAATCTTTTATTATTATTCTGTCTAGATCTGAAAATGCTCTGTTTCACCCCAGTTTTCAAGTTAACTGCTACCTTTTACCTTTATTAGTAGAGATGGGAAATTCTGGGGCTAAAATTATCCAAATGATTCTAATGTAGATGTATGGAGTTCAAAAAAACAGTGGAGCACTCCCTGTATTACCGCATGACATCACAAAGTGCACAAAGTGTTTTCTGTTTGAGGAAAGGACAGAATTTGTGTGTTTAAACATGTTTGAATGAAACAAAACACATCTCCAGGTATGTTTATGATGAGGAAAACAACAGAACAGGAAAAAAGCCCAATCTTGTCCCTTTTGGTCACATGAGCCTTTATCAATGTATGTAACTTGCAAGTAGTTGGTGCAACTGAAATAACAATATATTATGTATCCCGTTTTAGGTAAATTCCTCACTGGCATTTTTCCTGTTTTCTTACCAAGTCCATGAAAAGTCCATCCTCTTGGCCTCTTTGTAAGTACAGTATTAGTGTTGTTAGTGTTGTAATTTAACAAATGACAATATAAACACAAATCTGGGATGTGATTTGGTTTGGATTGGTTGTATGATCTGGCTACTCAAAGTTAGGAGCTCATTCAGTAATCATGAATAAATCAATATTACAACTATTTTCCATCAGATCAGCATTTTGTGTGTGTTGTTTAGAAAAGATCCTGCATGTATTATCCTTTAATGTAAAGTATAGTTTGTTATGTATATTATGTGTACTTTGTTAAACTTACATCTTACTAACGTTACTAACGTGCTGAATTCATCTCTGTTTATGTAATAATGCTAATGTGGTCAAGTGGGTGAGATAGTTATCTGTTATCTGCAGTGGTAGCAAAAGATATGATGTAAGTTACATATGACGTCTGGGGGTTAGCTTTCAGGCCTAATCTCATTTATTAATCTAGATGAGGGTAGATTGTTGCTTTATTAACTATTGAGTTCTATCTCCCACCTGTTCCTGTGAATCTATCAGTAATGCATGTCCAGGGATTAAGAGCGAGCGTCAGGCAGCAGCTCGGGGCCTTGTTTGCGCAGGATCAATTATTGGGCTGTAACAGGATCGCCAATGGCACAGGCTGTAATTATGGGCTCAGGGACCCCCGGAAAGTGCCCCCCTTAGACTGGAGCGTAGTGAGGACTGTCCCAGAAGCACTTGGACAGGTTACTCAATCACAATCTCTCCAAAAGTTATGATGCTGGGTAAAATGAGAACAGAAGTAATATTGTTTAGAAACATCATATTTTATGGATGTTACTGCATACACATATTTAAGGATGAAATAACCATTTTCATAACAAACATTACTTCAAACGGCTGATTGGAATAAAAACATAAGACAGAGTGTATAATGTTATCTATGAACATAATTAATTACTGCATACATAATTGTATTTTCTTATCTAATCCATTCTAAATGTATTCATAAAGCGCTTTAATAATAACAACAAGGAGAATCAAAATGTTGTATACAACCAAGTTACAATATAAAACAGTGAAATGAGGAGGCACAAAAAGGCACAGTAGACGAACAACCTATTCTTGAATAAAAGTTAAAGAGAAAAAGTTTTAAATTATACTTAAAGGCATTCAGTTTCAACATTTTTTCACTTTGCACTACTTCATTACATGCTACAAAGGAAAAGTATACACCATCAAATTTCAAATTTTGGCCATAGTATGTATAAGGTACTTCTGTTGCTACAGTTAGACTAACAGAAGCAGTGCTAACAATCTGCACCACAACACATAACTCACACACAACATCCAGTGTTTCCCATAGATTTTGATCAGACTATGATGGCACAAATACTCTCTAGATTAATCATTTTCTGTCATACAATTTGTGGAGTTTAAATGTCACTTACTGCGTGTATTTCATCTTTAAGCAGTCTTTTTGAATAGTGCAGTTACTTTGAAATGTGAATGACAATACAGGGCAACAAAATGAGATTTTGTTATGCCACTCTAGTCCTTGTTCTTTTAGACTATGGGGGAGAATTTGTGGGGCCACCATAGTCTCTTCTATCTATGTCTTTCTCCAGGACACCATAGCATGCACAGGGTCGAAGCTACGGTTGAACTGAGCTTAAAACATTAGCTTTCCTTAAAAACCTGATAAAGAACAGAGTAAATGATACAATGAGGACTCTGCTGTCAGTCGACCATCAATAATCACATAATATGGATGTCCTATTTGCTCCGTAAGCTTTAATATTATAAACGCATTACAGTTATATTCAGCACTGACCTTGCATGGCTCTTCTTCCTGTCATAGATCAAATTGTATTTAATGGTACTTAATACGTGTCCTTAGTAAAGTTTATATTAATCTTCCACATTTTCTTTCAGGCCGGCCTGCCTTCTACTGAGTGACCTTCCGCTCATCGCCATCTGGTTACTGCAGACGTCAACATTCAGGTAGAGACATTTCAGGAGAAAATGTTACCATAGAAACACATTTACATAATTATATCAAAGAGAGATGTAAAACTACTGGATTATAGATGTCAACTAGATACAAAAAGATATCACTACTTTCCACAGGAATAAATCGTCAGTTGTCACATACCTTAAATATTTTTTAAAGGTGCACTACAGATCTGACTGTAACTCGACCTGGCGTGTCACCTACTTGTCTCTATGGGGACAGATAATTTTAATGCCACATTGTGGAACATTCTATAGGCAGAAAAATGGCACCTCAGTGGAGACAAGGTGATTGCATAATCTCATCCTGAAAAGTTACATAATGCATTTTAAAGTTTGTCCATGCATTGTCATATTAATGGGAGAGAGAAAGATAATGTATTTTCAACATTTTCACTGCGCTTCTCAGTTGCCTGTGTGTCTCAGTCAAAGGACTGGTCAGGGAGGGTGGGCACGTCTGTGTCAGAGCAGTTTGAGGAAAGGAAGAGCCAAAAGTCTCTTCTCAGTGTCATCAGCATCACAGGAGCCTCCAGGGCGAGTCAGGAACACAACAAGAAAGGCCTCACTCTTATTCCGCTCTGTCGTTGCAGTTGGTGTTGAAATGGTTCATTCACTCAAAGCATTTCCTCTGGATTACCTTCTGTCACATTTGTGGTGTAAAAAGCCTGTAGCATCTCAATGTCTCTAGCTTAGCTAGCCTCTTGCACTGTCTCCATGGATACAGGGAAAACAAACACAATCCAACAGTCCCTTGTGTTCATTCCTTCAAAGTATTTCCTCTGGAAAGTCTCGGAGTATTTTCTCTGTAAGGTCAAGGTCTTCTGCCACATTTGCTGCCACATATGGTGTAAAAAATGCATCTCCTTAGCTTGCCTGTTGCACAGTCTTGCCCCATTTAATCGCTGCTATCAAATCTAAAACTACTCAATAAAAATTATCTTTTGGTGGCTAGCTCAATTTGCCATAGTAACCCAAGCGGTGACTATAGATGGAAAAGACAAGCAGTACCGCGAATGCGCCATCTAACTTTCCGCAGCTGTTGTCAGATTCTTCCGGCAGCACTAATTGTTGTGCGTGTGGTTTAGTATAAGGATATGTGGGGATTACATGGCATAGTCTGCGTGCCTACTGCCTAAGAGTCCACTTGGCTGGAACAGGAGCTCTATTTGTTTCCCCTGTACAGTCTAGAGTAAACTACATATTGTCCACACCGCCTACACACAATTGTAAAAATACCTCTTTTGTTAGCGTAATTATGTTAGCTGAATGCAGACACAAGCAGTTGTAACCAGATGGTAGAAAACAAGTCTGTGTGCAGAAAGTGGTGAAGTATGTATTTTTACAATGCCAAATATTTATCTTGTGAATAGACTGTCTTTGTTGGCGTTAAAATGTGAATGAGTGAGTGTATAGGTTTTCACAAGCTGATATGAGTCAACTGTTGTTTTTGCCCCTCGCTGCTAAACTAAAGATAAGCTTGGCGTGAGTGCCAGGAGTCCTCTCTCTCAACTTATGCATGGCCCACTGGATAAAAAGCTATGCGATTTAATGTCCCGCTTCCCTCTATAAACACAACAGTAAGCTTTAGGATAATGTCTATCTGCTTCATAAAAGTAAATCACTGCCTATGTCTTTGTCCTTCGTGATAGCATGCTGCCGCTGTTTTTGAAGGACGGTCTCCTGGTGCCCTACTCTGTGACCTCGCTAGCGTTCCTGTACTTCAGCATGTACCTGCTCTCTCCATTGAAGCACTGCACTGAGGAGGAGCTGAGAATGGGAGCCTACCGCAAGATACTGTTCTTCCTGCCAAAGCTGGACCTAGGCTGTGTTGTGAGGTGGAAGGTGGGTGTCTTTTCAAAGTTTTCAAAGATTCAAGGTTATTTATTTATCATTTCAACATGCAAAAAAATAACATGATAGAATGAAATGTGTTCCTCAAGGCCATGTAACGCATTTAAGATAATAATAATAATGAAATACTAAGATAAATATTAAACTCTACTTAAATACATTAACAATATAACATTAGACAATAGAAAAAGTTATAGGGACAGCAGCATCAGGTAAACACTGTTACTTTGCTACCTTATAATGGTTGTAGTGTAAATTAGCTTCTATACTTGTATTTATAGACATGGAAATGCAATGTAATTAATAAGTTTCAGATTCAGTTTCATCATAAGATTTGAATGTTTTATGGAGGTGGAGGGCAGGTAAAATGGTTAGTGTACAGATTTTAATGTTCACACACCTAAAATCACTTAAATAATAGTGTTGACATCCTTAAAAATCAATCAATAGGTTAATCAATTATTGTTATTATTCAGGGCACTTGAAAGAAATAGTGAGCAAAATTCAGTTTGTTTTTATGTCACATTAACTTTACTTCTTCAGACACTTTTATTTCATTAAACTAGTCACATACTGGGGAAATAGGCATAAATTGAATTCAAAATTTCAATGTTGTTCAATCATTACGTTAATAACCGTATAACAGTGATGTTTCCTCTCACAACCCTTATGACTTTAATTGAAAATTTAGTTTTTGGCTCTGTATTATGAAAATGCAGGACAGGCAATATAAAACTCCCCTCATCTTCACTATAAAACTCCCCCTATCTTTATCTAACATCATTGCATTAGAGAATCTATAAAAGGTTGCTGAATGATTTCAAAATCCCAGGTGGCCTATACTTCAAAATTGCAGTAGCCTTAAATTGCAAACATGTGAGCTGGTACATCCAACTGTATAAATAAAGATCATGTGCCACTGTAAGCTGTGTAAGCTGTCCGGGATGATACCCCCTGCCAGCCAAAGAATTATTTATCACTTATTTAAGTTTCCACAGCGTCTGAAGTAGCTGCTCGGTTGGGCCCTCCGCGTTTGGGCCATGGTAGGGTGTCAGAGATTAAGAGAAGGTGTCTTTTTATAGTTTGAGTCATTAACACAGGTTCGCCTAGATATATTTATTTACTCAAGCTGCATAAATAGCGAGCGCTGATGACGGAGATAGGGTTTCATGGATTTGGGAGCGCAGGATGGGAGAGTGTGTTTCTTCCATCACCGGCTTATCTCTGGATCAGAACACTCAAACAGATGCACAAATCAGATCTCAGGTCGTAAGTAACAAGGAGGGATTACCTACAAGGAGTCTTTTAATTTTAACTCTGAACAGATACAGGTCCACAGCAACAGTTGTGAGGGCATTAGAAGTAGTTTATCAGCTATATGCTCAGTAGAAAGGTTAGTGGTAGGGCTGTAGTCGACTAATGAAATTCTTCGTTGGCTAAAAAGGGGGGGTGGCAACAAAAAGAGCTCAAAACTATTATGTATCTGTATGTATCTGGCCCAAATGGGACTCACAAGACGACACCTGCAGGAGTTCATGCAAACAACTATCTATGCAAAAAAAAAGGAAGTACTAAGAAACAATGTATTTACATAAAGACAGAGTAATTTGTGTATCATCTAAGTTTTTTAGATACAGATATAAAAAAAATACTAAATACCAAAAACTCTGTAACTTCTCTTTTCTGCTGTGTCCCATATAAATCCTTAGTCAGAGTAATAAGGGTAATAAGGATATAATAATAAGGATAATGTATATGGATGTACATGAAATGGAGATCTGATAATCTAAATTACATAATAATTCAGCTAATATAAATTTTGGTCAAGTACAACGCCATCGAGCAGTTAATTGACTAAACAACTAAAGTACTATAGCCCTAGCTGGGGGTTGAAATCTCAATTTATCCTTTCACTTTGTATACTCACTCAATTAGCAGGATAGGTTACACTTTTTACACTTGTATCTGTGTACACGGGTCTATGAATATATTACAGAAGTGGTTCTCAAACTTTTCACGCCAAGTACCAGCTAAGAAAATATTTGGCTTTTCGAGTGTCACAAGATCTAAACCAAGTCTAAACGGGATTATTCTGGATCTCGACTATGGCTAAACGAGGTCAAAAGTTGGACTTTTTTATACTAGTTCTAAACCATAACTAACCAACTTGTGGAATCACTGACTCTAAACTCAGCAAATATTTGAACTACAGATAACTGCTTTATTAGAGTACATGTAATTTGAGTGCCCATTGAAGTGAATTGCAATACATGTCCTGGGCTGTGTTGTAACGTGCATAGTTGGTATAAATTCAATACCAGCACTTTTTTTAGTTTATTGAGATAAGTTAAATCCACCTGTCACTCATGGAGGCTGACCAATAGGAGGAACTGGTGAGTGTTTGATAGACTGCTAAACAGTGAAGCAATAAATCCTAATATCACAAGGATTAGATGATTCAAGTATTTTTATTCATTTATTGCTTATTCCAATTTGTGACTTGTTCATACACTTTTGATTATTTTTGCTTATGAGTCATTCGCCACTGTGCTGACTGTATATTGTATTGATTTTTTTGTCCATATTTTACTCATTGTTCTTCTATATTTTTTTGTCTGTTCCAGTTCTATTTCAGCACCCTAGCCATGGCAGCTTTAAGCATCGCCAGTGTAACAATGTCTTCTCCACCTCATCTACCGGACTTGTTTCCTGTGCTCATCTCTACTTTCGCCTTCCTGCATTTTCTGGGAACATTTTTGTATTTCAATATTGTCCAGTTCACCGAGCCACAAAGCAAGAAGAGCCAAAAGAAGACCAACTGAACATTTTAGCATGTTTTATGTGGGGAAAACCAATACGGTAAACTATGGTGTATACTGTGAGGTGACTTTGACTGCAAGAACGCTATTGAAAGCAAAGAATTCCTGTGTTTTACATTTCCAGTACTGATGGTGTTAATACGTAACCACTCATGTTTTGGAAACTTGGACCAAATACTGTATGGGTTATATTCTATAAATGAGGTTTAAAGGGCCTGTATATTGATATTTTCTGATCTGTTATAATGTTATTTCCTCATCAAAAACATACCTGGATTTTTTTTTTCCATTCACACATATTTAACACAAAAATCCTTCATATTTAGACTGAGTTCTTCTCTCAAACAGAAAACCACTCCACTTTGTGATGTTATGTAGTTACACAGGAAGTGCTCCACTGTTTTTTTCCACTGATTTCAGTCTCGGGATTTGGCAATTTTTACAAAACAAAAGGTAAAGGGTAGCTGTTAGCTTAAACTACTTCTAGATGACATCATAAGGTGGAATGGAGCATTTGAGCTTTGGAAATGTAGACAGACTAATAAAGCATGACTCAAATATGTGTGAATGAAACAAAAAACAACTCCAAGTATGATTTTGATGAAGTAACAACATTATAACATGGCTTAAAGCTCATAAGAATCAATTTTGTGTAATGTTGGATTTTTAAAGGCACATGGTGTAGTTTCATAGAGGGAATAAATTCTAGAATTGTAAATCAACATCTTATTGGATCTGTTTGTAATTGTATGATTTATTTGGCCTATAAGAAAAATCCTGTACACCATCTTTACGAGCATTCAATTTAGTTTACTATACATTTATACATCAGAGGGTTTTGTATTTGTTTGAATGTTACACAATGCACTTCTGAAAGACCTCTAGGACCAAACCAACAGTTACACGTAAAATTGTCTTATTGAAGCTAATGGAGAATCTAAAAGCGTGTGCTCAGGTTTAAATGGTGAAGGTGATTATGACCAACTTTTCTACCGTCATTTTTGTACAAAGTTTTTTCTAAAATAAAATGAATGACATTAACTGAAAATGAGCATCCATTTTACTGCCTCACAGTTAAATGAGTTGAGGTAGGTTTTATACATAAACTGTCTACATTTACAAAGCACTACACTAAATCATACTTTACTGCGCGGCTTAGACAGAGCCAATAATTGGACAGAAATTATATCTTTGGGATTTTATTCGCTGTCATTAAATATTCATTAGGGCTGGTAGGTGCTACAGGAGTTGTGCACATACGACGTGTAGACTTCAAACAAACCCGTGACAGGACAGGCCTTTAAAGACATGATGGAAGGTGACACATCCGAACATATCGCTATAAAGTTGAAATACCACAGAAAGGGGCACAACCAATTTCTTTCTCCGCTCTCTCTGCCAGTTAATGACAGGCATTAAAAAAATCCATTACAACTATAAATGTTATCAGGTCATTGAGAGCTGCTTGTGCATCTGAGGCCCTGGGCCAATGGCCAATAATGCTCCATAGGGACAAATAGGATCTTAAAATCCATGTTAGCTGTTGCAGCAATGGGGCACAAATGCCAGGACAAAGCAGTTTTGCAACTCATTTAGAAATATGGGAACAAATTGTGAATGGAGAAAAGCTCAGTGGTGAAATTATCAGGACAATCATGCAGTAAATGTGAATCAGTCTTTATGAAATAATAAGTACACACACATTAACACACTTATATTAACAGGTTGCAGTTTATTTCAATAATGGAGCATTTGGGGTTTTGATACATTCCCAATTACAATAAATAAAGTTAAAATATTTAATGCTAGTCATATGAGTGGGACAGGTTAATATACAAGATATTATAATAAAATATAAGCATGCAATTACAAACTAGTATGACTCATTGCACTGGCTCTGTATTAAACTGTTTATGTGCTAAGGGTATAAACTTGCCAGGGAATCCCAAATCACTCATTTAGGAGATTACCTCTGTGGTCGTGTGAAGCAGTCACAGTTGTAGATAGCAGCAGATAGTGTTGAGACTAGGTGAGAGCTGATGGTTTATAACAGCCGTACTCACAAAGAATAGATCCTTTATCAACCTCCAGAGGGACTTGAATCAAAACATTAGTTTTGTTTATGGGGAGAGTGGCTTTGTCCTTCACGTGGCCTCTAAGGGTGATAAAGTGAGAGTTACGCGATCCACCTTAGGCAGAAATAGGAAATGTTGCTGTGAACGCAGCTGTTGCTTGGGTCGGCTCAGGCAGGGAGAGGCCTCGGTCTTCCCAGGCGCTGCCAAATAAAGAGACTACTGTGTTGTGTAAGACAGTTTGTGCCCCCACCCTCTCCACCCCAACATTTACTTTTCCAAAGGTGTTAAACTACACAGGTGGGGAGGATTGCATACTTTTAGCTTTTAAACAGAGCGAGGGTTGCCATCCTAAGAATATTATTTGCACAGCGTAGCAGCATTGTGGTTAATGTAGAATCAACATTTGTCAGCTGCCAGCGTGGAGCTGAGGCAGGTAGATGGAGTCTAACACACCAGAGGATGGCTGCTACTGTTCCAGGCCCATCTGCAGCAGATGAATGACGCCTTCAAAGAACTCAGCCTCAAACTGACAGCACAGATTCCACATTCATCTCCTGCCATGGCTCCACGGGATCATACGCTCAGCGCTACACAAGAGGTGAAGAGCAATTCCATTAGCTGTCAGCCGCCAAGACGCTTTTCAGACAGAAACCTGGGAACAAGGGAGAGAAAAACATGATTTTAACCCCACTGGCATCAGGCAGTATTACACACACAAAACACCTTCAGTATTCACAAATAAGAAAACTTACACAAAACCTATGTATGTTTCAGATGTACCACATTACTGTCAACCAAAAACTTCATTGTAAGCATTATGATAAAGCAAATTACTCACCTTAGCCCATAATAGACTTCAGGAATTCATAAGAGTTAGTTGGAACTGCCTTATCTGAAAAACAGAAAAAACATTACATTCACAAAAGTATTCAAATGCAAATAGGGTATTATCTTATTGCTAATTGTTACTCTGGATTAGAGCATATTTTAATTTCCCATTGTAATACATTTCAAAGCAGTATGGACATGTTGCACCCCAAGATGAAATTCACAGACACCACTCAGTAAATCAAATACCTCGTCCGAATAGACTGCATACTCTGCAAAGCACCGCACCGATCGAAGGCCACCATCTTCAGTTGGATAAAAACAGCCTAATATACAACTCTCCCATTTAATTGCGCTCGTGTGTTCAATCAGAAAGCATAAAACTCCGGGTGGGAAGGTGGCATCTGTCCGTGAGCTCCTCCAGGATTGATGTGGCAGCGTGGGCCAGCACCGGACCCCATCACTTTTATGGCATCTTAAGGAATCTTCTTTTTAATACAGCCCATTACTGCTGACATACAAATCTTCCCCAATGTGTTCCCCTCTACGACCTGATCAATTTTTACTTTGCTGAGGTGTCCCCTTTTGCCTCATTTTGTCATCTAAAAATTCACATTATTTAGGATTTTATTGTGGGAAAAATCGCAATAAAGTACATTAATGTCCACAGATGTGCTAAAGTCAGTGTTTGCCGGTTACTAAAAAGCTTTATAGAAAATAAAATTTGTTTCTGCAGTAAGCAGAACTGTTTAAATGTTATTTATTTTTATGTTCCTAAGAAAATATATTGTGAAGTGTAGCATTGATTTAGAACATAACCATGTCTCGGTACGGGTCGGAAAGGCTGAATTTATGAATCCTTTGCACAACTTCTTTAATTGAATTTTCCAAATCTCTCACCACACACAAATAATCAATACCCTCTGCTCAGGGAAACTTGCCTCAGAATTATTGGGGCCTTTCTTTTTCAATTTTGTACTCATCAGCACATACAGGCACGGTGGGAATTTGTAATGCTGCCACTACACTCCCGAGATTTATGCCTGCCCCAAGTCTGATTGCTCACCAAAAGTGACTTCTTTAGACTGCTTTGCTAACTAAAACTTTGTTAACCTTAAAGGCTGGACCGAAGTTATTCTCAACTGACAAAGATGTAGGACCACAGTAGGGATGCAAGATTTACTGAAATGGACAATTATTATGCACAAAACCTTCTGCTAACTATTATCACATTTTCTCCTTTGTGTGACATGCATATCCAATTACCATATTCTGTTTTTGTGAAAATATTGCAATATTGCATTTCACTTCCTACCACTAAAATAAACCACTGGTTACATTGTGTTGGGTATTACACAGAGCATGATCAGGCTTTTGTGTTACTGTGATTAAAGACAATCCTTCCTGTTCCTAGCACTTCTAACTATGAATCCAACGCCCAAGGTCACAGCTTTTCATCTAAACAAACATTTTACACTAGAACAAGATCATACACATCATCCGTCTAGATTTCACACTCCCAGCAAATATAGGGGAGAAGAGCTCAGCAGCTTTGAATAACAGTTTGTTTACTTAAAATGTGTGTCCTAGAACACATAGAGGGCCTATTCTCTCCCACTATAATCTGTACTGACATTATGAGCTCTGTTGTTGTAAGGAGGTTTACACAAAACTGATAAATTTTACAGATCAACCATGTGACAAAAATGTGACATTCCTGGGGCGTGCATCCACAATGCATCATGTATGTTCAGCTATCTTACTGGAACTAATTAAAATAATTTCTAACAACCTTATCGAAAAGCAAGCTCCCCTCCTGACAATAAAGGCTATTCATTTTCCACAAGTCACCATTGTGTGATTTGATCACAAGAATCGCTTTGCTGCAGGCATAAAATGTGCCTAAAAAAATTTACATTTATTCTCTCCTCAGGAAATCTACTTGAGTTGTTTGTGTAGCTATAGAAAATGTTGTCTTTCCAAAGGTTGCAAAGCACACAATTGTCTTAAAGCGTTCATTGATGCGTATAGTGTTAAATGGCCATGATGATTGAGGCAGAATAGAATTAAGGAGGAAAATGGTAGGCTTTAACAAATCAAAAACTTTGTGACTGCATTTCACGCCTCTCTTCAATCAAAAAAAACAACTAGGGCATTTTTTTTTTTTTTTTTAAAGGAGATATGGCCACAATCACATCAATTGCTCATCTGGTGGCTGTCAGCAACAAATACTGTGACCAAAGCATTATTAACACACCAGCTAGCAATAGAACAATTGGTGCTTAATCAGAATTGCACAAAATTTAATCCAAGCCCAATTTAGAAGAACGTTGCATTGGCAAATTAAATGACAATGCAAGTGGTGGTTCATTAATGCAGTGCTCTTTACCTTGACCAGGTTTCTTTGGCTCCCAGTTTTCCTTCAAATGCACCGTTACTTTGGAAGCTGAAACACATGATGTAAGCCACTGTGATCAAATGGCGGCTCACACAATCACAGATCAGAGATCATTACTTACTCAGGTCCCTGTGTCTTTGCAGCTCACCCTCCAGCTCAGCAGAGACTTCAGAAACGGCACGTCCTTGTTCACTGCTGCCCCCTGCTGACTAATTACAAAACGTATGTAGGGATATATTCAGAACAGTGTAGGAAATGGGAAAAGGCATGATAAAAGGGGAATAGTCATGCCAGAAGTGAATATTCAGTGTGTAATAGCCATAATCTCTCAGTTTCAATGATGTGATGGTAGCAAAGAAGACATTTCCGCCTCCTATGTTACAGCTCCAAGATGAAGAAAAAATATTATTACCAAAACTTCCTCCAGCTCTTTCCTGGCTTTGATGAATGCACTCATTGAATTTTCCAGTTTGGATCGCAAAACATCCATCCTGCAACATCATAGGAATAATAGTTAGCTACTAAAGAATTAAAAGTTGTTAATGACTGTTTATGATTTATAGTTTGGTGATAATTCTTCTATATTCTGATCATTATATTAAATCATTAAGCTGTCAATTCCTCTCATTTGAAATACCGAGACACTTTTGGTATACTCGTTTGACATAATAAAGTGAGTGTTATGAATGTACCATAAACGTGACTCATGTAATGTATCAGTAGAAGAACTATAAAATTAAAAACTAATGCTTGTCTTGATGGATGGGACAGACACAAAATGTCAGCCCAGGCTAAGGAAATGGTTCTTGTGTTAAGTGACTCTTATACAACTATTTTTAGTGCTATGTAAATCACTGATAATTTGGCCAATGATGAATCTCCATCATTCCGAGTCTCCTGTCATTAAATTTGGATACGTCATCATGACCATCAGGAACGTGCGGCAATTGAAATATAGCAACTAATAAAAGGCAGTTCTCTTCATATGGATTTCTCTTTCTTGTGATAGAATAATACAGAATTGCATTATTTAGGAAAGAGTCTTGTTAAAATAAAATAGAATGCAATATTACTTACTTTTCCTCATCTGTCTGTGGCACTTTTTCCAGCCTTGAAGCTTTAGATTTGGCTGCTGAATAAATACAACAATATCTGAGATAATGTCACCATACAATGAGGTAGATCTACTTGAACTGAAATACCTAATCATGCTAAATAATCATAATATATATCAAACATGATATGTTTGATATGCATGAACTGCATTTTAAAGATTTGTGTTAGCATTTTTCTAGCCCTGAAATTTTAACAAAATTTATGTTTTTTATTGTACACCTATACCGTAAGCATGCGAATTATTTAAAATAGTATTAAATTACAAACCTGCTTGAGTAGTCACTTTTGACTGTGGTCGTCCTCTTTTTGGGATTGGTATTTTGGAAGTTGCTGGCTATCAGTAACAAAATACAAAATTGCAGGTCAAGTATTTAATATTACAAAAAAAACAAATGCTACTATGTAATTTTACTTACCTGCTGTGTACTTCCCTTATGTAGACTGTAACAATACAAGAAAAACTCAAGTTTAAGTTTCATATGGTCTATGGTTAGTTTGTAACTATCAAGAAAAGAAAAAACCTACGCATGGTTAAGATTTAGAAATAAATATACGAGAAGTGGGCGTAACTGGCCCTGATGTAGCCGTGATTTGTTCTAGCGAGTTGCAGGGTTATTGTAGAATAGATTGTATGCATTTCTGGAAAATGGTTTCTTTTACAAATATAATAAAACACACGTGGTCGTACTCGTATTACTTGAAAATTCTACTTATACACAAGATTACTTACGGCATTTTGATTTCGAAAACTGGCGCCTGTGCTCCCTCCAAATGCCCTCGTGCGGAAACAGGTTCTTACTGATTAATGTTCCACGCCTACTAGTGATTGAGAGTTACAAGACAGAGCTATTTTATACATTTAATAAAATGCTCTCCTACCTGTACAGTGATCTCACTATAATGCTTTAATTTTCTGTGAACTACACGCAGCCCTACTAAATATTTTGTAATTGTTCCTTGGGAGCCGTTTTGAGTAATGCACACATTTTGTTTACCTAGCAACAAGCACTGGTTAGCAACGTTCTTCTACTTGTCTACAAAAGCCCTAACATGCTAGCTATGACGGGTTTATTAATATACATTTGTAAAGATTTGTTATTTTATTAAATATTATAGCTTGACGATATCTTAACAGCACTGTCATAGTTGCTAGTTAAAGGATCCTGTTGTGCCGATGGTAAAGATGTCATTTCAAGATTCTCCACATCAGACAGGCGATGAGGCTTTCTACATTCAGTGCCGAGCAGCGTACCTGTCGGTCTTTAAATCTAGTCTGGCAAATATAACCTCAAAACAGCAGCTTTGTCATGGTAAGTTACTAAAACTCATAAAGTCCATTATGTACAACAGCTAGATAGCATGACAGTTTTACCAGCTTCTCAAAATCTAATTTGTTATAACGACGTGACATTATTTCCCTCTATATTTGATGTCAACTTGGGTCATAAAGCTAAAACAAAACATGTTTGTTTGTAGAATATTTGCTTCATCTAAATTGGTTGCATTATTTTCTAGTTTTGCAGCAGGCTGGCAGAAATCCATCTCAAGCAACTCTCAACAAATACTGGACTGTAAGAACATCTAAACTGAACTTTGATGACTTCTGTGAAATTCTTAAAAATGAGAGGAAAACAGATGAAAATGAATTGTTAAAAGCATTCAAAAAACTAGACGCTAACAGTGATGGATATAACACACAGTGAGTTGGAGAAGGCTCTTACAAATGTGAGTAAAGTTTAATGTTAAATATTTTATTGAACCAATCATGTCATGTGATTAGTTACACTGTTTTAACAATATGCCCCATGCAGAGAGGTGACAAAATGACTACTGAGGAGATCAATGCTATTTTTTCATTAGCTGACATCAACAAAGATGGGAAACTAGACTATACAGAGGTAAAATGGAGGAAAACATAACAGTTTTGAAATAATAATGAACCTACTGTCTTGATATGTGGTCCTATTGCTAAGCTTTCAAACTATGTTCATGGATCATTGGCTTATATGTGCTTTCCTTTTGCTGTCAGTTCTGCAGATTGTTTGTGTCTACGGTGGAGCAGTGTCAGATGGCTGCTTTGGAGAGACTTGAGGCTGATGCCAAGTTAAAGAGACAGAACTTCGGCAGCCAGTCTTACAGCCCTCCTAAGAACCCAGGAGCTGTGCTTTCTACTGAACGTCAGGCTCTAGACACATCTCGATCAGACACAGACAGCACAGCTAATAAAGGTAATTATTAGTCACATTTAAGATGCGATCACATTGTCTTTAAAGGTAGGTAAAATGGTATGTAACTTTTCTGGTGGAGTGCCAAATGCTTGTTTGCTCCATGGAGATCTCACTGCTTTGACAGTATGGCATGTTGGCAGTATGGCATTCAGATTTATGGATCTATTATAGATTTATTCAAATGCAAGTGTTTTCATTGCTAAAAAAACCACCTTTAAAAATATGCATTCTTACTGTGAGTGGGTTTAACTCTCCACAGATCTGATCTGTAAGTTGGCCTGGTGATGTTAGCTGCTTGTCTCCATGGAGATAGATAAGTTTAATGTCATTCTGTGGAACATTCCAGGCAAACAATAACAAGGACACAAGCAGGTGGGTCCTAAGTCAGCTCTCTCCACCACAAAAGTTACATATTGCATTTTAAAGATGTTTTATATAGGTAAACTCATATTGTACAAATACAAAAGCAAGTTTCAACATTCTTAACTCCAAACCAAATCAGGGACTCAATGTGCAATGTTATATTCTGCAACATCCAAGTTGGTATTATAAGTTGGGCCGCCAGACAAAAGTAAGTCTATTTCTAGGCGCTCAGCCATAGAAAACACCAAAGACCTCAAAACACCTCACCCATTAGTTTGGATGAATAAATAATAGCTTTGTTATTGATCGATTTTTTTTCTCCCCGCTCTGACAAATCGCCTCATTAAGACAGACCATACATCATAATACCCACACACAATTAGACCTGCTTGTTTGGAGGGAGGGACCTTTAAAGTATTTCTGCCTTCAATAGATTGACAAAAGATCTGTCTACTGCGGTAAATATGTTGTTCATGGCATGGCTGGCTATAGACTGTCCAGTCTCTAACACAAGTAAAGCAGTTTTTACAACACTGACAGCATCACTATCCACTTGTTTACCAACCTATCACATGGAAAGTGGATATGAAAATCTATGTTTTTTTGCACTATTCCACAAAAGCAGTATGTGCAGAAAAAGTAGGGTCTGGAATCTCAGATGTGTAAGCCAGAGACAGGCAGGAGTAGGAAGATAAATGGGGTTGATTTAAGTGGTCAGTTCATGTTCTTGTTATTGATTTGGAGGATTCCACCACTTCTCACTGGGGAGATGATGAGAGATTAGGAGGAGGTGGAGAGGAGTGTCCCGGCAACCACCACTGCAAAAACAAATGAGCTCCCACATACTAGTCGGGATTATTACATTATTTAGTATTGATTTGTTCTTGGTACATTTTAACAAGAGGCTGACAAGAGACGATGCGTGGTTGTGCATGTTCAGTGTGTTGTGGTAGGAACTCAACAACTGTTTTGACTCCACATTTGTCAGTGCGTCACAAAATCATATATTATTTTATGGAAGAAAACATTTAATCTCATTTGCATGTCTCACACTGAAGAATAGATATAATTTGATTTTTCAAGATTACAGATGTACAAAAATCATTACAAAATGGATCGATAACAAATTGCATTGCAGTCAATTTATTTATCTCATTCGCTTGAAGGCATAACGCATTACTTTGCATCTTGATTTTCCAAGCTTGAAAACAATTATAGCCTCTCATTAGTGAATTGACATTTTCTAGCTTCAATTAGTGTTCAAAAGAGGGGAAGAAAAGGTTTTGCAAAATGAGACATTTGAATGGGTTCTGTTATGCCATTCGTAATTTAAAATGCCTCCCTAATTAATTAAAGAAGGTTGAGCTTTAGATCACATGCTTGTGTAGTCCAATTGGAACAAAGGCATCTTTTTTTAACTTGGCAATGGATTTCTGAGCAGACAAATAATAGTGTCAGAGATGCTGTGTCTTTCATTTTTCTCTCAACGTGTTTGAAGGGGGTGGTCCCGAATGTCCCAATCTGTCAATCATTCGGGTTTCTTAGTTGTTTATCACTATCTAATAATTCAAGTTCAATTTCTGATATTTATTTTGTCATTATTATAAGTATACTATTTTTTACTCATGTTTATTTTGCAGAAAGCCGGTCATCATCTCGTCCCTCTTCAGCCCGCAGCAGGCGGTCCTCTCTATCTAATGCTATCAATATGACATCTAGTATCTCTAAGATCAGCAAAGTACAAGAACCTTCAAATTTACAGGTAAGCCACCATCTTTCTTATGGCATATTAGGGCTGGGCATTATGACAAAGTCAAACACACATTGTGATTCATCACATTTTTGCTAAATACAAATGTCTGAACTTTTCTTCAAACCAGGTTTGACTGTTAAACATGACAACCAAAAGAAACACCCTAAACCCAGTAATTACATAGACAGAAATCAAAGCCATGACATTAAACAAAAACCTCGCTAACATCTGGATTACCAGTACAGTTGATTCTGACATAGAATTGTCATTTGTTTTTAGTCTCAAATTATAGACCTAACCCAAAACATGCTCAATAATTAAAATCTTCCAGCTAAGGTAGTTCTGACCAAGACTAGCTCAAGATCTGGAGATGGGTCCCTGGGTGCTGCACTGTGTGTCCACTGCTCTTGACAGGCAGCCCCAGCTGCACTGCGGATGGGTCAGATGCAGAGGACAAATTTCCCTTTTGGACAATAAAGTCTACCTTAATCTAATGTTGTGATGCATCACTATGTTCTGTGTAATGCTGCTCTATCATAGTATTTTTTTTGGTTCCAATTTAACCTGGACGAATGGATACACACACTATTGATCGTGGTGTTTTGTTTTCACTCTTTTTGGCTTAGCCTCAGCTGGTTTTCTTTACTTTGAGAAAAAAGTAAATAAATAAATTGCAATAACTGCCCCATCTCTCTGGTTTGAGCACACTGTTGAGATTGGAAAGGGCTAGACATCAATGCTGTAAGAAATGTGTGTCCAGAGATTACCTCCACAGGAACTTCACTATATTGGTTGTTATATTGCCAGAGGCTGATAATTGGGCTGGGGTGGTTCACTTTTGTTGCAGTTTCTCCTCTTTCTATTTGATAAAGCTGTTTTTGTAAGCCATACAATGCATGCAATAACTGTGTAAATATTTTAAATGATTAATCATATAAGTAGGTTCTTTATCTCCTATATTAAAAATGTGCATTGGTTTTGGTTAGAGCTGCAAGATTAATCATGAATGAATCAAAAATGTAATTTGAATGGACACAATTAGCAAATAACAAAGACTGCAGTTATTGAAGTACCATAATTTCCTTCACAAACAACAAAATATACTCTAATTGTGCTTAAAAAGTGATAAGCCTGTTTGTTTAAATCTGAACAAACATGCTCTGAAATGTGATTCTTTTATTAATTTGTCATATCAGTTTTTTTGCCAGTTGTTCTGAACACATTTAAAATAGGATTATGTTTAATGTTAAATATTTTTGTAAACCTAAACCTCAGTTGCAATGCTTGTCAGAAAAAAAAATGCTATTAGACATTTTTCCCAAATCACGCAGCCGTAGTTTTGATAGTTACATAGTTTGTCCCAACACTAAACATAGCTCTAAATCAAGTTTGTGGTCAGAGCAGGTGACAGTGGCTGTATTACACTGCCAGCTGACCCTCTCTCTGTGGGAACATTAATTCTGGTGTTTTTAAGCACTAAACAGGTGCCTATGGCTATTTTCCTCATTTAATATTGTCTGGACAAACCACTGAAGTGTTATGGTTTGATCTTGTATGCCTCCCGCAGCCTACAGTAAATAATTTGAGAAAATGGATTCCCTCTAAAGGTGTGGCATGTTTCCTCTTTATGGTTCTTTCTTTGTTTAACTTAGTGATTTATTTGTCCACAAAAAGGAAATATGGCCTATTTCCAATGTCCCTGGTCCTCTACCATCAACTGTGTTTTCTTTTAATGAGTCTCCAATGAAAAGAGAAAAAACTCCCTGTTTTGGTGCTCCCATACAATTTCTAAGTATAACCTATTTCAGATGCTAGGTGAAGAAATAACAGGAAAAATATATAAGGGTCCATAAATATTGTTGATTATCCTCTTGGTAGTTTTCAGTGTTCATGGGCACAAGATTGAGTCTGTATTTGTCAAAGTTAAATGCACTCCAATTTGCCACATCAATTTTTGAGGTAATTTTCTGTCCCCCATCAAAATGTAATGGAACACTTCTGCCCTCTTCTGGATGAACATCATATAGCAGCAATATATTTGTTGCTGAACTAATCAATCATTATGGAAACTCCCTTATGGTTCCATTGTTTCCTTCCATTTCATGCTTTTTAGTCATTTGTTGAGTAATCAATAATAATAGAATAAATAGATAAATAAATACATTTTATCTTTCAGGACTGGCAACACAGTTTTGTCAGGGGCTGTTTCTTTGTGGAGGAGGATGGCAGTATCAGCTCTCTACAGTATCAACTTCACCTCCCTCAGACTACAGATGCCTACTTGACTATTCAACCGGTTTCCCTTAGCAACAGGCCAGGTATCCTCCAGAAGTGTACTATGGAACTTTTCTAGTGGGAGGTCCTATACCTGCTTATCTTTATGGACATATGTTATTTCTTTGCTTTGAATGTCGCACAGTATGGCATTAAGCACAACTATCTTGCATTTATTAATATTAAATGACAGATATTTTATTGCTCACAAATTATACACTCAAATTATGCATTCCTACTCTGAGTGGGGTTTATTTATTTATCCACAGATCTGACCTATAACTTGACTTGGTGGTGTCACCCGTTTGTCTCCGTGGAGTTTAATTCTATACTGTGAAACATTCCAGACAACACATAATCTCCATGGAGCCAAGCATGACCTCCACTTGGAAATTTACACAATGCATCTTTCAATATGATCCTTTCATCTTTGTATTATTTCAGAAAGACTTGTACTTTAAAAAAAATCTTTTTATCATGGATATTTTGTATTTCTGTGTCTTTCAGACAAGTCCGATTGGATGTCAACAGACACTGCTCTTTTTGTCATGACATCTAGTGAAAACAAAGAAGATTCTACTTTAGTTTGTTTTACTGAATCTAAAGACAAAGAGGTATGTGACTTAAAAACTCTAAAAACAAAACATTAAATATAGTTTTGTTCCCTACACTTTTACAATCCGTTTCTCTTTGCAGAAGTATGTTTGGAGAGGAGAACTGAATGCAGGGTCTTACCACTTGCTCCCGTTCAGCAGTGGTTGTAGGTTAAAGAAAAGCAACAAGAAAGCCACCACTTTTCATAAACCCAAAGAGCTTATATATCGAACTGACACAGGAGAGCTAGATCTGTCTCGAGAACTCAGGTTGGTAATACAGTCTGTGTCAAACATTATAAATATTAATGATGAAATTAATTATGTTTGAGTAGGCCCATTTTGAGTTAGTAAAAGCTAAAAGATAACATTTTGGCATTTTATAAGGCTGTGTTGTTTACTCTTTGCCACAGGGAGGCGATGTCTGACATATTTGAGATGATAGACCTAGATGGAAATGGTTTGCTCAGTCTGGATGAATACAATTTTTTTGAGCTCAGAACCAGTGGTGAAAAGTGTGACAAAGATGCCTGGGCAGTCTGTAAAGGTAATCTTAATCTTATTCAAAAGGTAACAACCTGAGCTTTTGTGAATGTAAACAATCAATAGTTGCATTTCCATCACCGTATTTTTGATGCACATTTTAAAAATAATATAGATATATAAATGCAAGGTAGATGTGTTTAATGTCATATTGTGGAACATTTGAAGCAAAGCAATGATATAGCCATAGAAACAAGACAGTGATGGAACCCCCAAGAAAAAGTTATATAGTGCACATTTTAAAGCACATTTTGAAAGGTGGAAATGCACTTAATGTTTGTGTTGTTATGATTACAGAAAACTTTGATATGAGGAGTAACCAGCTGACAAAGCAGGGATTTATGGAGCTAAATCTAATGGAGGCTACAGAGAAAGATGGGGACCCAACTGACTTATGGGTAATACTCGAAGCAATGGGGTACAACCGCAATCTTGAGCTTGTAGAGGTGAATAATACAGTTTATTAATATGATTTTGTCACTAACTTCAGTTCAATAGGATATATTAGTAATTATTTGTAATGTTTTCAGGCCTGTCCTTTCCAAATTGACATCCTCTGTGAAAGTGCCCAGCCACAGTTGCATCCAGTTCGGTTAGACTCAGGAAATAAACTTCTTCACCAAGCTGTCCATAAGTCTATAACAGCCAAGGCACAGCCCAAACTTCTGCGAGGGAATGACAATATTTTGATCTGTACATATAAAGGAGATCATAGAATTTCCTCCCTCATTACCAATAAGGTACAGCTAACCATTCTCTCTGTCTTATTTAATGGTAATCAATATAATTATACTCTGAATTGAAGAAATCTATGCATATAGTGTAGCTTCTCCATTAAAGATGTTTAGATAAAACATTTTATATCAAGGCCAGACAGCAAAGGGGATTATTAACTATCTGATATCACTACCTTAGTATGGTAAGGTCTAGCCAAAAAAACAAAAATGCTGCCTTTTAAAAAATATATTTTTTATTTATTTATTTTTATTATTTTTTTAAATAATATTTTTTATTGTAATAATAATTTTTAATAAAAAAAAAATATATATATATATATTTTTAAACATTCTATGGAGTTTCTATGCCCAACCTGGCCACACACAACTCACATATAACATAGAGAAAATGTACACAGGAAAAGTGATTCCATAGTTTTGACATCATATTTACAGAAAAGCAAACAAATTAACATAAAAACCCTTGTAATCTTGTAAGTGATATGTAACCACTGTCTTTTGCCTCACAGCAACTGGAACATCATTAAAGAATGGCTTGCTGTTTTTAGAGACACACTAATCCTAATGCTACCTTTTATAGTACAAACAAAAAAACAACAACACTCAGACTGTTTGTTTTATTAGGCCAACCAAAAAGTGACAATCCATGTGAACAATGAACAAAGCAGGAACTGCTGCAGCAGCAGAGGCATGAATGTGTTTGCTGTTGAAATACCTGCCCGCACCAAGATGGTACAGTTTTCTTCTCTTTATATAATTTCTAGGTAACATTTTTAGTTTTATTTATATGTCAACTGTTGTTATTTTTTTCTGTATTAATTTCAGGTGTGCCAGCATGTTCTTCCTATAAATGAAAAGCAGGACTGGACTTACAACTGTATAGAAAGCATACTACCCAGCATCTAATACTGTTTTGATACTAGTTTTGCCATGTATTACTACTTTGCAGCTGGTGGGTCTTATCAATATTCTTTGGGGGCATGAAGCTAACTGAAGGCACTACTCTCTTAAAAACTCTGTTACTCAAGATAGACTGAACATTAGTGTTGATCACAAGCTCCTGAAAATGTATTGTTTAAATTCATATTTAAATTTTTCTTTAGTTTTTTTTTTGTTTTTTGTTTTTTTTGTCTGTGCTTGCTAATGTGTGCATTGTGTCACTATTGTAACCGCTGAACATTTCACTAATAGATACATGTAGAACACAGCTAACAAGATGTCACTGCAAAGTCTCAATAGTAGTGTATGAGCTACTTTTTCATGGCCATAGTTTTTGTAATTTTGGTAATCCGCATTTAGTCTTAAATGAACATGTATTATTATTATATTGCTGGAAAACTGTTTATAACCTATTTAAGCCAACTAATGTATCAGTTTGTTTCATTTTTGTGATGGTAGCTGTTACTGAATTAAAAGCTATTTTAATTATATTTTTTGCTTCAGTCACTTAAATAATTTCAGCTTACTTATTGCACTTCTTTCACTGTTGTAAATAGGGATTTATGTCTTTTTAACTGTATTCTGTGATCTACTTACTAAACATGGTTGAATCTGGTGGAATGCATGCCTCCAGCACTCAGGTTTAAACTTTATTTGCCCTTGGCCTTTGCAGCTGAGAAAAATCCTGCCCTACTATTTATATCTCCCAGGCCATTATTTGCCCTTTGACTTTCTCTGCTGAAACAGTAGAGCAGACCAGCTAAATGTCACATGGTGTAAGGCGTACATATAATGTTGGGGCTCTTCTTTGAATGAGGTTCACTTCAGTGTATGGAGAAGTTGACTTCTGAGGCAATGCTGCTTGGTCAATTTGTAAACTTTTGTAAGAGGAAATGTAAGATTTTCATTTGTTAATTACATTGGTCTGAGTTTTATCAGATATTCTATTACATAATCACGATTAGAGGAACAGAAATGGATTTTAAAATTTATGATCAATCACTGCATTAGGTTATTGCTAATACTAGGGCTAGGTATCATTAAGAAGTTGCTGATACGATACATACCTCGATACATAGACCGCAATATGATACATGTCTCGATACAGTGAGCTTTCAATTCTATATGATATTTTTCAAATCGATTTGTATGTTCAATAAAAATAATGACAAAATTATGCTGTGATACTAAAAGTCTTTGTTAAACTACTTCATGTGTAAAGTGAATATGAAACACACCCATTTTAATCATCAAAACAGTGAAAATGTCAAATACGTTGCATAAATGAGTTTCCTTTCACTAAACAAGCAACAAAACTGTAGCGCTGTAACAAAATAATTTAGTAAAATACACCAAAAAAATACTGTTGATGATATATCGATACAGCAGCCCATGATATCGATGCTGTATCATCATATGAAACGATACGATATATCGATATTTTGATATTTTTACACACCTCTAGCTAATACTGCTATACTAAACCTTTCTAAACCATCCTAAACTTTGCTCAAGCTAACTCAAACAGTGTGATGCAATGGGCAAACATTTATGGATTCCTCGCTGTTTCACAATTTTGGTAATAATTTTTGGTTTGCACATATTTGATTTGAGCAATTTATTTTTTCTGGTGGAGTGTCACACCCCTAATTGTCTTCATGGAGAAGTTATTGTTTTACTTGAAATGTTCCGTCGTGTGGCATTAATGTATCTCCATGTTGTCAAGGTGGTCGTACGCACCAGTCAAGTTACAATTAAGTTCAATAAAATAAAATCACTCGATAAAGTCTTCATGTGTGAACGTTTTGCAAGGTTGAGGAAAGTTTTGTGTAGCCCGTGCATTTATAATACAGCATCTCATTCCCATTCCAATAAATGTGGGGTACATTTTGTACTGGATGAAAACATTGCGTGAGGATGCCGTGACCCGGATTCGAACCGGGGTTGCTGCGGCCACAACGCAGAGTACTAACCACTATACGATCACGGCGAGCTAACCACACTGTCCGTAAGAGGGGGCTCACGCATGAATACCCCCGTACTAACTGCAGTGTCGTCTCCGAGTATCCTCCATCTCTTCACCCTCCTCTCTTGCTCTTTAAACCGAGGGGGCGGGCCTGCACTGGGGGGAGTAGCCCGGTGTGTACGTGTGCTGGCTGCCTACATTGCGGTCCCTTTCCTCGGCTCAGGCTGCAGATCACAGGGGGCGGCTGCTCAGGGCTCAAAACTTGCCTCAAAAATGGTGAAGATAACCACAGTCAAGACCAAGCCGTACACGGACCAGAAACCAGGGACCAGCGGCCTGAGGAAAAGGGTGACAGTCTTCCAACAGAATCAGCACTATGCGGAAAACTTCATTCAGAGCATTATTTCTGTCATCGAGCCCTCTGAGCGCCAGGCTGCTACTGTAGTGGTGGGAGGAGACGGCAGGTTTTTCATGAAAGATGCCATTCAGCTGATCATTCAGATCGCTGCGGCCAATGGGGTTAGTATTCTGTTAGTATTTTAGGAAGGACCGCAGGTCATCCTTAGCTGTGCTTTGCTAACTTAGCTCAGCTTTAACCCTGGCATTTTGGCTAGTGAGTGAAGCTAGCAGACAAGTTCACGCAAGTTCATTCTGTCTTTAGGCATTACTTTATCATTGTCTCCGAATATTAAACGATTATAAATGAGCTTCTGGTTATGTTAATAACTGCAAACGTGCAACTCGAGCAGGATGTAGCCCTAAAATGCTACATGCTAATCTATTTTGAGCTAACTAATAATAAAATCAAGGACACATTTTAATGCAGGTTTCGACTTGTGCCTGTTTGGTCTATTTATTCACTGCATATCTGAAATGTTATACCCCATAGTTTGTTCATTGGGCCTTAGTAACAGGTGTGTATATAATAATTCCTTGGACATTCCCTGTGGTGTTTTTGCCAGCATGAAAGCTCTGCTCTTCTGGGCAAAGTGCAGCAGGGGTCACTTGGGTATCACACGATAACCTTTGACATTTCAAATAGTTGCTCTACCTCATGTTACCTATTGAACTTGTATAGGTCTACTTGTGTTTAGTTTCTTCTCTAAAAGCAAGTAATGAATAGAGACCGCTGTGTTTCATAATGTTCAGTGGCTTCACTGATGTTAGGAGACTAGAGGGGGCGTGCCATGAAACGTGCATTTGGTCACGTTGTACTGCACAGTATGTCCCTGGTAGAGTTTTGGCACTGATTGAACCCATTCAGTATTAAATCAATATAGAACATTATAGATCTTTTTTTTTTCAAATTTCAAATTTATCTGGAAACCCTATACAGTAATAGACCTCCATCTAGGCATTGCCAAAATGGCATGCTTTCAACTACTACTACAAAAAAAGCACCATGTTAGTATAAATAATAATAATACTTTGGTATTATATAGTGCTTTTCACAGTAACTCAAAGACGCTTCACAATAAAGTAACACAAAAACTAGAACTGTATAAACAAGTGGTAAGGAAACCGTTATTTGTGCGGGTTGTAGGATATGAGGAAAAGCTTAGTTTGAGCAGTTTTTTGAAGGTGTTTAGTGGATCTGAGTTTCTGACGTGATGAAGGAGAGAAAAAATAGAAATTGTTTCTGAAAGAAAACCACATGGCTTCAGTTCTAAGTTGAAAGTAATTGTGTGCTTAAATTACTTAAAACAATGCATCCATACAACTTGTACAGTCTATGTATTCTCTTTCACAGATTGGAAGCCTGGTGATTGGTCAGAATGGCATCATGTCGACTCCAGCAGTCTCCTGTGTGATCCGCAAGATAAAGGCAGTGGGTGGGATTATCCTCACTGCTAGCCACAACCCTGGAGGCCCCAGTGGGGATTTTGGCATCAAGTACAACATCTCCAGTGGAGGTTAAAAGCATTGTGCAAAACTAATGTTTAGCACAATACTTTTTGAATAGTTCCAACTATATCCGTTCTTTTGTCCACAGGGCCTGCTCCTGAAGGTATTACAAACAAAATCTTTGAAATCAGCAAAAGTCTGCAGGAGTATCACATCTGTCCAGACCTGAAGGTGGATATTTCCAAAATTGGCAAGCAGACATTTGAGGTTGACACTTTCAAACCTTTTACAGGTATAATTATTTAGCATAACATCTAATCTGAAATGATAAAGACACATTATAATGACTTTTCTCTTCATTTCCACTGTTTGTAGTTGAGATTGTGGACTCCGTTGAGGCATATGCAGAGATGCTTAGAGGTATATTTGACTTTGCTGCACTGAAGGAGCTTCTCTCAGGACCGAACCACATCAATGTTCGTCTAGATGCAATGCATGGAGGTAGTGGATGCATCAGAATTACATTCTTTAGATAAAACAGTTCTTTTTGTAGGGCAATAATATTTAACACAGATGGTGGTCAGCTAAACTTGATAAACTGCAGTTTTTGTTGTAATATGAGCAGGTTATGGTGACTAGACACTTCATCATATGGATTTACTTTTTGGATATGTCCTACAATGTTATTAATGTATTAACAGACTAAAAACTGAAAACCAATAGTTACAATAGTTGAACATTGAAATGCTCACATATCTTTGTCTTCTCCAGTGGTTGGTCCTTATGTTAAGAAGATTGTCTGTGAAGAGCTGGGTTCTCCTGCCAATTCAGCTGTTAACTGCGTTCCTCAAGAAGATTTTGGAGGCCACCACCCAGACCCTAACTTGACCTATGCTGCTGATTTAGTTAATACAATGAAAGGTGGAGAGTATGACTTTGGAGCTGCTTTTGATGGTGATGGTGTAAGTTAAAATAAGTCTTCAATAAGGAAAAAACTACATATATTAGCCAAACATGCTAACGAGGCCCTGTCCTACATCATGTTTTCTTCAGGACCGCAATATGGTGCTTGGTAAACATGGCTTTTTTGTGAACCCATCCGACTCTGTAGCTGTCATTGCTGCCAATATTACCGGTATCCCTTATTTCCAGAAGACAGGAGTTAAAGGCTTAGCTCGTAGTATGCCAACAAGTGGAGCTCTTGACAAGTAATGACATGTAAAGAATTTTTTCTGCTGAGTGATTATTGTTTTGTTTTTTTAACCCTGGTCTTTCTTTAAAGTGTGGCAAAAGCTATGAAGATGCAGCTCTATGAGACTCCAACAGGCTGGAAGTTCTTTGGTAATTTGATGGATGCTGGAAAATTGTCCCTTTGTGGTGAAGAGAGCTTTGGAACAGGTGAGTTTCATGTTGTTAAAGCCACAGACTGTAACTTTTTAGCCAAAACCCGATAAAATAAAATAAAAAAATAAATAAAAGCATGTTTTTCATTTGGTTGCAATTATTGCACTGAAAACCATGTCCCGAACTGTGAGTGGGCTTGCATTTCCACAAATCTGACTCTTATTTGGCATGGCCTCTTTCTGTTTGTTTCCATGGAAATGTTTTTTATTTGGCAATAGTGTACCACAGTATATAAAATTCAATAAAGTATATATATTCAGAGAGAATGCTCTGAAGTAGAGCCCGACCGATATGGATTTTGCTGTGGCCGATATGAAACCGATATAATGGAAGTTGGAGCTGCCGATAGCCGATATAATCGCCGATATATTTAGTGATGTAAAAATTCACTGTAAATGTTGAATTGTTTAAAAAATTTAGGTTTGGCTCTGGTGGATTTTAAATTGGGTTTATTTAGGCAACATTTATTGTTATTCTGCCTCTTTACATCATATTTACAGACAGTAGGTTGGCTTAATGGCATTTTTGCATCACATTCTAGACACTAGTGATGGGTATTCCAGTTCTTTTTAGAGAACCGGCTCTTTTGGCTCGGCTCACTAAAGCTGCTGGTTCTTTTAGCTCCCAAGCGGCTCTTCAGATTGTTTTGTTGCAAGCAGGTCTAAAGCACGTCTAAAGCAGGACTGAATCAGGACTGAACCAGGTCTAAACCAGGACTGAAAAAGGACTAAACCGGGACTTATTTATTTTATGCTAAACTACAGTCAAATATGCTCGTTTTTTTTTTTTTTTTTTTTTTTAATCCTACGTACACGCAAATTTCTCAAAGTTTCGTTTTTAGCCGCTGCCGCTGTCAAACCACGAATCTGCACGCGGCGTGAAGAGAAAAAAAGTGAGAGAAAGAGAAAACACGGCTCCCAATAAGGATCAGGCTCCCGTCGTTCCCTTCAAAGAGCCGGTTCTAAGAGTCACCCATAACTAGTAAAGAAAGTAGCGCTATTAGCCTTTAGCCGTAAATATACGTGCGCGCCGCGGTAATTAATTATATGCGCAAATGTCATAATTCACACGTCTATTCACAGCTCATTTACATATCAGTGCAGGTCCAGTAGTAGTCACTTTAGAACAGACCAATAGAAAACAGTCTGTTTATGTGCGGGAGCTACAGCAGCTAACCCATAACAAATGACAAAAACTAGCTTCAGAGTCGACATATTTCCAACACTCACATCACAAATCTGCACTAATAAATGTCCTTTTAATCCAGACTCAAACCGATTGTCCGTAAAAAGAATATAATCTCAGTGTTTGGATCTGTGTCTGCAGGTGTAAACAAACACACGTGAGTGACGCGACTCTGTGGTGTGTTCAGGGACAGTACGGACACACACAGACAAATGACTCCGTAGATAAATACTGATGTGGAGCCACATATTAGGACATTTATCTGTCTGTAAATTGGATTAAATGAACAGAATGTAGAGAGTCTAAGCTTTATAACGAGGTATAACATGCCTACGTGAAATATCGGCCCCTATCAGCAAGCATATCGGCAGATAGCCGATATGCCTAAAGTTGCCCATATCAGCCGATAATATCGGCCAACCGATATATCGGTCGGGCTCTACTCTGAAGTATGGTTTTAACTTCCCATGGAATCATGTAGGTGTTGTACCAGTTCCAGAAAGTTACATACTTTTACATAATGATAATAATTTTAAAAAATTATCTTAAAACACATTTTGTCTTAAACACAAAGGTTCTGATCATATTCGGGAGAAGGATGGTCTCTGGGCAGTGCTCGCATGGTTGTCCATTTTAGCTACCAGGAAACAGAGTGTTGAAGACATCATGAAGGATCACTGGCAGAAGTTTGGTAGAAATTTCTTCACAAGGTCAGTTTCATAATTGCGTTCACTTCATAACGTCATTTGACTTAGTACTTTGATGCCCTCTTGTGGTCTCTGGCAAAACAGCATTCAAAATAAGATTAATTGAATTTAAAGTTATATTGTTGTTCAGGTATGATTATGAGGAAGTTGACTCTGATGCTGCCAACAAAATGATGAAGGATCTGGAGACAGCCATGTTTGACCCTGCTTATGTTGGAAAGAAGTTCTCATCAGGAGACAAGACTTATGAGGTGGCCATCGCAGACAATTTCGCCTACACAGATCCTGTGGATGGAAGTGTGTCCAAAAATCAGGTATGAGGAACGTGGATTAGATGCCAGAAATGTTTTCAAACAAAAGTCGAGGTGCTTATTGGTCTGGAGATTTCATTTATATTGAAAGAACTGGAATTTTTCAGATTTAGTAGTAGTTTCTTTTATTCTGTTCATGGATACACAAAGTAATGCATGGATTTTTTCCCTCAGTGCACATACTATTCCTAGCCCTTTAAAAAGGCCCAGAAAAGCTAAAAAACATTTATCATGAACTTTTGTGAAGCAATGAGTTGCAGTATTTTCCTTTTATAATGAATACCCTTTAATTACATAAACATAGTCCCTCATGCTTCAACAGCTAAAATAATGTATCCATCTTGTAACACTGTCCCCAGCTGCTACAGGTTGCTCCATTAGATTTATGTTTTCACAGTACATCTCATTTGTCTTTCTCTCACCTCTCGTCTGTCTGCCTCTCACAGGGCCTCAGAATCATCTTTTCCGACGGTTCCAGGATTATTTTCCGTCTCAGCGGCACAGGCAGTGCAGGGGCCACCATCCGGCTCTACATCGACAGCTACGAGAAGGACCCCCAGAAGATTTACCAAGACCCACAGGTCAGGCTAATCAAGAGAAACGTCTACAATCTACAGCTACAGCCACAGTCTACAGAGGGATCTGCTAGAAGTCATAACATTATATATGCATTTAATAAACCCACTTCACTGGTGCCAGAAAACACTTGCAGACAAAACATGTTTTATCAGTAGAACATATTTCGTAAAATGAGACAATACTTCTCTTCAAAGGTTAGTAGTGGAATATCTGATGATATTATAATAAACCAATGATTCATATTATATTCTGTTTGAATAATGCATTCTTTAGGGTTTTAATTTTGTTTGGGAAATGGTAAAGACATTTGGCTGTAATTTCAGTAATGTTGGTTTATCTCATGAAACCAGGAGCTCAGGAGAGTGATAGAATGTTAAAGTAAAATGAACTTTCTCGGACAGAAAGCTAGTGCACACATACATTGTTATAAGGAACAGTTAACTTTTCCTCAAAATTGTCAGAAAATGAAAAGAGCAGACAGAAGTATAAGTATAAGACAGAAACCATTCAAGAAGTTTTACAAATGATTTAAAAAAAAGTCTAAATATTGCTAATTGCTGCGCTAAAATGTTTCGTAGCTCATTACCATCTCATTTCATATGGACCTTTTTATAGCCTCTTTGATTCTAATCAGTGATGTTTAATGTACAGTTCGAGCCAAGCAGTGAGAGATACAGGACTACATTCATACCATACTCCATACAACTGTACAACAACTCAGCCTTATGTAATGGACAACCCTCTGTCCTGTCAATTATCGTTTCATCTTTGCACTGTTTTTCCATACTACCTCGCACCTTGTGTATAGCTGAAATATTTTTATTACTTATTTTATTACTTGTACTGATACCTTATTTGATACCAGTGTCTTGCTACTTATTTAGATTTTATTATTCCCATTTATATTTTTTGCTCTTTGTTATTATAATATATTGTGATGTGTGAGCTACTGCGTCTCAGTAATTTCCCTTTTAGATCAATAAAGTTTGTCTAAGTCTATAACACATATTTTCCTATTACGCTGTCTTTGTACAGGTGATGCTGGCTCCTCTGGTGGACATTGCCCTGAAAGTGTCTCAGCTTCACGAGAGGACCGGACGCACTGGGCCCACAGTGATCACATGATCTGTCTGACACTGCCTTCCCGTCACCCGCAGCAACAGGATACCTCTCTGATCCTGGGGTGAATGCTGTCTCGGCTTTAGACACTGGTGCTCTAGTTCTTTAACACGACCAGATAAATTACGTCAACTCTAAAAAAGGTACTTGGAGAAACTACTACTCAAGTAACATCAATTGTAAGAGTAACTGCTAGGATGTAGTATCTGATATATAATTTGAAGTTTAATTGGAAAGAAAAGAGAGATACTGTACTGATCCCTAGGGAAATTCAATAAAAAAAATAATGCTCAAAGTAGGGTGCTTTCAATGGGTGTAATGTCAAAAATTACATCTGAAGATGATACAAGAAATGTAAACTTTAAATTAATTTCATATTGTCAACATAAAGCTTTTGTCACTTGTAAAATTACTCACAGTGGAAAGGGTTACCAAAACTCAAGTAAGATCTTGTTACTTCATACAGAATATTACTGGTTTAGGAGTAAAAGTTAGGTGTTAGAAAACTACTGTCAAAAAGTTACTGAAGTAAATGTAACTGAGTAAATATAACCCACCTGCTTTTCTCATTTTAATGTGAATCAGCATTATGTGTTGCGTAGTCTGTGTATTGTAAGAAATAATGTCAACAAGAGCCCTGTATGTGTGTAGTTGTTGCACTGCCATGCTATAATAGCATAAACCTAGAAATGTCTACGGTTCATTTCTTATCTGCACTTAAAATGACATTTCTTGACTTTAAAGGTGCATTGAGTAACGTTTGTAGTGGAGGGCCTGCCACCTGCTTTTCTCTATGGAGATGTTATTGCTTTGTCTGAAATGTTTCATTAAACCTTTCTATCGTTATGAGAGACCAAACCAGGCCAAGTTACTGGTTAGATCTGTGGAGAGTAACAGTCAAAATGCCTGTTTTTCCAAGGTATTTTTGAACAATAAAACTAACTGTAATTGAACAGTGGAACATTCAAAGCAGGGCAATGACACTATAGAAACAAGAAGGTGATGGACCTCCAACCAAAAAGTTACATAGTGCATCATTTAACAGTGGTGGAGTTAATAATTCAGTTCTGCTCCTCACCACAAGATGTCACTGTGGCTTGAAACGCTGTATTGTAAATATTAACAGTACATACGGGGACTCTGTTACAGTATGGAATAACATTTCATTATATTAATCATTAGACACATATAATCAATATAGCAGCAATCTGGGACAGCTTTCACCCTTTCCATCTATTTGTTCCTGACTGATCTTGTGCCTTCCCTAAATCATTTCCTCTATACCACCATATAATATCTGGATAACCTGAAACCATCACCCCCAAAGAAAAAATGCGCTTCCATGACCTTAATAAAAGTATTACTAAACCAAAACGCTGTGGTTGTGATTTGAGATGTTACATATTTTTGTATTTTTGGCCTTAGCTGACCTGGAGTTTGAGTTACTAAGCTTTCATAGGGAAACAGAACACATCACGTTTAATGATAGCCTCTTATGAGCTGTGAAATAACTCTTGACAAATGCAAATATCCTGTCCACCTCCAGCCTAGAGCCAGTTTTTAGTAAAAAGCCCCTAATATTGGAAACTGTGTGAAAAATTGCTTCTTAAGACATTCCAGAGGCTTGTTGAAATCCACAAACAATTCATTTTCCCCCTTTTTTCCAATGTTGTTGTGCAATGAAAGTCAACCTAATCTCGATTAATGAGAGCAATAGTGGTTGGGGAGGTCGGGGATTCCATGTAGGTTTGTCTGAAAAGCAAGAGAGAATTATCCGTTCATTAGAAAGAAATTAAACATGTCCAATATGGAACTTTTCTTCACCTTGCCTTCATGGAGATGTGATTGCTTTCACAGTTTTAAAATATCTTGCATTACTTCAATAACAAGTATTTTATTGCTCAAAAATACCTTACACTATATTCTGATCTATGTTATAAACATTCCTAGAGTTGTGTTTTCTTTCATTCACGCATGTTTAACACAAAACCCTGCATATTTAGGCGGAGTTCTTCTCAAACAGAAATCACTGTGTTCCACCTTGTGATGCCATGTGGTAATACAGGAAGTGCTCCACTGTCTTCACTGTCTTTTTAAACTCCATAAATCTTCACTAGAATCATTTAAATAATTTTAGCTGAAGAATTGCCTATCTCTACTGAATAAATGGTAAAAAGTAGCTCTTAAACCTAAGAGAGAAAACTGAAACCGAGCACTCTGAGCTTTATATATAACTTTATTTCACAGACTCAAGGTCCAAATTGTACATACAAGGATGTACACTTAACCCACCAGCAGGCACACACACATACATACCCCCACATATTAAATAAAAATAAAAAAACTACTGTGATGTCAGGTCTGGTAGAATTAAAATACATATAGCTGGCGCTTTCAACATTTCCAGATGTCAGAGTAATATTGGGTGTCACTTTCCTTAACATCAGTCAAGCACGTTATAATTCCATTTCTTGATTCAGTTAACCTACACATAAATCTATACATGAGGTTCCTCATTAGAACCTGGAATGTGGGAATATTTGCAGTCACAGCTTTGTAGATGTAGACAGACTAATAATAAAAGAGTATGGATGGATTAATGTGTGAATGAAAGAAAACGTCTAACAACATTCTAACATGGCTTAAAGTTAAAGAGTCAATTTTGTGTAATATAAGACCTTTAAAGAAGTATTTTTCCTATTGTATTGTAGCCATTTTTGAACAATACTGGACAACATATGCTGGATAAATGTCAAGTATTCCCTCCTACAACTTGGATATCTGGACGTAAATTGTCTGCTATTAAGTTAATAAGCAGTAAGTCAGGGGAAAATTAGGTGAACCCCATGGTAGAGAAAATTGCTTTGAACAGAGAGGCCACCAATCATCCAAAACGTCTGTCATGTCTTGATGTCATTCAAGTTGATAGAAGAAATACAATTACTTTAGCTCGTTTATGCTAATCTGAAAATCATGTGATTTCAGACGTTATGACAAACCTGTGTTTATGTTATGTCATGATTTACATACATTTTATTATGCAAGCAAATGGCAACTTCAAATAGTCCCAGCCCAATTAATTTTCATCACTCATGTTTACATAGTTTTTGAAGATACTTATTTAACATTTGAGTTTTGTAAATTTTGTTGTAGATTTCTAATCCTCTTCGCCATTAACTGTAAGTGGAAGAGAAAATATTAAAATGCATCTCTGATATATATGGAAGCCCATTTCTGCCAGTAAATAAAAAATAAATGCCTCATAGAAAGTCATAATCATGAGTTTTAAAGTAAAAGAAATGAGCCTCCATAGTAATAGGCCTGAACAATTTGAGAATTTTTCTGATAAGCATTGAGTCTGTGGTTAGATTTAGGTTTTATAACGGTTTTTAAGAGGTAGACTGTGTACATTTTCAGTTGGGGGTCCGCCACCTGCTTGTTTCTATGGAAATGTCATTGCTCTACCTGGAATGTTCAACAGAGTGGCATTAACCAGATCAACCTTACATTTATTCAATTACAGGTGGTTTTACTGCTCAAAAATACCTAGAAAAACGAACATTCTAACTGTGAGCAGGGTCACCTCTCCACAGATCCGGCCTGTAATTTGGTTTGGTTTAGTCTCCATGAAGATAAAAGGTTTAAACCATACTGTGAAACATCCCAGACAAAGCAATAACATATCCATTGAAAAAAGTTTTTGACGGACCCTCTGTCGGAAAAGTTACACAATGCATCTTTAGACATGTTCAGGAGAGTTGACAAAAAATGGAAATACAAACTGACAAACGAATACAAGAATCACATATAGTACACATCTAAACAGAATTAGCAGGTTCTGTGCAAAGTAATACATATTTAGATTTTTTTTTCTTGCAGCTCTGCTTTGTAAATATTTTTTCTAATGGTTCACAGGCCAGATCTGGATTGCTTGTCATTACATCAGATAATCACCAAGAGGCCTACATTAAGACCAGTCCACAGCTATTATATGTCCAACAGAGTTTCTTTGGAGTTGGCATGGGGCTTGGGGGGGTTTTAAAGGCTGTTCATTGGTTACTTGTAAAAGGGTTTTGCCATGACGGACAAAGACACCTTTCTTAGCTACAAATGAGGCCTGGGGGTAAAACATTATCAGGGAAACTTTGGTTCACAGCTCAAATAAGTTATTTCTTTGGAAGGTATTTGGTAAGATTGTATTTTGTCTCCATACAAAAGTAAAACAAAAAATTACTTGATATGAGTGAACAATATTTGGATTGCGTTTGAAGAAGAAAAAAAAATCCGCAACTACATATTCTATTCGTAGTGACAAGTCAAAATATAAACAAATTTAGGAGAAAAAATTGCTCACTTAGTCATTCATTGCAAAAAGAAAATTGTATATATATATAATATATATATATATATATATATATATATATATATATATATATATATATATATATATATTTGATCAGTTTACAAATTCAATTTCCTTTTGCTATAAATCTCTTTTTGTGTTTTCACAGCTAGTGTTTTTTTTTTTTTTCTCTGCTAAGACTTGACATCCATCACCCGAGCTCCCAAATTTGTAACAGAACTATTCACAATGATTTATTTTATAACATATGGATACAATTAATAATTAATATTAAGTAATCTGTGGAAATTTAATTACTGGGTAGAACAGTAGTAAAACAGTAGTACATTACCATGACTCTCCTCTACTTTTATAACAGTTACTGAACTTTTATCTGCCCATGTATGGCACAAGTACACTAAATCCTACTAATCTGTTGCCAAAATAATGCCAGTTTCTAGAATGCCAAAGCAAAGTTCAAAAGTTTATTCATAAAATCTTTATTTAAACGTGTACTGCGTAACTTTTCTAGTGATGGCTCCGCCACCAGTTTGCCTCAATGTAAATGTTATTGCTCGTCTAGAATGTTTCACGGTATAGATTAACCCAATCAGAAGGGAGATCTGTGGAGAGTCTCCCCTATTCTCAGAAGGAATGATTGTATTGCGGAATAGAAACAGCTGTAATGAATAATTGCTAGATGGATATGCTTAATGTCATACCATGGAACATTCCAAGCAAAACAATAACATCCCCGTGGAGACAAGCAGGTAGCAGAATCTCCACCAGAAAAGTTGCGCAATGCGTCTTTAAACTTTGACTTGTGTAACAATGCTTGCTGAAAGATTCTTAAATATCAGATGGCAGCTTCAAACTTTCCCTTTTTAATTGTAATAAAAAACACAGATAGTTTGCAAAGAGGATTTAAACCACTATTATAAACACAAGCCTTGGGGATGTTTCAAACTACGAATCCTCTTTAAAAACTGTCACGCAGACTTTAAAATAATATGAAGACAAACTCCAGCAGACGCAGTACTTGAATGGCTCCATTGTCCAGCACGGTGCACGCCTGATTGGGCCACGGTTTGTGTCCTATTTATGGGATTTCGGATGAAAGAAAAATTGGATAATGAGGCATTAAAGGCTGGTATTACTAGACATTTGGAATCAATGACATATGTTTGTGTTTTAAAGAAAATGAGAAATGTGTTTTGTACCAAGTCTGAATGAGAAACATAAAGGCCACACAAACAGATCAAGTACTGTGGTTTATATATACTACTGCAATAATGTGTTATTCTACATAGTTATTGTAATTATATTGGGTTTGGCCAGGAGAAAGGAAAGTAAGTTTGTATTTTCTAGTCTGTGTCAAATATAATGTCAAATATAGATTTATTATGGTCTTGGGCTGTAAAACGCAAGAAAGGTTTGACTTAGACTTAGACTTAGACAAACTTTATTGATCCACAAGGGAAATGACTTAAATAACACAGTAGCGCACACATAACAATATAATATAATAACAAAGAGAAGTTAAGAAGGAAATGTAACAACAGTTTAATATGCAAATGTTTTATATGGACTAGTAGCTGTATTCAAAATAACGTTACTGATCCCCAACAGATAAATGGGACATGTTTTTATTTACGTTCATACTTGTCCTGGTTTGGTCCTGGTTTGAGCCCGGTTTAGTTCTAATGTAGACTTGGTTTGGTCTTAGTCCTGGTGCAAGCGTGAACGTACCCTAGATGATAATTCAATTCATAACATTCAAAACCGCCGCTAGGGAGTGGTTTAAGTTAAAGGTACACTGCGCAATTTTTCTAGTGGAGGGTCTGCTACCTGCTTTTCTCTGTGGGGATGTTATTGTTTTGACATATCCATCTAGCATTTATTCATCAAGAGTGTTTCTATTGCTCAGAAATGCTATAAATAATGCAATAGTGCTGTACCCCGCTTGTCTCCCTATGTTTAATCTATACTGTGGAATATTCGAGACCAGGGAGCCAGAGAGCTACTAGTTTTAGTGGTTGCAAAAAATTCAGCAAATATAAGAGCCATGGCAAGTCTTAGATAGGGCACAGTTGGATGCCTATTGTAAATCATAATCCAGTTATTAGTGCACAAAGTTATAGGCATCAAAATTATACATTTACAATGGTAATAGACATTTAATCAATGACATTTTTGTTTTTCAGTACAATACGTATAATTCAGAAATCCCTTGGTGAGCTACTTGGAAGGGGGTGGGGAGCTACTGGTAGCTCCTGAGCAACAGGTTGGAGACCCCTGTTCTAGACAAAGCAAAAACATTTCCATGGGGAAAAGCAGGTGACAGACCCTCCACTAGAAATGTTACACAGTGCATGAAAATGTTCTGAGATGGATTTAGATATTGCACATCAAGCATAGCAATATGTGAAGTCAAGACAGTGTCACTAAATTAAAGGTTTATATAACATTATTTTAAGCAGCGGGAGCCAACAAGCAACAGCATAAGCAAAATAAAGCTGACCTATAGCAACCATCATTTCAACTAACCATTTATATTCTCCCTATTGTCTGTTCATGGGTTTCAGAGTTAAAATTTGCACTGCTGCCATTGCAATAAACTATTCAAATCAAAAATATTATATCTTTTGAATGGTGAAAAGTGCTCAAAATGGCTCCTGTAAATGGGAAGCTTAAACTCATGACTTGACTGTTTGGTATTGATATAGTAAAACACACCAGATCATTTAGACTAGCCATCACTAATTGTGTATCTCTGCATCTTGTCTTGTTGACATCCCTTAAACAAAGAGGGTCACTGTCCACTGCAAAATGCCAGGGGTCTACTCTTAAAAAACAAAACAAAAAAACACTCCAGACAGATGATGCATGGTTGAAGTTTTAATAATATCCTTCATGAATCCAAAAATTCAAACTTCAGTTCAGACCACTGGAGACAAAATAAATAAAAATGTCTAAAAATAATCTATTCACAATGGAGTCTATAGTTTCCATAGCAATTAAAAACTAAATATTGTATCTATTGGATGCTGAAAGCTACTCAAAATAGCACCTATAAACAGGAAACTGAAAAGCAATAGCAAACATAAGCTTAATTCCCACTTAACAAGGACATTTTAGGTGAATACCTCTCACACTTTATAATCAGTTCCGCCTAATATTTCATGTTTCTGCCATTACTCAAACACAAAGGTCTTCTGTGCTTTTTCAGTGAGATGTGAAACTGTGCATCAAGATCATATCCATTGCGCTGAAGAGGTTACTGAAGAAGTGTCTACTATTGTAAGTACTCAAAGCTTCTCTTAGTTTTGTTTGTATTGTTGAGGGTGCTGCACCGATTGAAAAAGATGACACATTGACACCCACTGTAATTCATTGGGTCAGCAGTAGACCATCAACTATGACAACTATGCTCTGCAAACGTAAGGCGTGTTTGGGTGATGTGTTGTGTTGTGTGGGAAAGCAAGCTTGTTATTTTACTAATTTGACTTAAAGGCCCTACAGTACGCAAAATGTCACTGAATGTTGTTACCTCATCAAAAACATATTGGGAATTGTGTTTTGTTTCATTCACATATTTGAGTAACCCTTTGTTATTAGTCTGTCTACATCTTCAAAGCTCAAAACACTCCATTCCACCTTGAAGCGGTAATTTTTAAGTTAACATCTGCCTTTTTTGCCGTTTTTTCCAGAAGAGATTTGCAATTCCAGGTCTGAAATTATCCAAGTGAAGGTGTATGGAGTTTAAAAACACAGTGGAGAACTTCCTGTATTACCACATGACATCACGAGGTGGAACAGAGTGTTAAACATGTGTGAATGATCAGAAAATGGTGTAATATGGGCCCTTGAATTGTATTTGATAAAAGATCAGAGCATTGACGACATCAGCTGCAAAGTACCAATATAACACTTACAGTTGAAGCAATACAAAAATCTACCCAAAAAGCTGTTGTGTCTCTCCCTTATCCTTAATTGGACATGAGCAGGAAGTGTGTTATCTTGAGTTGAGTCTTGTGGGATAAGTCTCTGTAATAAAGAGGTGGTTTAATTTGGCTTCAGACAGTTTGGTGGACGGGTTTATCTCAGGTCAGGCATGCACCTCTCAACTTCAAAACACACAGCAGACACTACTATATGTGTCCTTAATCAACTGTGGTAAGCCGAAGTACGGAGAACTCGAGATACAAAATTATAACTTTTTCCATTCTCATAATCTGATGTTAAGTCAGGTCAAGGAAACTTACAGCAGACTTTTGAACAGCCTCCTTAAGAGGAATATAATTCATCTTTTCTTCTGTTTTGGCGTAACATGTTTACATTAAGTAGAGCGGTATAGGCTAATGATAATAACATGTCAGATTTGTTTGTGTTTTTCAAGTTGTGCACTGTATTTTCCATGGAGATGTTGTTGCTATGTTCCTCCATGATATTAAACTTAGCTGTCACCATGGAGACAAACAGGCGAAGCTACTAGACTAAATTACAGGTCAGATCTGTGAAGAAATGACTCAGTAAAAATGCATGTAGTTATTATTTTGTTTGTTTTCACGCTACTAAACACACTTGTAATTGAATAATTGCAAGATAGGCTGAACTTAATCCCATACTGTGGTACTTCAGAGACAAACCAATAGCGTATCCATGGAGACAAGCAACTGACAGGCCTCCCTCTAGAAAAATTACATAGTGCACCTTTAATCACTGTTCCAAAATTACTGGTAAAGTTTGGTAATGTGCTTACTGCTCTGCACTATAAGAATACAATTTTTTAAGTATTTCTCCATACAGAGCATATTCTGTTTAGTTATTTGTCTGTATTTCTTATATATTTAAAGAGAAACATCTTTTTTTACTTCAACTTGGATGAATTGTCTTTGCCCATCTTTCATAATTTAAGCAGGTTTAATGTAATGTTATTATAAAGCTACATTTTAAATCAACACAACTCATGTTCTTTTTCATATATTTCCAGGACTCATTTCTTTAGTGGATGCATGTTTCAAAGAGGATAAGCTGTTGACAGAGCCGTAACTCATAATTCAGTCCATAATGACGTGATTTTCTCAGTGACTCACAGTGCAGTTAATTGAAAGCAGCTTGTCTGAAAAACATTGGTTCTTATGAGTGCGCAGGGCAAACCGGGACACTGCATGGGGTTAATGACAACACCACTGTACAATTATCAATTCAAACAGTAAATGTAGGTCTATGGTTTATGGTTGAAAATCTCATATTTCTAACAAAATGCAGGTGGTGGGTACATGCCAAATTATAGCTAAGCCTTCCTTTGTGTGTTTTACAAGATAATATTTTATACTTCCTGGAATAATTAGCCACATGGCATTGGTAAGCTATATTTAGGGATATAATGTGATGCAATGTATAGGAAATGGAACAAAGCAATGACTTAGCACTTGTAGCATATATAAATGGTTTTATTTTGTAGGTCTATTTGATTCATCAGCCGTATTGGTGGTTTTCAGATTCTACAAAGTGATGACATCATACTCCAAAATGGGGGCAAGAGATAAGATTTTCCCATTGTTTGCCTTGTACTGTGCCATGAAATGCTAGATAGATAGATAGATAAATAGATACTTTACTGATCCTGAAGAAAATTCAAAGTTCAGCAGCAGCAACATAAAAAAAAGATATTTAAAGTTAGCAGTCCTTCCTCTTGCACTCACCAGCTAAAGGGATGCATTGTACAAAACATCCAAAACACACAAATCTTGAACTTGTTATTTTCGACTACTGACTAGACTCAAGAACTCACTGTCAACAAGAATCTGCATTTTAACACTATCCCTTTTAGCTTTCCCCATGTGTATTCAATATTACTGGCCTATCAGACTGTCTGAAACCCAGCAGAAGTTTAAATGACACATATAGGTATAGATCTATAGTTTTACTTTTATGGATTTTCTTTTCTTGAGATTTCTAAGAAAATATACTGTAATCAAGACAATAATTCTTGTGTCTCTTTAGAAGTGTGCAAAAATATTGAAATATTGATATATTGTATTGTTTAATGTGATGATACAGTATCGATATTGTGGGCTGCTGTATCAATATCTCACCACGTTTTTGTATATTTTACTAAATTATTTGGTTACAGCGCTACAGTTTTGTTGTTTGTTTAGTGGAAGAAAACTTGTTTATGCAACACATTTGACATTTTCACTGTTCTGATGATTAAAATGGGAGTGTTTCATATTCACTTTGCACAAGAAGTGGTTTAACAAAGACTTTTCGTATCACAGTCATGATTAAGCTTTTACTTTTTATTGAACCTTATTGAGTCAATTTGAAATAAATCGAATCGAAAGTGCACTGTATCGAGATATGTATGATATCGGCAACTTTTTAATGATACCCAGCCCTATTTCTCATAGTGGCCCATGTGGGCAAATTCTATTATCTGATCTGAACAAGTTAAAATAATTAAAATTCAAGTTATAAATAATAATAATTGTCACCTGTATCCTACTAATTAAACAATAAATAAATATCTACATTTACGTACCAACGTAACTGTATGAACATTAGCAACAGGTCAGTCATATCCGCTAGATGGCGTGTGTTGGCTAATCAGAGCCATGTGGAGCCTGTGGACAGCACTTCTCCACTCTCTGAAGTTTGCTGAAAGAAACGCGCTCAGTTGGACAGAGGTAGAGACGGGAGAGTGGAACTGGGACAGCCAACGAGACAGAAACGTGGACCAACCTCTGACACTTTTACGCACGGGGACTTTATTCGGAAAAGTTGAGAAAAACGCAAGTGGCGAGTGACCCTTGACGCTTTTTTTTCAGTGTCTTGCAGCGGTGCGTTTGTAAGGAAAGGTGCTCTCGTCTCGGCTTGTGGTGGTGGATGTTAAGGAGTGAGTGAAGGTGGTAGCGCACAGCCGGAGGAATGTACCCAACTCGGATAGAGACGAGCCCGTGTCGGCGGAGGAGATGTCCAGTCGATATGCTTTGGATCCCACTGCTCCTGCTATGTGCCATGGAGTTACGCGCGTCTGGTAAGTCCTTATAACTTTTAATACCAACTTTCTTACTTTTCTTTTGCACTTTTTCTGTACGAACTTCCACGCTGTCTTGCTGTTTCGTTTTAATTTGCCATCATCTTGTTACCCTCTCGTCTAAGATTATCGGATATTATGGGTTTAGATTATCTTTCTTTTGTATTGGGCAGACTCAGCACGAGGATTCACTATTGAGTGGGTCTTGACTTCACTGGGAGACAATAGGTGGCTCTTAACTGGTCAGCTGGTCAATTGTCCCTTTATGGAGCTCTGCATAATGAAGTTTGATTAGAGGATAAGTTCTGCAAAGTGGCTGTTAGGAAGACAACTGCTTTGACACTTACAATTAAAATGTAATTAAGTGAGTAAATAACCAGAAATTATAAGAGATAAGAATAACAGAATTCAGAAAGTAGCCTCTTTTAGTTTTACTCTTGTCTTTATTCTGTAGTATTTTTATTGTCTTAATATATAAACTGATTTGAGCTCATAATTCTCTCTCAGCTTAAGTTAAAGTTACAAGTAGTTGCTTGTGCGAGTGAAAAGCAGTCCTTCTTTTGTGATAGCCTACATTATATCCTTAAGGCATTTGGTTTTGTTTGTCCCCCAAGCTTTATTTACATTAGCCTATACAGAAAAGGTCATGTTACATCTAAATACTGCTATTCTCTGGAAGTTACGAGTAAGTTTGTGGAAAAGTATTTGTGTAACAGCTCTGCAAGATCCACATTCTTACTGCTATTACTACTACTACTGCCACAGGTACTACTTTTAGGCCTACTTTAACACCATCTTCTTCTACAAATGAGCTTGAAAATTGGTACTACTATACAATTATTATTACTAGTACTAATTATGTGAAAATGTTATAGCTATGTTTCTGTTATTCCACAGAATGTCATTAAATTTAACTATCTTCATGGAGACATACAGGCTGATCCACCAGGCTAAATTGCACGTCAGATCTATGGAGTGTGTTTCACATTACTAAAAACACTTATAATGAAATAATTGCAAGATGGATAGGCTAAACTTAATCCCGATTGTGCAACCTTCCAGCCAAACCTGTTGCATGTCCATAGAGCCAAAACGGCTGGCAAACCTCCCACCAGAAAAGAAAAGTTACATAGTGGACCTTTAATCACTTTCATTCCACAATTACATTTTAGTACAGATTGGCAAAAGATATTAACTCTTGAAAATTAGTATTATACAATTACAATTACTACCACTACTGCTTATATAACTTCATCTACTGCCACTCTGACTGCTACTATAAAACAAATAGTCATTCTAACTAAGAGATATACTTAGGCCTATTTTAAATATTATCAAGTAAAAGTAATTGTAATCTATTTGCATAGCCTACATGTGTAACTTAGTCTGTGGTCCACCTTTTCTTTTATTTTAAATCAGGTGTGTAAGTCCTTCTCCTCAGTCATTTTGCTGAATCATATCAAATTAAATGTAATGAATGAGTGCAGAAAAGCTCAGCCTGTAACCGCTGTGCCTGGCATGCTCCAATGGAAACCACTGCATTTGTCTTGTATTAGCTGCATTCTTCAGAGCTATAATGTACCCGTGACATTCAATTTCATATGTTAAGATGGTTTTTCATGAGGCAAGGCTGCTACATTTCAGCACTATGAGCTGTTTCTTCTCTCTAATATGTGAATGAGTTATTATATGGTTGTTGCAGTCTATATTTTTCACGTGTTTTTACAATACTGTGGATTTGGCATGTGTTTAATCCAAATCAGCACTTAAACCTATAGAGTTTGGGATAAAAAGTACTTGTGGGGTAAGGGAAAAACTGGTTGAGCTAACAAAAAAACTTTTCATTTGATAACAACTTTTTTTGTTTGGTGGGTGGGAGAGCAAATTCCCATTCAGTGTCATCACAAAATAAAATAAAAACAAAGTATTCAATAGACTTGAGGACCTTTATAATTCTTATTTGTTGATCTAGATAATGAAATGAATGAAATGTTTGCTCATGGGCACAATGGTAATACCCACCATCTAAATGCAACAAACTATGCTGACAGTTTGAATTAAATGGCAAAGAAAATGTACAAATTTAGTTTAAAATAAATTACTGGACAAATTAGTTTCAGTTAATTTTTCACGTTTTAACGTTGAGAAAAAAAATCTCATAGGAATAAAAATGTCCAACAAGCATTATAAATTCATAGTAGTTGACAGTTGTATAGTCAAATTTGCATTTAAAAAAACAGTTTATCAATATGAAAGCTTACATTTCTTTTTTCACAACTCAAGTGTCCTATATCTCATAGCATCTATTGTTTACACCATACAGCTCTCTCTCCCCATAAGCTCCCAGGCAATAATCACTGACATGTTCATAAAAATAAATTGACGACAATGTTTATCAAACTTCTAAACAGTGTATATGTTCCAGGGGCCGAGGCGCTCACCTCTGCTCGTAAAAGGTCTTCTGCAGGGCACCAGGTCTATGTGGATATAGTTTAGAATTGCATTTAGCCTTTTAATAACACTCAGGAAAGCTATAAATCATGTTGTGTGGAACTGCCAGGCTGCACTTTTCAACAGAACGCGCTGTTGACACTAAAGGGAACGGAAGATTTGGGGAAAAAACTGCTCCTGACTGAGAGAGAGGGCTTGTGCTACTGAGATGTCTGTATGTCTGCTGCAGTCGTGGAAGAAGTGCTCAATTTTGTTGCTTAAATAAAAGTAGAGATACCGGAGCAAAAAATACTCAAGTAAAAGTAATCACATGAAAAAATATATTTAAAGGTGCATTTTGTAGCTTTTCTGGTAGAGGGCCCGTAAAATGCTTTTCTCCGTGGACATGTTATTCCTTTGTCTGGAATGTTTCACAGAAAGGTTTAATGCCACACTATCTCCATGGAGACCAAACCAGACCAATTTACAGGTCAGATCTGTGGAGAGACAATCCCCGCTCAGTCAGATTGTCTGTTTCTCTAGGGATTTTGGAGCTATAAAACCGTCTGTAACTGAATAAATGTAAAAATGTTTAAAATGTACTTAAAGAGTAAAAAGTAAAAGTATTTAACACAGATTTTGAGATCTAATAAAGCTTCAAATGTAGTGATTTTGATAACGATTTGTGCAGAATTTTGCACAACAGACACAACTGAATGAATCATCTATTTTTATTTGTATATTTTTGTTTACTCAAAGTACAAACATGTGAAATCTAAACCCCTCTGCCTTTTCATTCGGTCTCAGACAATAATAAAAAATACTTTCAGTCCTGTTCAAAAATGTTGTGGAATAGAAAGTACGTCTGCTCTGAAAGGTAGTAAAGCAGATGTACTTTAAAATCTACTTAAGTAAAGTACAGATACCTAAAATTTTTACTTAAGTATCGTACTTTAATACTTTTACATTCCACTACTGGTCTGCTGGTATTACTGGCACATATTAGGTCCGTCACGATCATTTGTATTTTGTTATTTGTTATTTTTCTGTACTATGAAAATGTTTGAGCTGTAGAGAGTCAACTACATAACTGATGACTCATTATTGATACAATCTAAATCTAAGTACTTAAAAGTGCACTGTGTAACTTTTCTGGTTCAGTGTCTGTCAAATGCTTTTCTCCATGGGGATGTTATTACTTTGTTTGGAATGTTTCACCTTTCTATTTTCATGGAGCCCAGACCAGACCAAGTTCAAGTTACAGCTCAGATCTGTGGAGAGTCAAGCCCACTCACAGTTTTTCTAGATATGTTTGAGCTATAAAAACACCTATAATTAAATAAATGTAAAGTAGAGCTGTTTAATTTCTTACTGTGGAATATTCCAGGCAGAGCAGTGACCTATCCATAGAAACAAGTGACGAACCCCCAGACAAAAAGTTACACAGTGCTTCTTTCAGTATTTAATTCTGTTTTTTTATTTTTTGCGGTTTGTGATTTTAACCTTTTTTTTTTTGATAATCTTGCTTTAGGGTTGTGTCTGTGGCATAAATGAGTTTCAACATTATCGTTTATAGTCACTTCAGCGATATATCATATTTCAACATTTGTTATTGTGACAGGCCTAGTACACATGAGTTAAATGAAACAATGGTATTTGGTAATTGATATTCTCTGGAGACAGTTCACATAGATAGACTTTAGCTAAGGCTTAGGTTGCATTAGTCAGGCTTACTTAAGTCAGCTGTTGGACAAAGCTTTGTAACTAAAATGTTTTCTTTAAAATGTCATGCAAGATATATGTTTAGTTAAGTGGATTCTTTGCCACTGCATCATAAACAGGACAACTTAAAGCAGGATCTCACCTATGGTCATAACAGTAAAATGAAATCTATGACTTTTCTGACTTGTGACAAAGTTAGACTTGTACAAGGCTGTTTAAAGAGGGGATAGCACAGGATAGATAGCTATATTACTCAAAAATGCATGGATGACATATAATACCTCTTCAGGCATGTTTGGTGAGGAAACAGCATTATAACATGGAAGCTCCAAAAAGTCAATTTTACATAATACATCCTTTTTAAAAGTTTTCAAAATTCACTTTTGCTATTGATATTCCGATTTTTAAATATCATTATCTTATTATAAATGTCCATAGACACTGTATGGGACATCAAAGGCATCAAATGGTATGCACTCTTGGCCCATGTTGAAAAATTAGGCAGGAACTGTATGTGTGAAGCAGCTGTGAGAGGGGAGTATTCTAGAGTCACACAAACCTTATTTTTACAGGAAGAAATTCAGTTTAATCAGAGCTTAACCATAAATCAATGGTACTAACAGTTTCATGTCTCTCATTTATTTTTAAATGAGGTCCCTGTTTTTGCCAAGTTTTACTGTACTTCCTTAGAGCCTTGGGGTAAACATAAGGATGATAGAAACTTTGTGTTTTCGTCTAGTAAGACAACTTTGTAAAAAGCAAAAAAGCTTGTTTGCTTGACAAGGTTCGGCAGCACCTCTTACGAAGGCAGAAGTACAGCCGCTAAGCTGTTAAACTTTTTATTAGAAGAAAACGCAAAGTTTCTACATAACAAGGCAAAATGATAATTATTAGGCTAGTGTGTGCTAATTCTATATTTAATACACTGCTAACAAGCCATTGCATATAAATAGCAACTCCTCATTTTGAATTGCATGTTTGTAATGTTTTTTTTTTTTTTGTAATTTAAGAGTGTTCTCTCAACATGATTAGCTTAATCAAAGTTGTAATTTGATTGATTCCTGTATGTTTGCATTTGAGGCATAAGTGTTCAAGAAAAATCTGTTTTCACCTACCCCCTATGCCCACTGACTTACAGTTATTCAAAACTTTAGACTCTGGGTCACACGTGTAGTTTACAAAACTGCCATTTAGCAATTTATCAACATCCAAAATCTGCTGCTTGTCACTGTGAAATGGCACTAAGGGCACACCTCGTCAATCAGTTCTACAGTTTTGTACAGGAAGTCAGTGTCTGTTTTAATATTAAGCCTTTTAAATCAATATTATAATTTACAATGAACAGAATGCAAAATAATGATTTATGTATGTTACAGCTGCATACAAACTACCAGAAGAAGCATAATACAGTACATCTTCTTTCAGTGCAGTAAGTGCACATTGGCAGAAAGCAGCTCTGATTTCCTGCTGTCATTCTCTGAGCTGTGAGCTTGTTTTTTAGCCGTCCTGGAAAAGCAGGACTTGATGGAGGGGCTAAAGGAGGTTCACTGGATCCTGGTCGGACACTTTCGATAAAACTTGTGCCAAAACTTTAGTGAAGTGTGAAAGCCTTTTTCCTGTAATTTACTGTGTGCACACTCAGGTCGCAGTGGCAGAGGCCAAGAGGGAAAAGGAAAAAAAAAAACTACAGGCCAGCGTTATGAAAACTGCAGGTCAATGGAGATGTTTGGGCTGCCACAAAATTCCCAATCCTATTACTTCAAAATTAATTTGCAGATGTTCATGGAAGTACAGTCTTAGAATGTCACCATTTCTTTTTTCTAACTTACTTAAAGGTGCACTATGTGACTTTCCTGGTGGAGGGTCTGCCTTGTCTCCATGGAGATGTTATTGTTTGCCTGGAATGTTCCACAGTATGGTGTTGAACTTTAAATGGGGACAAGCAGGTAATGCCATTAGACCAATATACAGAGCTGACATGCATGTTTTTCAAGGTGTTTTTGAGCAATAAAAACACCTGTAATTGACTAAATTCAAGTTGGATATGTTTAATGCCATACAGTGGAACATTCTGTGAAGCAATATCATTGTTATCATGTTAGTAGCTTAAAGTATTGTTTCAGTGTTATTTTTTATCGCATTATGTCTCTGTAGTGATATATCGTGGTTCAAAATATGTTACACAGCGCACCTTGGTCTTGCCATGTATTTTAAAATATTGATTCACCTTTAAATTATCTGACATTTAGTGTAGAGTGTTTTGGACATTGATTTAATATTGCCATAAATCTCAGTATTTGTACAGACTTGGAATTGATACAAACTTTTCTGATTTGTAACTCAGTACAGGTAGTAGTATTCATGAAAACTATACATCCACTACTTCCTAAGACTTATGGTATATTGGCTGACCTGTACCTTCCACATATCCACCTTGACTATAATTAGCTTCTGTTTCAGTTCTTTTCTATGGGAATGTCTTGTCCGAAAGACAAATTGCCACTGCCATATAAAAAGTAGTGGGGCTGTACTTTACACATGGGGTACAATGACTCCTTTGCCTCAGTTATAAGGCAAAACTGTGAGCTGATGACAAAATGACACTTTAATGAGCCTAATGGAATAACATACACAAGCTGCATATCAACTTCCCATGCAAACTTGGCGCAATGCATTTAAGGACCGCGGGGAATTGGAGAGATTTACATTTCACACAGTCCACTTCTCATTGCACGTTTATCAGATTACTCTTTCACTATAGCTGATGGTGGCAGCCAGACTTACGGCGTCCTAATATGTGGAGATCGCACTGCAGTTCATTTAATAGGGGCCAGGATGAAACATGGCTTTTCAAACTCCCCGATGTGTGTCACAGTAAATCTTTTTAAGGCCTGTTTGCACTGCATTTACACTCGAGAAGCAACCAGTGCGCGCAGATGGGCCAGACACAATTTACTCTTTGTAAGATTGTGGCACTCCTTTAAAGGTGCACTGTGTAACTTCTAAGATAAAGAGTTCGCTACTTGCTTGTCTCCATGGAGATGTTATTTCTTTGCCTTGAATGTTCCACACTAGGACTTTAAACAGATCTGCCTTGCATTTACAGCTGTTTTATAGCTAAAAATACCTTTTAAAAAATTTTTTTTTTTACCATACGCAGGCTAGCTTCTCCATAGATCTGACCGTTAAACTTGGTAATCACAATTGAGACAGGTTATTTCCATACTGTGGAATAATCAAAGCCAAACAGTAATATCTCCTAGCCAGGCTGGCGCCACCTAGTGCCTCTGCTCAATTTCATTTCTCTCCAGGAATCAAAATACACTACACGGTTTGCAAGAACCCCGGAAGTTGCAGACCGCTCACCGACCAATCAGCAAAGAGCTGTGAAGCCATGACGTCAAACTCAAGCGCTTGTCTGGGTCCCTTTTTGTGGTACAGCGCAACAGTAAACAAAGCGGTCAAGATGGATGTAGACGAAGCCAGACATTCTGTGTTTGCAACGATTCCCGAGATCAAGGACTTTCACTCTCTGCTTTGTTTGCTGTTGTGCCGGCAGTTACTTTGACGCCACTGAGCTTTCCAGCGCATTACATATGTCACAACCAAATAGAAGCAATTGGTTAAATAAAAAAAGTACCCACCTACTGTCGAGTGAAGGAATTTTAATGTTGCAGGGTGAGTCGGTTTCCATGAAGTGAAACCGACTGATGATTCAGGCTAAATATCTCCACCCTCCACCAGAAAAGATACAGACACAGTGCACCTTTAAACACACTACCCCTTTTAAATGTAATAGTTTAAAGATAGTTCTGCATTTTTGAGACTGCTGTTGTTTCTAATAACATTAATGTTTGCATTGTTTTTCATTTTTATTTTTTCCTCTCATTTTTGACTTGTTTTGGAATTACTCATTTTTTTTCACAGTATTAATGATTTTCTTTATTCATTCAAACCAGTTAATTGTATTAATTCAAGACCGTGTCAAATAGTCACTTATACTGTCACCCATTTATTCTAATTTAATTGATTTACTGCATTCTGAGATAGCATCCATATGTTAGTTATACATTTACATGAAATCAAATACTCGTGATGGGACTTTCGGTTCCTTTTTGCGGGATCCGAATCTTTGGTTGAATCGTTCACTTCAAAGAGCCATTCAGAAGACTTGCCCTTTTACTTTTTATTTATGTGAATGAAGTCATATAAATAAATAGAAAATGTGTGAACTCATTTTATCTACAAACTAATCACAGAGAAAAATTATGTGCTAAGATGTGTTTAGAATGTTTGAAAGCGAGTGTGTTGTTTTGCGCTTTGAAATTATGCATAATCTAAATAAAACATTTGAGTACAATATTAATAATTTAACAATGTACTATTATTATGATGCCAAATGTGATTTTTGTGCACAAAGCTCTCACTTGTGTTTCCTTCTCTGCGTCTGTGCTGATTCATGTGTTGGTTCAGAGTTACGCCAGGTGCACACTGACTGCAAATATGATGTGGTACGTAATCTGAGCGGGTTACTTACTAGATCACTAGATTGTCTGTTATACTAACTACAACAACAGCGTTTTTGACAAAACTTTACAAAGACGAGTAGGCCTGGATCTGTATTCTGTCTCCTGATTCCAGAGGGCGTGATTGAGAGGTGGATTTACCACTCAGAGACACATGGTCCGTTGCATATAAAAACATTATAAAAAAACTTCATAAAGGACTGAGAAACAGACTGGGTTTTTGCAGAGTCAATAATCAAAACTCCAAACTACTATTATATATCAGGTAAAATAAGTGATAGTTTGCTCTGAATGATTTGAGAATAGAGGAGATGTCTTTTGCATTTGAGAGACACGTGCTACAAATTAGCAGCTGGTTTCGATCGTCTCAAGTTTGGACGGATTGCATTGATTTTAATGAATAAGTCTTGCAGTCCATCTACGCCGGAGGTTAAACAGTGTAAAAATGCATAAAGATTAGACATTTTTAAAAATCTGCTCTTGAAATCTGGTTGTGGATCTGGATGCATTGTGCAACTTTTGCATGGAGGGTCTTTCAAGTGCTTTTTACCATGAAGATGTTGCTTTCTCTGGAATGTTTCACAGTATAGTATAGTTCTATCTTCATGGAGACTGAACCAGACCAATTTACAAGTCATATCTGTGGAGTGGCAGCCCCTCCCACAGTCAGAATGCCTGTTTTGCTAGGTATTTCTAAGCTAAAACCACCTGTAATGGAATAAATGTAAGGTCTTGTCTTGCTGTGCTGATGCTGTGGAACATTTCAGGCAGAACAATGACATCTCCACAGAAACAAGCAGGTGACAGACTCACAACCAAAATGTTACATAGTGCAGCTTCAAGGAACCCGTCAAAAGAGCTGACTCAGTCATGAATGTTAATGTAGTGATTGATTGTGAATTGAGGTTTTGTTGTACTAGTCGCTAATTGTGCTGTTGCTTCTGTTCTTAGAATCCAAACATTTCCATTTCAATTTTACATTATTTTTCTGCCCCCAGTTTGAACTATACATTTGTGTATTCACTCCGACTCCCAAAGCTTTTCATGAAATCAAATCACCACAATGTTTCTGTACCACAGTAGTTTTGTTGCTGTTTTAACCTTGCAGTCTAAATGAGGTTAATAGCCTGTTGTGCCCGATGAGAGACATGGAAAGACCCTAGTTGGATTACAGGAAATCATATTTTATGGTGCGTCTAGTGATTTATGTAGAGTGTGAAACAGCCCAGCGCTTCCTTCAGTCTGTATACTCCACTGTAAATACACCCACACTGTTTGGTTCCACTTCATTTTTATGTTTACAACTGATACAAAGACCAGTGTTCTCAAGTTTTCCTGACTTTTTATTGCTCCGTAATTACAATCAGAGCCTATCGCTTTAATCCGGTTAGACTCTGGAGATGTGGAATTTTGTCTTTTGAAGATTAATCCCTCTAAATGGATTTTTAGTTAAAGCTGCCGTTTTTACAGGCCAACATTGACCACCAAATGCATTCAGCTCAGATCTGCTAAAGTAATACGAACACAAATGTAAATGTCATGCACAGTATTTCAGTGCGCGTTTCAAAGTAGAGATCTTACGTGACAGGTTTAATACACATCTGGATTTACACTTCCTTTTTCCGGACGACAAAGCAGAATTAGTTTACTGAAGGTTAATTAGTGGAAGTAGACTTGTCATAATATCACATTTTGAAGTGTGATACATTGCTACAGACACTACGATAAATATTGGAACTGCTTTATTCCACTGGCAGAATAACGCTAAAGAAGGATTATCCAAGTAAACTCTTTTCACAGTACACAATATCGTTATAACATGATCTGAATTTGAAACTATTAAACAGCTGATTAGAACATGGTCAGTTAGAATACTAATCCTAACTGCGACACATTATTACACACATTATTATTTTTGTATAACCACACAGATAGTTCCGGCAACAGATGCCACATTGCCACATTCTGTTGAATGTCGGTTGTCGATAAATCTGAGTCAGTTCTCCCGACATCTGTTGGGGAAATATGGATGCCCGGTAAAGTTTTATGTCCAACCGACTCGCTCGCTGCACTGAACTAGCCTGCGTTTGTGTTTCAGAACCTGGATTTGATTGGCCGTGCAGTTGCACTTTATCAAGGTGAAGGTCGGTTTTCCCTGAGTCCCGTGCACAATAGAATGCGGGGTTAATCACTGTTTTATATCACTATGCTAGAAGCATCACCATAGCAATGGGTAAACAAATGAACTACTGTTAGGAGGAGTTTGAAGTAAAACAAATAACTAATGCTTTAAACATCCATGGACAGCCAAAAAGGTTGTGAAATTTAAAGGTGAATTATTTTCAGTTTTGTAAACAGATTAAAGTACACTACTATTACTACTACTATCACTACTACTACTACCACCATTATTGCTACTACTACTACTACTATCACCATTATTGCTACTACTACTACTACTACTACTATCACCATTATTGCTACTACTACTACCACCATTATTGCTACTACTACTACTACTACCACCATTATTGCTACTACTACTACTACTACTACTACTACTACTACTACTACTACTACTATTACTGCTACTACTACTACTACTACTACTACTACTACTACTACTACTACTACTACTACTACTACTACTACTACTACTACTACTACTACTACTACTACCAGTACTACTACTACTACTACCAGTACTACTACTACTACTACCAGTACTACTACTACTACTACTACTACTACTACAGTACTACTACTACTACTACTACTACTACTACTACCAGTACTACTACTACTACTACTACTACTACCAGTACTACTACTACTACTACTACTACTACTACCAGTACTACTACTACTACTACTACTACTACTACTACTACTACCAGCTACTACTACTACTACTACTACTACTACTACTACTACTACCAGTACTACTACTACTACTACTACTACTACTACTACTACTACTACTACCAGTACTACTACTACTACTACTACCAGTACTACTACTACTACTACTACTACTACCAGTACTACTACTACTACTACTACTACTACCAGTACTACTACTACTACTACTACTACTACTACTACTACTACTACTACTACTACTACCAGTACTACTACTACTACTACTACTACAGTACTACTACTACTACTACTACTACTACTACTACTACTACTACTACTACTACTACCAGTACTACTACTAGTACTACTACTACTACTACTACTACTACTAGTACTACTACTACCAGTACTACTACTACTACTACTACTACTACTACTACCAGTACTACTACTACTACTACTACTACTACTACTACCAGTACTGCTACTACTACTACTACTACAAAGGCAGAGAAATCTTGCACACAATAAATACTGAGCTCCAAAGTGTATTATTCCATCTATCACTTATTGAAAGTTGATATAGTAATTATAGAGACAGGTCTAAGTAGAGGTGGTAATGGTCAGAACATCTGTAGTACATGCGTAGGTGTTGTGGTGGGACTTGTCACTTGGTCTATATGGGAACGTGGTGCTCTGGCTTTGACCATGTAGTATCTTCAGTGAAGCGTGTTCTTGTACTCAGTGAGTTTGTTTAACTAAAGGATTTGGCACATTGTTCTGCAGTCAGGCCACACATCAGCCAACAATGAGTGTTTGCCCAGACACTTCACTCAAGATGAGATCTGTCCTCATTTTGTTTTCTCTGAGTGGCCTGGCGCAGGTCAACACGGATTTATTTAGGAACAAGAAATGCAGGTGGAAGATTTATTGAAAGCCTTATTTTTTTGGTTTAGGTTAGTTTTGGTTTGGAAAATTAAACAAACTTGTACTGCAATCTTCCAAATGAGGGATATTTCTACACTTCTGTTGTAATTTTTCAGTCAATTTTTTCATTCTTTGTGTGGTATTTGAACTTCATCCAAGACTCATTTAATCACCTTGAGGGATTGCCATGTATGAGTATAGTCATAAAACAAAAATTGGTCAAGACATTCATTTTTGGCAGTATTGCCCGAGCGTAATTCAACAAGTAAAAGCTATGTGCTGTAAATGGGAGGTCTTAACCAACATGTTTTAACATTATTATGTAAACCCCCCAAGGTAAAAGTAAAATGTACTACTTCTTACTACACTAACATGTTGGTGAAGAAGGAGTTGAGCCAAAAGTCAAAGCTCTCGATTTACTGGTCAGCCTACGTTCCTGCTCTCACCTACGGTCATGAGCTTTGGGTAATGACTGAAAGGACAAGATTATGGATACATGTGGTCGAAATGAGTTTCCTTCACAGAGTGGCTCGGTGCTTCCTTAGAGATAGGGTGAGTCACACGAAAGGTGCTCGGAGTAGAGGCACTGCTCCTTCATGTCAGGAAGAGCAGTTGAGATGCCTCCTGGAGACCTCTTTGGGTAAAACTGGGAGGAGAGGAGGCCCCAGGGAAAACCCAGGACCCACTAGACGGACTATGTCTCTCGGTTGGCCTGGAAATGCCTTGAGGTCCCCCTGGAGGAACTGGAAGAATTGTCTGGATTCAGGGAATTTTGTGAGTCCTTGCTCAGACTACTGTCCCCGTGACTTGGCCCAGGGTAAGTGGAAGAAAATGGATGGATGGGCAACATGCTCCTTTTTTGTCAGATTGTATTTCTGTTTTTCCTGTATCTCATTGTATTCTACCTGATGACAATAGACATTACTCTTGAAATAACTGGCTATGTTTCACTTCATAGATTTTGTACTTATTCATTGACCACATGCGTAAAAATGTGCTTTTTCCTGTAGATTTTCCCTTCCTGAAATCCCGTTGTGGCCCACTGCTCGTCAGACTAATCCAAACCCAATGGGAAATCAGAGGTCCTGTACATTCAATACTGGCGCGTTTTTCTCATCAGCTTCTCTTGGTGATGGCACTTGGGAAATATTTCAATGTCAGGACAAACTTATGGACAGTTCAACCATCATCTTCAGATTTTTTTTTTTTTTCAAATCTGTATGTATGTAAACTTATGTCTCCAGAAAGTCCCTGGTATTTACGAGTGTCTGCTAAATTCACTGGATTTAACACCTTGAACTTGGCGAAGATTCAAAGCTCCAGCCCGGCTCTCATTAAACCCCTAAAAGCATTTGGCAGACCTAATCCAATTGAATCACTTTACCATACATGGTTATTATTTGACTTTAAAGGGCCCATATTATGCTATTTTCTGATTTATGTTAGAATGTTGTTTGCTCATCAAAAACATACCTGGAGTTGTGTTTTATTCACACATGTTTAACACACAAACCCTGCATATTTAGGCTGTGTTCTCTGCTCCACCTTGCGATGCCATGTGGTAATACAGAACGCGCTCCTGTGTTTTTAAACTCATACACCTTCATTTAGATTCTTTCAGCTCTAAAATTCTAAAAGTCTTTACTGAACAAAGTTAAAATGTACTTGTTAACTTGAAAACTACCGCTTCATGACATCACAAGGTGGAACAAAGCAATTTGAGTGTCAGAGATGTAGACAAACTAATAATAAAGGGCTACTTAGATGTGTGAATAAAACAAAACACAACTTCATGTATGTTTTTGATGACCAAGCAAGATTATAACATGGCTAAAAGCTCCCAAGAGTCACTCTTTTCTTAATATAGGAGGTTTAAAGCCTAAATTACAGTCAAGACTACTGCTATCACCTTTACGTTATTTGGGTTGCATATTCATTTTATTCAAGTATTACACCAGATGCCCTTCCATTCATTCTGGCTTGGAACCTGCAGCAAGACCACACTTGTGCTTTCATTGTCCTTACTTATTTCAGTTATTTATTTTAGTTGCACTCAGTGAAGTCTTGCACCGAAGTTACAGTAGCAGTGTTAATAATGCATACCTGTACTCAAACCATTCATAGATTGACCTGCTGAACTGTGGTTTTTACTATTATCAGTATACACATCCTGCCAGTTCTTTTGTAGTGCTTTGTATGCTTTAAATCCTTGCACATGAAGTTAACATTGTACTATTGAACACAAGCGCACAGTTGCAATGATATTATGCATGTACAGGCCTGGCACGGGTAATGGCAAAATTACTGTACAAGTACTGAGTGGGTGTAGATTTTTGTGGTCAAATTTGTAGCTATGTTGATGGAAAGTTGTGGGATACTCATAGTGTAGGAATTTATCATTAAGCTTCTGTATTATAATGTAAGCATATAAGCATTTTTGCAAAGTTTTGTTTCTGTTTCTCGTACACCTTCACTGGAATCATTTGGATCCTTGCAGCTTTAGACTTGCTAATCTGTACTGAACAAAGGTAAAAGGCAGCTCTTAACTAGAAAACTACCACTACATGACATCATAAGGTGGGAGAGAACATTTTGAGCTTTGGAGATGTAGACAAACTAATAATAAAGTATTTTTCAGACATGTGTAAATGAAACAAAACTCCAAACAATAGTCAATTTTGTGTAATATAGGACCTTTAAGACTGGATGTAACCTTCTTACTGCCGCTACATCTAACCTACTACCAGCTTTTATATAGTTTTTACACCTTCAGCCTTTTCCTGTCCCCTCATATCTGCCTGTGACTCCCCCCTTTATCTTCCTTGTTATTTCTCCCAGATTTCAACAGTGCAGGAAATGAAAGCGCACTGCCCTTCACCTCTCAGTAGGAGATAAAAGACCCACTAAACGGAAGACTCGCAACAAAGGAAGAAATCTCCCCAAAGTGTTTATTTAAAAGTAATCAAAAGACTGCACGGAGGTTAGACATGTTTAGCTAAACTCTTGGGAGTCCATTTTGGCTGGGAAAACTCCTGCAAGCTTGGAACTAGGGTTATCAAAAATCAGATACTAATCAGTACTTAAAGGTGCATTGTGCAGTTTTCTGGTGGAGGGTCCATTGCTTGTTTCTATGAAGATGTCATTATGTTATGTCGTTGCTCTGCCTGGAATGTTCCACAGTATGACATGAAACAGATCTACCTCACATTTATTCAATTACAGGTGGTTTTATTGCTCAAAAATACCTAGAAAAACAGCGATTCTGAGCAGGGTTGCCTCTGCACAGATCTGACTGTTTAAACTTGGTCTGTTTTGGTGTCCATGAAGATAAAAACCATACTGTGAAACATTCCAGACAAAGCTATAACTTAAATTTCCATGGAGAAAAGCATTTGACGGACCCTCCATTAGAAAAGTTACACAGTGCAGCTTTAAACCAGCATTGATACATATTCGTTTGAGTAAGAATCAATACAAAAAAATTGCATAATCAGGACAAAATTTGACCGTTCTTGAACAGTTTTATAATGATCTTGTGCAGAATTGGCAAAAGACCACATGGTGACATAAAGAAAATAGTATTTTGTGTTGAAAATTACAGTCTATTGTCTTTATTTCTTATCTGATGTATCGAAATTGGTATGAAGTATCAACCATTCCTTCGTATCAAATTTGAGTTTGAAATATTAGAATCATGGCAACACATTTTAGAATGATTTTGAACTCTTCCAAAACTAGTATAACTCAGAATGATAACAAACCAAGACTGTGGTTTGTTGAAAATTAGACTCTATTGTCCAAAAAAAAAAATCATTGTAGCATCAAATTCGGTAGACTAATGTTGATCTTTATCAGAATTAGTATCAAGGAAACCACAGAGGACATATCAAAGTCAATATCCAATATCAAGCTTATTCCTTAGTACTGAAATAGAATATATTGTGACAACACTACTTGGAAGCTGCATGTTTGTTGGTGGTTCTTTATCTGTGTCCCCTCCTAACCTCCAGGCCTGTATCAGAAGTGGATGATCTTCCTCTCATAGGGTGCATAAAGAGGCTTAAGCCCGCGTGATCCTGGTCTCTGTTTGTTTAACCTCTGTGTAGCTGTTTGAGCATGGCTAAGCTTGGTCCACAACAGCTCAGGACTTCTCAGAGTCTGTGATAATGTGACCAACCAGACATAGAGTAGTAGAGCATGGGCTAGGAGCTTTTGTATAGAGATGGTGTTAAATGTCCTAAATTACACAAAATTGAAGCTTGTGAGTTTTAAGACATGTTATAATCCTGTTACCTCATCAAAAACATACCTGAAGTTGTGTTTTGTTTCATTCACACGTTTGAGTAATCCTTTATTAGTCTGTTTACATCTCTATACCCCCAATTACGCTGTTCCACCTTGTGATGTCATGAAATGGTAATTTTGAAGTTAACAGCTGCCTTGTGTCTTAAGTCCATTAGAGATAAGCAATTCTAGGACTGAAATTATCTAAATGAATCAAGTGAAGGTGTATGGAGTTTAAAAACGCACTTCCTGTATTACAACATGACATCACAAGGTGGGACAGAGTGTTTTTTATTTGAGAGAAGAACTCAGCCTAAATATGCAGTTTGTATGTTAAACATGTGAATAAAGCACAACACAAGTCCAGTTATGTTTGTGATGAGAAAACGATATAACATCAATCAGAAAATAGAATAATATAGGCCTTTTAAAGATCCATTATGCAACATTTTGGTGTCCGGTTCACTACTTCTCACTATGACATTTAAATTTAATTTATTTTCATGGAGGCAAGCACCACAAGGCCAAATTACAGGTCAGAATTGTGGATAGACAGGTCCACTCGCAGAAAGAATGCATGCTTTTCAAGGTATTGAAAAAATGCAAGATAAATGAGTTTAATGCCATACTGTGGAATATTCCTGGCAGCTACATAAATGTTTTGAATTTGGACTGCATAGTTTGTTGCAGAGAATGTTTGACTATATTTACAAAACCATATGTTCTCTGGCATATTCTATTACTGACTTTTCAGGACAATCTTATTTATTTTGTTGGTCTCTTGTTCCTCTTTAAATTCAATAAACACTGCAGTCGTTTTGCATTGTTCATTTCCATTGAGTGTGTGTGAAGTCATGTGCATTTTGTTTGTACTTCCACTTTGTTTACTGTCTATTTACTTCTGTTAAGACACAGATTGTATTTGTCCACATCTGAAAATGCCTCTTGCACTCATCACATTACATCAACAACAAATAGAATGGTCTGTTTTTGTTTTGGCTTAAACTGAGTGTGAAAAGTGCTTTTAGACTGAATACAGTGTTAACTCTACCAGAAACACTCAGCCCTGAAGCACTGCACTTTAAGGATTATTTCAGCTTTTCTTCTGTTTGGGACTGTTTATTCCTTTGCATGCACATGGTAATGATGTTGCAACTAAACAGGCTTGTCTGTGTAAACTTACCTCATTGGTTCTTGCTGTTATCCTCTGCCCAAATCCATTAAGGTCTTATTCCAGCCATGCATCTTTGAGTCTTGATTTGAAATTGAGCGCTTCTTATTTTACATGTGGGGACCATCCTCCCACAGCTGGCATTCTTCTTCTAGAAGTTTGTGACCACATTTTTAGTCCTCTATGTGGGGGGTAGCTGGAGTGGGATGACAATATTTGGATGATATTATGGTAGTTCATCTGAAATTTACTAAAATAAATATGTAGTTTATGTAATTATACTAAATATTCGTTGACAGTAGCTCAGTTGGAGTGGGTTCCATTGATGAATACTGTCATGCCCGGGACACTTAATCCACCTCGCCCCCAGTGTCTGTGTACACTGGTGTGTGGGTGTGTGTGTGGTTCCTTAATGTGAAGCGCTTTGAGAGCCTTGAAGATGCAAAATTATATATACTATTCACCATTTACCATTAAATATCCTGGTTGATGTCAAAGGCTCTGTATGTAACTCTCTGGAGGTGACACCTGCCTCCCCTTTCCATGGAAACAGAATGTTAAAAACATACTTTGGAACATAATTTATGGAGATAAAGGAGTTTTATGTCATACTTTGAAAGAGCTAAATGAACAACACTTCCATGGAAACAAGCAGGAGGCGGCCCTCCTCCAGGCCAAATAAGAGTTTGCTTTTTGAAGAGATTCAAGGCCACATTAAGGACACCTATTTTCATATGTTTTTCAGTGCAATATACACAACCAAAAAAAAAAAAACAAAAAAAAAAAAAGATTATTACAGCAATTACTTTTTTGTTTAAGAAGCTACATATTGTGGCTTTAAATAAATACACAATGCATGGGTAAACTCTCAAATTAATCACAAAAGTGCAGAAATATTCCTTTATACCACTGGAAATGCTACACTGCAAGTTTGTTTAATTTTTATCTGTTGATTTTGTTGCCTTTTAATTTCTTATTATTTCAAACTCCATATTCTAATTTGGCACAAACGGCAAATGCTATATTATACATTTTTTGATATAATGCCAAACCCCACTCCTATAAGCTCGTGTTTTAAACCATGTGTGCTTATGGACTGACCCACATTGACCCATTGTCCTTCCTGGCCCTCCACTGCCCCTTCAACTTTGTTTGTCCATTTAGTCTCATTTAAAAGTGATTTAAGTTGAGCCATCTGGCAACACAGTCTCCTCCCATGATCGTCCCACACTGGACTGGACACAAGCCTTTGTCTCCATATTTGTTTGTTCTTTCCACAAAAAGATTCCTAAAAATTAGTTTTGAATAACACACATTGTATTGTTTCTTTGTAGAGGTTTGGCAAAAGGCATTTGTCTCAAACTTTATTCCACTGTGTCTGCCTTCTACTTGGAAGTCTTGTGCAAGCATCGTGCCTGCTATTTTCAAATTTGTCTTCCTAATAGCCAGAAGTGGAGGATGGATTGTATGACTTGTATGACCAGAGTTGAAATTGGGTCAATGAGAACGACACAAGATGAGATTTTGACATACTTTGTACTTTTATTAATATTTTTGTTGTTATATTTTTTGAAACTACAGCTTCTGAAGAGGACCTGTGTTTAAACCTTTTTTGTCCAGTTCAAACTAGACAAAATCTTGTGGTGTATGATTTTGTTCAAGAGATAAAACCTAAAATAAGACGGCTTATTGTGTATTGATTACTGAAACAATAACATATGAAAAAAAAAAGTCAAATTCAAATAAACTTTTTTTTATGTGAGTTATAAACTTGTAAATTAGCTTCCAAATATTGAGTGTATAGGGAATAAGGAATGTCATTTAGTAATTTGGGCTAAGGAAGGAATCAAACTACTAACCTGTACATTACGTGAACCCCATGAGCCCCTAAGTTAAGCTCTCCAGAATAAACATACTCTCTCTCCCTCTCTCTGTCTCTGTCCCTGCCTCTCTGTCTCTCTCTCTCACTATGTCTCTCTCTTTCTCTGTATCTCCCTCTCTTTCTCTCTCTGCCTCTCTCTCTCTGTCTCTCGGTCTCTCTGCATCTCTCTCTCTGCCTCTCTCTCTTTCCGTATCTCTCCCTGCCTCTCACCCTCTCTTTCTTTGTCTCCCTCATTTTCTCTGCCTCGCTCTCTGTCTCTCTGTCTGCCTCGCTGTTTCTCTCTGCCTGTCTCACTCTCTCTCTCTCTCTCTGCCTTTCTCTTTCTGTCTCGCTCACTTTTTCTTTGTCTCTCTGTTTCTCTCTGCCTCTCTATCTCTCTTTGACTCTCTCTCTCTCTGTCGCTCTGTGAGTGTGTCTCTCTCTCTCTCTCTGCATGTGTCTTTGTCTCTCTCTCTGTCACTCTCACTGTGTCTTTGTCTCTCTCTTTCACTCTCTCTCACTCTTGCTTTCTGTCTCCCTCTCTCTCTGTCTCTCTCTCACTCTCTGTCAGACTGTCTCTCTCTCTCTCTCTCTCTTTGACTCTCTCTCTGACTCTCTCTCTCTGTCGCTCTGTGTGTGTGTGTCTCTCTCTCTCTCTCTGCATGTGTCTTTGTCTCTCTGTCTCTCTGTCGCTCTCACTGTGTCTTTGTCTCTCTCTTTCACTCTCTCTCTCTCTTCTCGCTTTCTGTCTCTCTCTCTCTCACTCTCTGTCAGACTGTCTCTCTCTCTCTCTCTCTCACTCTCTTTTTCTGTATCTCTCTCTCTCTTTCATTTTTAAAAAACTCCATAACTAGCCGTTCAGGTCTGTGTTAATAAACCTGAATCCTGCATTATTTTAACACGCATGGCCCTTCATGTTCAATTGGCCTAAATTAGCCGTTGCTAATGAGTGCGGCGCTAGCCTGTAAACGGCGAGGTCGTTAAAGACTCACTGTAAATGGGTTCTCATGTGGCTCCGAGCTGCAGAATGCTAAACAGGTCCGCGTTGGCTTGCTTACCTCCCATTCTAACACTAAAGAGCTGCTCAGACGGTGCTATAGAATCCTTTACGGTGCAGATAACGAGCTAAAAGGCTGTCCCCATGGCCCTGGTGTGGAACGGTGGTATGCTGATTGTGAATGTGCACACCCCTCTCGGCTCCTGTGTTGGTGGTCCTGGAATGGCACCAAGATCACCCGCCTGCTCCGTAATGTGAAAGTGATTAGTAGCTAGTGTGTGTTTTTTCTTTTCTTTTTTACAGTGCGCCTAAGTGTGGAATAACAAAGGCGAATGTAGGTCATCCGCAAGTCACTGGTGCACGATGTGACCAAGGAATTCGTAGGTTTATTACACAAGTTGGCCAAGTTGTTGAGTTAAAGGTGCATTGTGTAACTTTTCATCTGGTCGTCTCCAGATGTTATCCCTTTGCAAGTACTGTATTTTTCGGACTATAAGGTGCACTTAAAATCTTAAAATTTTCTCCAAAATCAACAGTGCACCTTATAATCCGGCACGCCTTATGTATTCATTCTGGTTGTGTTTACTGACCAAGAACCAATTTTATGTGGTACACCGTGCTCAAAAAACTGTCAAAATGTTTTAGTATGACTTTGGTAAACTACAAAGCCGAACCGCTTGATGGATTGTCGGAGCATTACAGCTACCGTAGTCAGGAACTTCACGGAGTAAGTCATATCCTTTAGTCCTGACTCAAAGAGCGAACTGTTTTTTTCAGCATTTATTTTTTATTTATTTAAAACATTATTACTCAATGTATATTTAAGTCCTCCTCATAGGAAATAAAAAAAATAAACTTAAATTATCCACCCACATTCACATTCATAATACACATTCACCAACACAGAGAGGCAACACCGGACGAGTTACGCCATGATCTGCCAATGATTCGTGGATGCCTGGGCTAATGGATCAGTCTCAAGAGTCGCCCGATTGTTTTGCTTAATGCGCCTTATATTCCAGTGCTCCTTATATATGAAAATAGACGAGAGAATTCAACATTATTGATGTTGCGCCTAAAATCATTTGAAAAAATACGGTTATGTTTCACAGTATGACATTTAATCTTGCATCTATTCAGTTACTGTGTTTTTATCCATATACATGTCTTGGAAACAGACATTCTTGCTGTGAGTAAGGTCACCTCTCCACAGATCTGACATGTAACTTGGCTCAAGGGAGATATAGTTTAATTTAATCTGAAGCAATAACACATCTATGGAGAAAAGGAGGTTGTGGACACCAGAAAAGTAATTCACATAGTTCACGTTTAGATATGCTACAGACTCATGCTAGAGTACTGTGCAAAGTCAATGAATGGCTATGGACCATCAAAGTAATATGCATCACTGGACAAACATTGACTAAAGGAAGGAAAATTAATGTGGAAAGCGCCTTCTAAATCTCATTAATGTTATTTTAGTCATTAAATTGAAAAATATTCATGAATTTGCATTAATTCACCGTGTGTTTTACTTCCCATGAAATTCATCTTAGTGTAAAATCCCCTTGCTATAACTTTCTTCCTCATTACGCTGGTTTAGGTTGAGTTTGTGTGTGTGTTGACATGTACAAGCCTGCTGTGTGTCCTCTGTCACATCTGGAGGCCTGTGGTTTTTTCACGAACTGCTAAATGAGGAGAAAACTGCTCCCAGCTGCCCCACCAACACTCACCTGGAGCAGAGGCAGCTTTCTTACACAGTTCATAGCCCCAAAAATGTGTATTTCTGTTTTATTTCATGCAACATCAAATTTGAATAAGACTTTTTTTCTTGCTAATGTGCTCTGCTCTGTTCTGCTCAATACCTTTTAACAAGCCTCACGCTGACAGGTCTTGGTTGACACTGTAGTCTGTGCACATGCATATCCTAGTACGTGCCAAATGTGCAGAAAAAACAAGATGGTACTAATAATTCATGAAGAAAGTAGAAGAGACATTTGCGGGCCAATTTTATCATTTTTTAAAGATGGTAAAGGTTATAACACAATTCGTCTGTCTGTATAACAGTAACTGATACTAAAACTAGTATCTAAACTAAAAAAGTCACATCAACAAGACAGAAATAAATCCTTCCTGAATAGTAATTTAGAATAATCTTGAGCTGTTTCAGAACAAGTATAAAACACAAATACCTGGATGACTGAGGAATTTTGTAGATATAACACCACATGGTAAGATAAAACGAAAGTACTATTTAATGTTGAAAATAACTTTTATTGTCCAAAGAGTGTTATTATCATGGTATTGGAATTGGTATCCAATATCAACCTCAGCATCGAAATAGAGTTTGAAATTTTAGTGTGGTTGTGGCAATCTATAGGCTTATATACATAATTAGAATGAAAGTGACAATCCATTGAGGTTCATTTGGTCTTCTTATAATTTATGTTATTAGGTTCTTTTTTCAGACCAAGAGTTTGTTTTCATACCTCTTAATTTTACCTGCTCCCTGCGGTCTTCCTCAGAGTGGTCAAGTGATGTTGCTGTAACATGTCTGGTCAGCTGATTTATACAGGTTTTGGTGCTGTCTTCCTATCGGAGGAGGCAGGATGACAACGACATCTGCAGTCCAACTTCCTCAGGACAGTATCCCAGGTGTGTGAGAGTGAAAAGGCCCTCTTGTCCCAGTTTATAGTCCATTGGGCACATTTCCCTGTTTCTCTTGCCTCTTTAATCCAGTGACGATGTTTGTTTTCCTCTGTCCCGGTGATGTTTGCTCCATTCCAGTCCATAATGTGGTTCTCTCTTTTACAGTGGTCAGAGATGGCCAATTTGAGTTCTTGTTCTGCTTTGTGTTTTGTTGCTCATGTGCACGCCTTCTCAGTTTCCTTCTCGCATTCTGTCCTGTGTTCGTTTTTTGTGTACTAAATGCCCTCCCTTTTTCCCGGATGTATTTTTTATTGCAGGACAGGCAGGGTATATGACAGTATGACATTTATGCTCCGGTTCTATTTTATCTTTTGGGTGGACGAGTAATTGTCTGAGTTTTCTGTATGGTTTCACTGGTGTATTGATATTGTGTTTTCTCATTGTCCCTCTACACTTTTTCTGTTATACCCCTTATGTACAATAATGTTACCTTGCCTGCAGACATGAGGAAGACCGTTTGTGAGCAGTCGAAACTGTCAGCTATGAAAACAAACTCTTGGTCTGAAAAAAGAACCTAATAACAAATAGCATAGAATCAAAGTGACTTGCATGCGTTTCATTCAGTTATGACTATTACAGGATTAAGAGCATTTTGATACTACTTTTTGTCCATAGATCACGATTTTACACTACCACTTTACTCTGAGCACATCAATTATACTTTTTTGCACCTTGCATACATAAATGGCATGTGCTTTCCAAAGACGCATACTTTATGTCAGTTTCCAAGGTTTCTTTTTTAAAAATCTTCATGCGATCCTTGCAGACTAACATTTAAACAAGCTCAAATCCTCAACACATGACATCTTCTCTTTTCTATTTAAGTGCCGCATTGTGCCGTTCCGTCCCAGTATAACCTCGGTCAGATGAAGAGCCGCCGATATGGACCGTTAAAGGCCAGTGTGCGCACAGCAGCAGTTACCACAGCCCTGCACATATGGTACAGTCATTTTCACCTCAGCCACAGTGGGACAGGGAGGCCACAGCACCCATCACCACCCCCCACTTCAAAAGCCCCCAGCCGCCCCTTCCCACAGGGCCCTCTCCGTAAGCACCATGGCTCGGAGCTGAAAAGCAGTTTTTGTCTTCTGTGACCCCTGTCTGTCGTTCCTATCAGCAAATCATAAAACATCTTCAACATTGGAGCAGAGCATTGAAAAGACAAGACAGAGTCAGCAAGATGGAAAAGGTTTGGGTCCCTGCCAAGAGAAACTTGTTTTGGTCATTTAACTGACCTTCACTAATGGATCGAAAGCATTATTTAACATCTCACCTCATTTGTATATGTCAGATTTGCACTGGAGTGGCTCTTCCCAGTGTCTAACCAGAAGGGCCATGACATGATATGTTATCAGTGGAGGTTTTTTGGGGCCCGGGTCAGTACCATTTAGCACTGCAGTGACTTCAACTACAGAGAGAGTCCATTAGCAGCTATCTCCAGACTAAAATAGAGCTTGGATGTCATCGCGTTCTTATCCCAGTTTATTTTTGCCTCATGTATTTATTTGTACTTATTTGTAACACAACATACTCACTATTTTAATTAACATTAGGGATGTAAGGATATCCAAATCGGTACGCTATTATCATGATATGCATCTTACGGTACGAGATTTTGGACAGGCTAATATAATTGTAAATGAGACACTTTTTTGCTTTTAAAATACCCTGACAATATTTGTGTGAGTTAATACTGTCATAATCTCAATTCAGTTCAACTAAAAAACATATTTCTTCATGCAGATTGCACTGATATGAATCATGGGATATGTATTCTCTGATGTTTATAAGCTATTGCTACTATAAAAAAAAATGCATTCAAGCAAAGGAACTTGTAATTCGATATATTGTGACAGCCCACGATATTATTGTGAGTTTTTTACAATACGATATCACAATATTGTTATTGTTACATTCCCACTTAACATGTAAAATCTTGAGCAGTTTTAACAAGACTTGTTTTAAAAGGTGCATGATGTACCTTTTCTAATGGATGGAGCATTCTTGGTTTGTCTCCACGAAGATGCATTTGCTTTTCCCATGTTATTAAACTTGCCAATCTTTCATCATCTTTTATTTCAGTTAGATGTTTTATTGCTTAAAAATACTTTGGAAAAGCATGCATTCTTTCTGCAAGTAGGATCACCGCTAGACAGATCTAGATTCCTTGTGTCTTCCCCCAAAACACAACAGCAGTATATAGTGAGTAGAGCAGGATTTGAACCACGAAGTTTATGGTTATAGAACATCCACTGTACCACGTACTCCACCATATGCTCCATCTATCTTCTACTGCAAATAATGTATAACTACAACTTGATGTTTTTTTTCCTCTTTTCTGCACATTCTTGGTCTCCTGCAGGCATACTTCTCTGCCGTATCACGTTTGTCACTTCCTTCCTCGGCCTGGTCTCATGCCTTTTCTTGCCCTGACAGGAAGAAAGCCTACCTTTTAGCCACGGAGTAATTTAAGGAGTTGTGTCTATCAAAGCGGGGCTCGTAACCAAGATTTAGACGGATTACTGCGTCTCACTGTTAACCTGCCATTTTGGGATTTCCAGGTTTAACACTTTTAGGTACAAGATACACAGGCCTACAGGAGACACATGCAGGCTACTGTTACACGCAATGGGACTCAGCTGTTTAATCCAAATAACTGTTTTTGATAGACTTAATGCTACATGTGTAAACTCGATTGGGATTTTAGTTTGATTATGAAGCTTTGTATCAGTTAGCATTGCAGTCTAAATTATAGGCATGGTAGTCATTACTTTAATATATTTGTGTATATGTGGTAAAAATAAAACTGACATTTGTTTACTTTCTGATCTTGAAGCGAAATAGAAAGTCACAGAGACACGCAGGTGATGGTGTCAGGCAAAGTTACAAGTTAGATCTGCTCACAGTAAGAATGTATGTGTTTTAAGGAAATCTAGAGCAATACTCATGTCTAAATATAGTCAAGTTTAATGCCATACTGTGGAACATTTTAGGCAAAGCAATAACATTTCCATGGAACTAGCACATACCCCAATACATCTTTTCTAACAAGAGGTGGGAACTTACAAGTTGTGACTTGGACTCGAGTCAAACTTAATTCATTATTTTAGAAAATACTTTCTCTTTACAGGCTTTAATTTTACAGGAACAAACTATGATATGTCCCTCCCACTTCTCTGTTTGTTACTTTGGTTTTAACTGAAGTACTGTGATATGGTCTCCTCAAATGTACTACAGTAACATACAGTACAATACCGTAAAACTGAGGGAACTACATGCACGTGCAGACTACACAACAAAATAACTGGTATTAAGTATGATTAAATCTTAAGTATTTCTTTTCTGACCGTAGTGATTCATACTCAGATCTTGTCAAGACATTTAAAAAGGAAAAAAAATGCATTTCTACAACTTTTATATATTCAAGTACAATTTAGTTTAAAAGTCATAAATTGCAAAAATCTAAGCTATATTTGGTATTGTGGTTTAAATACTTGAAATGACTTGCAGCTCAAAGCAGACAACTTGGACTTAACTTGGACTTATGGGCCAGTGACTTGAGACTTGACTTTTGACTTTGCCTGTATTTGACTTGGGACTTGACTCAGTCTTGGTCAAAGACTTGAGACTTACATGAAACTTGCAAAACAACGACTCTATTTTTAACTAATAATTATAGTTAAATGGGAAGGTCTGCCATTTTTAAAGATGCACTCTAAGACACACTATTAGGATTTTGTACCTAATTTCTTATGCAGTGACTAGACTAATTTCCAGACCAAACCAGGCCATGTTACAGGCCGGATCTGTGGAAAAGCAAACCCTTCACAGTCAGAATGCCTTTTTTCTAGGTATTTTTAGGCCATAAAACCAACTGTAATTTAATAAACGTAAGGTAGACCTATTTGAATGGCATACTGTGGAACATTCTACGCAGAGCAATGGCATATCCAGAGAAACGGGTGACGGACCACCAAACGAAAGGTTATGTAGTGCATCTTTAACGTGAGAGGGAGTTGTTAAGTTGTCATTTTATGCTTTTGGTTTGACCCCGTTACCAACCGGTCATGGTCAATGGCGTACCCTACTTTAGCTTTTGGATTCCTTGCCACCCATAACCTCTGGCAGAACATTCAAATGATAAATGAACAGATTAACAGACTTCATGGACGCACCACATGCAGGCACTTGGGTCAGTACGACTCCTCTCTTCATCTTTTATTCCCTCATTTAAATCATCTTGTCAGTGGCCAGTTTGGAAAGCCCCTGTTCCACCACAAACACAGAGTTCAAGTGCTTGTACCAGTGAACTCCCACACACTTAAGTGCCCCCAGAACAGAATGGAGCACTGCGGCTGGCCATGTGTCCTCTCTACGGAGTGGGAAAATGAAAAGGAAATGCCCCTATTGGGATCTATAAAGACGACACGCCCCTGGTCAGTAAGTGGGTACTGGACCACCGCGTTGGCCATGTTTTGTAGTAGGATGTTTTTGTTTGTTTTTTTTCTGAGAAGATTCATGATTTTGTTTAAAAAAAAAAAAAGTTGAAATCTGAACAAAGTTGACATTTGAAAGAAGACTGAAATAAACAAAATAGTTATTCAAAGTAAGGATAAAATAATGCAAGTTTAAAGGTGAACTATGTAACTTTCTGGTTGGGATTTAGTCACCTGCTTGTTTCTATGGATATGTTATTGCTCTGTCTGGAATGTTCCACAGTATGGCATTAAACAACTAACTTACATTTATTCAAATATAGATGGTTTTATAGCTCAAATACCCAGAAAAACATGCATTCTGACTGTGAGAGGGGTTGCCTTTCCACAGATCTGTCTTGTAACTTGGTCAGGTTTGCTCACTATGACGATGGAAAGATTTAATGCCATACTGTCCAGAAAAAGCAATAACATCTCCATGGAGAAAAGCATTTGATGGCCTCTCCATCAGAAAAGTTACACAATGCTCCTTTAAAGTTAGAAAAATAATTGTTTATGCCCCCTAGAGGGATGTATTGATCAAAAAAAACAAAAAAATTTTTTCACTTTTTATGAATTAGTGATTTATCTGCTGAATTCTAGAATCACCATGTGCATTTCAGAACATGTTTATATCTCTTTTCAAAGGACTATTATAAACTATTATCTATAATTGCAGCCTTTGCCATTTAGTAATTGCACAAACTGAAGTTGTGATTCGATTGCAATATAATGTGTTGCCCTATTTGTAGTGCCCATTGAAACAAATCACTTCTGTATTATTCTTGGTACAATCTTCTGTCATTCATTCATTCTGACTTTTGTTTTTCTCTCTATTCTCTGCGACATGTGCCTGTTTGAAGAAATGTTTGTAATTAAATCTCCCCATTATGTCTGTTTTGGTTCATTTATTGTGTCTATTTTAAGAGACTGGAAGAGTGAAAAGGGCAGGAGACAAAGAGCGCTGTTGTAGTGAGAGAAAATACGATTTGTCTTCTGTAATAGAACTGTAGAACTGATATCAGAGAGTATACAAAGTTTTTTTTTCTTTTTTTCAGAAATATAGTAAATATAGTGTGCATTTCTGTGCTGTGCCAACTCCACACTGCCAGCTCAGCTCTTGTAATCCTGTTTTACTTCATTAGAGGTATAATACTCCCTACAAGGAAGCATGGATAGACTGCAATAGTTTGAACTAGAAAATTCAGTCAGTGTCTTTAGGGTTCTTGTCTCTGGGGGCTGGGTCCTGCACTGAGGGTAAACAAACTTCTTGCATTGCAACACCATAATCATGTCCCTTTTTTGCAAGCTATTTCAACTTATTCTACCACAGTACTGCATAGAGAATAAGTGTTATCAGTTCATTTAGAGCAATAATATGATACTCTTCAAGTGCATGAACGTCAGTATTGGCTTATCTGAATGTAAAACTAGAATATTTTGAACACTACATTTCTTGTAATTTGTTACAAGATTTATTAGAAATTTTAACACAACTACAATGCAATGTCAATAATACCAATTGAATCAACAATTAGAGACATTTCCTGTTTCTGCTCTGGACTGAAATCATAAGCACAATGAAATAAAACTTATCAGAGCTTTGTCAATCCACATCTAAAATACACTGTCATTATATTGAAAATACTTTTGTGATATAATATAACTAGTCTAGCAGTATAGATATAAACAACAACTTCCTAAACTGTCCATTTAACTCTCCATTTAACACAAGGTGATTTTTAATTAAGCATCATCTGGACAGAATCTGAAGTGGTGGTCTGAATCAGAGAGGGTTATGTAAGTGAATGGCAGCAGAGCAAACAGGGCAGTTCATAAAGAGAAGGTGTGGAGGTGATGGGGGTTAAGGAGGTGCGGCGGGGGGCGGGCTTTGCTTTTACGACCCATGGCAAAAGGGTTTTAGCGGAAGAAGAAGAGGGAGCTGGACACACTGCTGCTAAATCTACTCTACTGGGGTTGAATAGGGGGACCCGGAGCCCCTCCAGTGTCAAGTGAATAACTTCTGACCTGCACAGGACTCTAATGGGGAGTGTGCTGAGATGTAAAGGAAGTAAGGGTGGTTGTGTTACAATAGTGTGGGAAGATTCTAATAATTGATTGAAAGATGAATGCATGGAGCTGGGATTTGTTTAATGTCCATTACAAAGACATCTACATTTTTAACAAAATACAGTCTTTATTGATAGGTGATGTAGAAAGGCTTCTCATAGTACTGTATCATTTCTATTTAAAACAATATTTTCCTGTGCTGTTATTTGCCAAACATGTAGTGTAATATCTACTCTGCATCTGTGCCTCAAGACAAAAGACAATTCTGTAGTCAAATAAATATTATTATTATTATTATTAAAGTACTGCTACTTCTACTTAGGGCTCTGTAGTTAACTGAAATTTTTATTTTTTTAAGATTAAGATCAAATCCTTTATCGTCCATGATCAGCTTTGTTGTTGTTTTTTTTTTTAAATTTAGAGTTATACAACCAAGCCATCCAAGCATGTGGTTTAGAGCAGAGTTCAGACTTCTGAGTACTATTTTAGATATTAAATGACAATGATTAAAAGTAATTTTTTGTAGACAAAATCTACTCTATTCTAAAACTTTGTGATTCATTGTCATATCATCCAACTCTACTTTACTCATATATTTCCTGCTTCTTATATGGCATTTATGCATTTATTTTTTATGTTCTTCAAAAATATTTATTTAGTTTTCCGTTACCACATGTTTCTGATTTTATCCCATAACATCTGAACCCCCTTGTATATCATTTCTCTTCTAGTTTTATTCATGCATCATATTGACAATGCACACACACACACTAAGCGAACATGGGTCCTCCTCTCTCTACAGGGGCTGTGACATGGTTTTAGGAGAAAATCTTGCTTTAAACTCTTGTAGAACAGACTTTTAATACTACGTGCCAGTGGGGGATTTGAACCAGGGTTGGTATAGGAGGTGAACTGAAAGAGGCAGCTCAAGCAGAAAGGCAAAGGGAGAGAGAGAGGTTAAGTGGAGGCAGGTGTCCCATGACAAAATCTCCAGACCCCCCCCCGTCTCCTCACTACCCCCCCCTCACCTCCTCCCCTTCCCCCTCACCTCCCCAGACTCCTGTCCGCTGAGACCAAGGCGAACCAGGCCAGGAACCAGGCTCTTGTTTGGTCCCATTCTCCCATGGCTCTGTGCATCTGATCTAATCTCCCTTAACTAAATTGCGCTCTATTCTTTTTTTTATCTAAGGTTTCATTCCTTTCTGTTGCAACTTAGACCACCTGGCTTTGCGGCTATGTAGGAACTGCGTTAAATCGTCTTGAATTTGGCAGCTTTCTCACCAGACTTGCTTGATTCTTGACACATCTGGCAAATTAAGTTAGCTAGGTTGAAGAATAGTCCTCATAGCTCGTTCCAGTTACAAGTGCTTGGTATGTCTGATTGCCGTAATCTAATTTGGCTTAGTGTTATCGAGCATTTCCTTCAGTGTTGTAATAATACATCATCATCTGATTAATCAGATTTTCTGTTCATTCATTCCTTTGCTGTAATTCCCACCAGTTTAATTTAATTTCCAAAAATGGATATAGACTCCGACGCTTGGCAGTGACTTTGGTGTCTTCTATTGAATCGTCTACAAATTGGATGAAAGGAATGCGCAGAACAAAACCCAGTCTGTTGATTCATTTTATTTTGAAGTTAAACGGTTTAATATTAGGATGCCTGCGGAAAGATTATTATTATAAAACTGTATAGGAACATAGGCAGGCGATTCTCTATAATTACTGTGCTATTTTTGGTAACATGTTTGGAAGCTGACTGGATTTGCTTAAAGTGCGTTGTGTAACTTCTGGTGCAGGGCACGTCACATGCTTTGAGATGTTTTTGCTTTGTCTGAAATGTTTAACAATATGGTATCAAACCTTTCTATCTTCATGGAGACCAAACCAGACCAAATTAAAGGTCAGCTCTGTGGAGAGGCAATCACTGTAGCAGTCACTGTGCCTGTTTTTCTAGGTATTTTTGAGCTATAAAACCACCTGGAATTGAATAAATGTAAGGTAGAGCTGTTTAATGTCATACTGTGGAACATTCCAGGGAGAGCAATGACATATCCAAAACAAGCAGGTGACAGACCCCCAACCAAAAAGTTACATAATGCACCTTTTATGTTGCACTCATTATATGTTTCCCCTTTACATTGGAGGATTATGGTTGTAGTACATTGTGCATAACTGGAATTTCTTTGGGTATATTCTCTGGATCGGCTAAGAAACAACAAAGAATAAAGCGTTTAAAAGTTAATTTTACTTAATAATTTTACCTCAGTAATAAAACTGAGATTTCCTGCACAAATGGTTGGTTTTCTCGTGACAGCGCAGACATCATAACTTTTATTTGAATCCCTGTTATACTTTTAAGAGTTTAACTGTGATGGATATATGAGTCCATCCAGTCAGTGAAATGGTTTATGGTGCCTGTGAGAGACAGGGCCATATCTTCACATCTTTGTCTGTCTGAACTAATAATACTAACTGCAACTAACTTTTAAGCAAAAAATTATAATCTTACTCTTACTTGATTGAAGAAAATATATCCTTTATTAACTGACAATTAAGTAATTATAAGACCACTCACCCTAAGGTCTTGATAAATTAATCCTTCTGTATGCTCTTATATTGTTCTGTAGTCACATATACATACAGTACCTTGTGGACATTGGTTTCTAACATGTCTCTTATCACATGGTTTGAGGTGGCAGCAGGTTTTGTATTACATTATATTACAGCACATTACTTGGAAACAGCTACATGGACAATAAGACTTGTGTTTGCCGGTAAGAAAAAGCTCCATGATGCGTGCTGTTTTTGTCTCTTTAGTCATTAGTATATGTCTAAGAATAGTAAAACAGCAGCTGTGTGATCTTAAATAAATCAAAGCTAATGGGTTTATAACATTTGTTGTGGCATTTTAGTGTAATACAATAAGGCTTAGTGTATTTTATGACTTTATATGAACTTTAACATGTTACACTAACAAATGGCAATTTAGTTAAAATAAGAAAACCTTGTATTATGAGATGTGTTCTTTTTTCAAATGTTGTTATTACCTCAAAGGCTGTGTCTGAATTTCTACCCTAGCCTCTAGCCCCTCACTCAGTACATAGACCAGCACTATTTAGGAGACTGCATTGTACCCTCATTCAGAAAGGGATCCGCTTTCATTCATACGTGTTGTGTCCAGTTGAAGACCTGTTGCTGTCCGCTCTTTATTTCTGAATCTGGCCATGCACTGTGGTCTGTACCAACTGATTTAATGATCATTGCTGTCCACTACTTTTCAAGATGCACTGTGGGAAATCTACTACTTTCTTTACCAACATGACATGACATAACTTTCTGTATAGTGCTTTATGTAGAGAATGATATATATATGGATATTCTAACACAGGCAATATCAACAACCTCATGATTGCTGAAGTGAACAGTCTCTTAGTTACATTAAAATTTCATCATACAACATTGGTCTAAACTCTGCCTTCCTTGTGGGTTACATATGCGGACAGAAATATATGCTTAAGCTTAAATTAAACACTGATAACAGGGTCTCCAGTCTTAAGCTCTGCATTCTGACCGGTCTGTGATAAAGAAGCAGACCTGATTGATAAGTTATCAGGCTGGAAGTAAGGACCAGCTAAATACTTGCATGGGAATGTTACAAACTTATCCATTGTTCACGCTACTACGAGCTTTCAGATAACAGCACATGTAGAGTAGGTGCTATTAATCATTCCACTGTTTCTCTTTATGACCTCTTGGATATAGCTGAGATATATTTGTATTACTGTATTTCTATATTTTTTTATTCGTTCTATATTTGATCATATTTACTTTATTACTTGTACATATACATTTGTATTATTATACTTTATTTGACATAATCTCTTACTACTTTTTGCTACTTATTTTGAATTTATTATTACCATTTGTACAAATAATTTTGGATCAATAAAGTTTGTCTAAGTGCTCGCATAGGGCTCCAAGGTTTATATAGCGAAGACTGCACTTCTTTGGAACATAGTTGATATGTGATTATACAAGTATAATAACAATTCGGTTTTAATAATGTACAGAAAATGCTTTGTCTAAGTTTGCAGTGGCCTATAGTTGTGATCTTGTTCGGAGACAATGCCAAACGATGGAATAGAAAGGGTACGGAGGGGTTAGGAGGTTAGTGCATCACTCCGGTCAGCTGCAGAAATGACTTCTCCATGACTCTTGGGTATGTGATCCTGGCTGAGCCCTGGGATATCCTCTGTTTATGCTCTGGCAAAGTCTCTTAGATTAGGCCGCCTGGTATTCACCTGATTAAAATGACCTTCTTGTGTAAACTTAGCTGGGTGCAGGCTTGAGAGCGTAGCACACATCCACCAGCACCTCTGGGACCTCAACAGTTCTGTGAGAGTAATTAATGGACAAATACACACACGCATGCTTTAGAGTACACTGTGCATACCAGGGCATGGGCCAGTCATGGAGATTATAGACTAAAGCCCTCTGCAAGAAGCAATATTAGCAAGACAAGGTGGAACATTTTCTTTGTAAATAATATGAAGTACAAAGGCAATTTCACTTATTGAAATCAGCACAGATTATAAATGTATTTTTGTCAAATGTAATTTAAATGTTTCCAATACTTATTTCAATATTATTTATAAATTTTTTTTAGTTTTATTTATTTAAAACTAAAACATTGCACAGATGACATTGATCTTGAAAATAAAATATGCTAGAAGTTAACAATCTAACAACCACATCCCAAATTTGATGTTTACAAAATCCAAGTAAATGCTGGGTGATATGACAAAAATAAATAATTATGACTTTCAGTATTACAAAGCATGTTTTATTTATTTATGTGCTATTTAACACAAAAAACAGTCAGATTTGGTGCTTAAATTTGTAACTATGCTACAAACAAAATGCTTTTTCCTACCACAGGATTGGTTCTTAAATCATTTGCATAAATTTTTCTTATTTATTATTTGAAATAAATGTTCTTTTTCACAGTATTCTGCATTTGATATGGTTACATTACTGAGTGCTGAACTGTAGCCGACTCTGTCTCAAACCACAAATTCCCTCCTATTTAAACCACAGCTTTTCTAAACTAACGTCATTCAGGCATTTGGAGAAATACAAAACTAGCATACCTGCGTAATATCCCTCTTACGTCCATTGTCATCTCTGTGCATAGTCAGATGTCAAAAGCAGGTGAGTGGATTAACCAGCAGACGCCCAAGGCCAGTTCAGACATTGTTTAGTTTGCTCTATCAATCACCTGTCTACTCCTCATGTTTGGATATATTTACTCTGTACCCCTTTATTTTTACAGCCTACCCCAAGGATATGTCTTTTCCCCCTCTTTGTTCTTCCTATTGTCCTCTTTACATCTTGTTTTATGCTCTGGGGTCAAAGTTCGGTTGTGGTTCTCGTTTTGACCCGAAAAGCCGCTGTCTGCAGTCTCATCTTCTAAGAGCCCCATGCGTTTCAAGTTGTGGGAGCATGCTGAATGTCTCTCTCATGGGTTGTATATCATGTCTGACAGCTGTCGCCATGGTAATGCAGTGTCTCCTTTTAAGGCCTTCTTGCCATCCTTTTGCCTATCTACTTAATATTATAATGCTCAAAAGTCTGATAGAGTATTAGTGTAATTCTCTTCATGGAGATGTTATTGCTTTGTGTGGAATGTTTCACAGTATGGAATTAAACCTTTCTATCTTCATGGAGACCACATCAGACTAAGTTACTGGTCAGTCTGTGGAGAGACAACCCCACTCAGAGCCAGAATACCTGTTCTTCTCTGTATTTTGGAGCTATAAAACCACTTAATGAATTGAATAAATGTAAGGTAGAGATGTTTAATGTCATACTATGGAATAATTCAGGCAGAGCAATGATGCATCCATAGAAGCAAACAGGTTACAGACCCTCAACTAAAAAGTTACACAGTAGATCATTAAACTTAATTGTATAAATAGAACTGTAAGTAATAGTAATAGTAAATTTAAAACTGTTTGAGAAGAATAATTTTAAAACAATGTTACAATCTGGCCATAAAACAACAGAAATAAGAAAAATGGTAGTTGAAGCAGTTTTCGCACTATTTCGAGACATTAATCTTGATGTCTTACTTTGGTGTTGATTTATATTGGCGTGTCAAAGGTGGGAATGCACTGCAATAGACCTTGGTATGCTGTCTGCTGAACCAAAAATCAAATTAGAAAAGTTTGAAGTTGAAGTAGTGTTTAGACTTAGACAAACTTTTGATTCACTAGAGAAATTATTTGGACACAGTAGCTCATACATCACAAAATATTATAAAAACAAAGAGCAAAAATGTAAAGTTGTAATGTCATCCCATTATTGGAAGGTTGCTGGTTTGAAGCCCTCACCCACCCACTCCATACTGCTTGGGCAAATTTAACTTAAATTAACTTAAGTTTAAAATGTAACTTAATTGTAATGATTAGAAGAAAGTTTCATTACATATAATTGTATTTTTTTATATATATTTATTTATTTATTTCATTCATAAAGCATAAAAAGACATCGACAGTGTCACAACATCAGACACACAAGAAATGAATGAAAAGGAGCAGAAAGAAGAAAAAATCTTAGGCAAGGCAAGTTTATTTGTATAGCACAATTCATACACAAAGTAATTCAAAGTGCTTTACAGAATAAGAAATACATTAAAATCATAATAAAAACAAATCAAAACATAAATAATCATGAAGATTAAAATAAAAAAATAGAGACATAAATTGGAGATAAGAGTGCGGAATGAAAACCTTTCAGTTATATGCACAGTTAAACAGAAATGTTTTGAGCCTGGATTTAAACAGCGTCACAGAAGAGTCTGTCTCACATGTTCAGGAAGACTGTTCCAGGTTTTAGCTGCATGAACCTGAAACGCTGACTCCCCTTGTTTAGTCCTGACTCTGGGCACCAGCAGGAGGCCGGTCCCTGAGGTCCTCAGAGTGCGAGATGGTTCATATGACACTAACATGTCACAGATGGACTTTGGTGCTCAGCCATGGAGAGACTTGTACACAAGCAGAGCTGCTTTAAAGTCTATTCTCTGAGGCACAGGAAGCCAGTGCAGAGACCTGAGCACAGGACTTATGTGCTCGTACTTCCTAGTTCGAGTAAGGACCCGAGCTGCAGCGTTCTGGATGTTCTGCAGCGTCTCACAGCTCGTTTGGAGAGACCAGTGAGCAGACCATTACAGTAGTCTAACCTACTGGAGACAAACACATGGATAAGTTTCTCCAAGTCTGCTTTATACAGTAAACCTTTGATTTTTGCTATGTTTTTTAGATGGTAAAAGGCTGCAGATGTTATTGATTTGATGTGGATGTTAAAGTTCAAGTCTGAGTCCATTATTACCCCGAGATTTCTTGCCTGATTTGAAGATTTTAGAGAGAGAGACTGGAGGTGACTGCTGACACTGTCCCTTTGTTTCTGTGGACCAAACACTATGACTTCAGTCTTGTCAGAGTTTAGCTAGAGAAAGTTGTTTTGCATCCACACACTGATCTGTTGGATGCAGTGACAAAGTGAGTCCACTGGTCCATAGTCTCCTGCTGCCAGAGAGACGTAGATCTGAGTGTCATCCGCATAATTGTGGTAGGACACATTATTGCTGCTTATTAACTTAGCTTATTAAATCTTATGTTATCTACCCCCCTTTCCTTTTTCAAGACAATACATTAACACCGATGGTTACTAAACATTCCATATCAGTTCAGGTACAATTACTGATCAATTGCAAACAGTAATCTTCACTATTATACAAAACAACTTAGTTTTCTTTTTCACACATACACACTGCATTCGATTTTATATGTTTTTTAAATGTCATCATTGTACTTGATTCTTTTATTTCTTTGTCAAGATGTGTTTTTGATGCTGAAGCTGAGCCTAGATGACACAAAATTTATTGCAAATCAAAAGGTAGAGCAGTCAGCCTACTGTTGGGACTTTCCTATACCTACTCCATACTGCTATTTCAGACATATTTCACTCAAGAAGGAAGAAGTTTTATCACCACCTTCAAAACTGCTTTTCTGAGACTTGACCATGACTGATCCGTAACCTTGCAACACTATACACTATAATGCAGCATAACCTTGACTTCACCCTAATACAATAGCCCCATATACCCCTGGTTCAAAGCATATTGTTCATGCTTCCGTATCGCATTATCAGGCCAGTGATCAAAACCTCACAACAGGTAGCGCCCTGCAAAATTTACTCTAAATCAAAAGGGCACCCCCAACCTCGCATATATATTACCCCGGTCAGCAAGACATAACATAAGGTTTTGCAATATGCATTCAAATGAAAAATCATGCTTAAAGGTGCGCCACTTTGACTCCATTTTGTTTTGTTTTTTTCTAGGCCAGGTCAGATCTGTGTAGAAGTGGACCTGCTCACAATTATAATTCATGTTTTGGCAGTAGTATTGAGAAAGAAAAAACTGTAATTGAATAAATACAGGATATATTTGTTTATTGCCATACTGTTTAACATCCCAGGCAAAGTAATAACATCACCATGGAGACAAGTAGATGGCAGACCCTCTACCAGAAAAGTTACGCAGTGCACCTTTAATAAATATGATCCTAAATTAGTAAGTTGGTATTGCTATAGTTGCCATGGCAGTTGGTTTCCTTGGTGGGATACGGCGTTTTGGAGGACACTGGGAGGAGTGGGAATTCCAAGACAAAGGCGTCCAGTGGGGATGGAATGCCGATGTCCTGCTGAGCTAATCCTCACTGGAAGAATAAGCCAAATGTGGAGACTTGAGTGGGAGCGGGAGGACACTACAAAGATACCAAGGCAAGGTCTCATGGTGCAAGCAAAAACGGACAAAAAGGAGAAAAAAAAATCACCAAAAGTTTCACCTGCTTTCTCGGCATGCCGTTGGGGTGATCTGGGTTGGTGCGCCGGTGGTCCAACTAGTGTCTGTTGGGTTCGCGGGGCAGTGGGAGTTAATAAGACAGCTGTGCCATTGGAGAGGTGCTTTTCACAGTCTTCTATGGCCCAGACTGCTCCAGTCTATTCACTGCAAAGAAGAACAAGTAATGCCATTTTCACCCACAAGAGCCGTTTATATTGAAACAACGGCCACCTCTACGGGCTTTGTCTGTTCACCAAGTACGTTTAACCCTGTCCTCAACTGTTCATATCAGTGTGTGCTCAGAATGCATTCAGAAATATGCATGTTTAGTACTGTAAGAATGAGATAATTTGCAAGATTTTTTTTTATCTTTCAAAATTTTTACAACTCTTATAAAGTTGAGATACTAGCTACAAAATGTTTCTTATTTTTTGTACTGATATGTTAAAGATTTTTCCTGCATTAAAGTACTTTTTAATTTTGTGCTTCCTATTACACATTACAAAGGAGGTTCTTAAAGGTGCGTTGTGTAACTTTTCTGGTGTAGGGTCTGTGAAAGGCTTTTTACCTTGGAGATGTTATTGCTTTGTCTGGAATGTTTCTGGTATGGTATTAAACCTTTCTATCTTAATGGTGACCAAACCAGACCAAGATAGATGTATTTTTGAGCTATGAAACCACCTGTAATTGAATAAATGTAAGTCAGAGCTGTTTGTCATACTGTGGAACATTCCAGGCAGAACAATGACTTATCCATAGAAACACGCAGGTGATGGACCCCCAAATAAAAAGTTACATAGCGCACGTTTAGTACATATTTTCTTCAGTAGTTAAATTGAATAGTGATTATTAATCAATGCCAGATTTGCCTTGCACACAAGCTCCATTATATTTTATTGAATACAGAAAATCCACATTGAAAATTGATTGTCAATATAATTATTTACAAAGGCATAAAGTAGACCAGAGTTTTTTAAGGCCAGAGCCCCACTGTGAAATTAAATGATTACAATCATAAGTCAGTGACAAAACACATTAAATCATTGTTTATTTGAATTATTTGTTGGGACTTTGGTCTCAGTTTCACTAAAGGATCGTGTTTTCGATTAAATAGGCTGTGTCGTAATTTTTAAAACATGTCTTGAAATCATCTGTTTTATAAGGTTGAGTTACCAGCTACAAAAGGTTTTCTATTTTAGTAAACATCATTTCAAGATGGGAATTGCCAAGGTTATACAGAAAATCCACATTGAGAAAGTATTGTCAATGTAATTATTTAGAAAAGCATAAAATAGACCAGGAGTTACTGAACTTTTTTCAAGCTAGGACCCCACTGTGAAATTAAATGATTATAAGAAGAATAACTAAGTTAGATTTTGCATTGTCCATTTGAATTGTTGGTTTGGTTTGTTTGGTTTTGTTTGGTTTGGGACTCTGGATTTCACTAAGATGGTGTTTTCAGTTAAATAATAGACTAACTGTCATAAGTTTTTAAAGATGTCTTGAAATCATCTCTTGACCCACAGCTCAGTGCAACTCCAAATTTGGTATCCACTCAGATATTCTATGTATTCTACTATTCATTTTACTCGTTGTACTTTATCATGGTAGAGAAGATGAATGCATTTATCAGAGCGGTCCTTTGTGCCTGAGAAAATGGCTAGAACGTGTCTAAACTTGGTGATCTAAAGCAGGTCCTCTGAGCCTGTATGCAGATGTTGGAACAGCCAGGAGCATTAGCCCTCCTCTACGACAGTAAGCAGACCACTGTGCATGGGACCCCAAAACGCATGACAAAACTCACTATTATATACTATGACCTGACATGCTGCAAGGTCCATTTATGAAATACTGAAATCATTGCAGCAGTCAGATAGCCATTATACACAGTTTCACCTTTATGCATTCATTTCAGTTACGATGCATCTTGGATATGTCAGCATGGTCTGAGGCAGTGACACAATGCATGCACGCTTTTGGGTTTCTCGATGCCGTCTTCTGATTGGTTGGATCCAAAGCATTTCCTGTCCTGCTTCCTGCCCCGACCCTCCTGGTTTGGTCTCGTCCCGTAAGAGGGGGGCTTGAAGTAATTAGGCGAGATCCCCAGGGACTTCGCCTCCCTCCTGTGCGTGCTCCGCTCCATTTTTCACAACACCGGCCGGCCTTTGAAAGTGTGGACAGGAGCGTTCACTGAGCATGGTCTCTGTCACTGGTTCAATGCAGGGAGCTTTTAGTTAGAAAACTATAAGATTATGGTAAGAACTGAACTGGAGTTGTACAGGAACTGCACATGGTCATATTTCATTTATGTGAATTTATTATAAGCGAGGTAAAATGGACTTAACATTGAAGCCTATGTTTCGCTGTCAACACTCAATTGACTATGTGAATTTGTTAAAAAATAGATTTTATTTCGCAAAAGCAGCTGGCATGTGGTTGTATTTTGCTATACCATTCACATATGCCCAATACTGCTTGACACTACTGACAACTTCAACAAAAAAGATGCTTAATTTCAATTCATGTTAAAATTGAGATGACAGACACACACCAGCTGAAGGGTTGCCAGTTAAACCTTAAACCTTAAACCAAATGCACTTTGGTGTCCGTAGGCAAGACACTTCAGCCACAATGCTAGCTGCATCACACTTTGCACTATGTTTGGGTAGTTAAGACAGATAGGACCATAGACATAAAAACCTAATAAAGTGTGTGAACCAAAACACTGTTGATAATAAGGGTCAATTTTATGGTAGAGATGCACTGATCCAACTTTTTCTGTTCTGATATCGATGGTGATACTTTGCCTTTTAAGTATCTGCTGAGATCAACTGATACTAGAGCAGGGACTGAAAATGTAATGCATTTCCTGTAAACACAAACAGCATATTGTCAAAATGATCCAGTGGGTTTGTAACTGTTATTTATCATTAAAATAACTACACAACAGCAAAAAATACAAAAAACCCACAAGTTTAATATTATGAGACATTTTTAGCCAACACTGGCCAGTACAGAGTCTTATTACACCAATTCATTGAACCAAAATGGGATATCGACTGAACCAATATCTTGGAACTGATATCCAATCCATGAACATTTTCAATACTTGTGCCGATATCCAATACCACCATCATATTGGTACATCTCTTCTTTATAGTATTTAAGCAAGACCAATCTGGTTAGAGTATAGCTCCTTCCATAGTCTCCTGTTTATTCAACACTATGTCACAATTTAAACATTTATGTACATCTCCGGCATGATTTATCCTAAACATAACTGTCCTCCATTGACCCATTCATCACTAATGGCTTTGTGTTGACATTAAGGAGATAAACGCTGTGGAGAGAGTGATTCATGGATGCTAGAAGGTTTGTTGTGGAAACTGGTGGGCCTGGACTTTTACTGAGGATAGAACATGTAGACAGTAGTTTTATGGTGCGTTCTTCACACTCCTCTGTGCTTCCACTAAACAAGGGTCAGCACATATCTGTTCTGCTTTTCCTCCCTGTCTCATGGCTGTGATTTCTACACTAACAGTCGGCACTTGGTTCATGAAATATGTAACCCAGAACATCACCACAATTCAGAGCGCCTATATTATGCAAAATTGACTCTTGTGAGCATGTTATAATGTTGTTCTAGTCAGAAACATACCTGGAGTTAGTGTTTTGTTTCATTCTCGCATGTTTGAGTAACCCTTTATTATTAGTTTGTCTACATCTCCAAAGCTCAAAATCCTCTGTTCCATCTTGTGATGCAATGAAGCGGTAGTTTTCAAGTTAACAATTACCTTTTACCTTTGGTTCAGTACGGATTTCCAGGACTGAAATTATCTTACTGTATTACAGCATGATGTCATTTGTGTGCAACAGAGTGTTTTTGTTTGAGAGAAAAATGCATTTTAAATTTGTAAGGTTTCTGTGTTAAACATGAATGAAACAAAACTCAACCCCAGGTATTTTTGTGATGCGGAAACAACATTATAACATAGATCAGAAAATAGCCTAATATGGGCTCTTTGATAATGCCTGGTCAATGCTTACTTTAAAAGTCTTATTCCAGCTAGGAAAACTGCACGGTGTTGAAAATTGTACAGTTTTCAACCTTGGTAAACTTGTTATTGGCATAGAAGTAGAATAGTGAATGTGATTTTTGATGGTGCATGATTTGAAATGAACAGAGCGAGTCCAGTGAAATTATATGTCATTTGAAACAATTAGGGGCTTTCCTTCCTTCATGTTTGGGAGATAGCATCAGGAAATTGTAGGATAAACCCAGAATAAAATACACAAGATACTCGAGTCCAGATATAGTTTTGATGGGAAAAGAACATTATGACTTGGTAAAAAGATTTGCATGGCTTGTCTTCTGGAAGCAAAATTTTGGAAACTAGCTACAGTTTCATTAGTTTAGTTTAAAATGCCTATGACAGACTACTCATTTTACTAAAACACAGTTAAGACTGTTATATTTAAGATTTAGCAAAAAATTTGACTTTTCCTCCTAGTTTGGCCATTTAAAGGTTTCAAATTTTACTACCTAGATAGAAATCATGAAATCATGCTAGGGAATTGTTACAGTGCAATGGGCAAAAGCTCTTCAAAAGTACACAGGAGTTATTATTTGAGAAATAAAATGAAAAGAAAACCTTTTATCTGTTGAAATCATGTTCAAAGTGTCAGGAATTTTTTTTTAATTTTGTGTAAATTGTGACAAACTTTTGGCATAGAATTCTCCCCAGTGTGATGTCATCAATGAACTCTCAAAATATAACTCTCTACTTCCTGTAATTTTCAACATATTGTTCAACTTTTCTTCACAAATTGCTTCTTGATTGGTGTAAAACTATAATTTATATTTTCAACAGATTTTATCCCAGCAAATTAAGTCAAAATTTTAGAAACATCAAAACCTGTCATATGCACTTTAATTAGTTCAAATATCAGGCAAGCAGTTTTTCACTTAAAACTAGCACATGTGGCACACTTTTGGTTCCTATTAGCCGCTTCTATCAAGTTAAATTTGGAAATTAACTAAAACAACATTAGAAAAACTGAAAACCTGATTGGAATGTGACGCCTGTGTTTCATTAGCACAGCCAGTATGAGCTCCAGGACAGAGGCCATTGTCCCGCGGTGTTCCCCCGGCCTGGAGCTGCAGCCGTGGGGAGGACTCGTTACAGAGACAGCCTCCCGTTGAGCGGCTGGGCAGAGGTTATCAAAGGACAAAGGAGTCTTTTGGTTGTGCTGACAGATGCACTGCTCCTAAAACGCCCCCTTTCCCTGTAAATGTGTGTGAGTGGGTATTTATCACTGTATGGAGACTAAAATCTGCATACACACTCACTCATCATGGGGACCTGCCTCACAAAATCACAAAATGTAAATCTTTTATTCGTAGATCAACAACATGGTTTATAGTTCAGATATTGGTTAAAATAGGTTAAGGTTATGAGTTTAAATGTGCACTATGTAACTTTTTGCTTGGCGGTCCATCACCTGCTTGCTTCTATGGATATGTCATTGCTGGAATGTTCCACAGTATGACATTAAACAGATCTACCTTACATTTATTAAATTACAGGTGGGTTTGTAACTCAAAAATACCTAGAGTTGGGGTCTCCAACTTGTAGCTCGGCATCTACCAGTAGCTCTCCACCCCCTTTCAAGTAGCTTGCCAAGTGATTTCGGAATTATACTATTGTGCTGAACCAAATTGTGGTTAATTACATTACTATTTCCATTGTATAATTTTTATAATGAAGCCCAACTTTATGCACTAATAAATGGACAATGGTTTGGGTTTATTGGCATCCTTGCAGCCGGTAAAATGAGTAGCTCTCTGACATTGTCCTGGGCTGATGACAGGACAAAATGCTGGAGTGGGCTTTTGTTTGAGTGGACAGAGTTTTGTAAAGGTAGCTCACCAGAGGAAAAAGGTTGGAGACCCATGACCTAGAGAAACAGGCAATCTGACTGTGAGTGGTGTTGCCTCTCCACAGATCTGACCTGTAACTTGATCCTATTGGGTCGCCATAGAGATAGAAAGGTTAGAAAGGCCCTACTGTGAAACATTCTAGACAAACAATAGCATCTCCATGGAGTAAAGCATTTGATGGACCCTCCACCAGACAATGCACCTTTAATAATACCTTGTGACTAAGGCTAAGGTTAGGATCAGTTTCAGGAAATGAATATGATCAAAAAACATAGAAACCCAGTGTGTATGCGTGCGTGCGTGTGTGGTGTGGTGCGTGTGTGTGTATTCCTTTGAGTGTCTTTGTGCATGTTTACTCACAGTAGTGGGGTCAGGCTGAGAAGGGGATGGTTGATAGATAAGTAAGTGATTGGCTGCAATAGGACTTTGCTTTGCTTTCAGCAATGAGGAGGATTTGTGGGCTGATGACAGGACAAAATGCTGGAGTGGACTTTTGTTTGTGCCGATGAATAAACTACATGATGGACTAAACAGGCCCAAATGTGAAAATGAAACATCTGCAAAACTGTGCCGAACTACCCAGTGTTATAGAAAAGGAAATGATTGGAAAAGAATGGGTCAGTGATTACTTAGAAATGAACGCACTAAACCTAGAATTAGTTTGATTGAAAACATTGTATTTGTTGTATTCTATAGTTTGGTTATTTTCCGTGTAAACCAATGTCAACATTCCTCATCCACAGAAGTCCATTTCTCCATCTGCCTCTCATCTGCCAACCACATACGCCCTCATCATCTGCACCCTCTAATATGGGCCCTCTAAAGGTGCTTTTACACACATCCTGGGTTTGTCCTCCATGGTCTAGAAAAACATCTATTTTCAAGTACTAACCAGTGATAAAACTCAAACTCAAAGATAATTTAAACAAATACGGATACTGAAAATGAAAAAAAAAAAAAGAGAAAAATGATCTGTAACGATATATTGATATATACAGCAGCCCACGATGGAATGTGATTTTCAACATTAAATGGTAGTACTTTCTTTTTCATTACCATATGGCTGGTTTGAACTTTGAATGTTTTACTATTCATACAAAGTGGTGCAGTAGAATATCAGCTTGAGCGTCCCCCTGGCTTGAAAGTCCCAGCTCGAGCGTCCCATTCTCTGTCCGGGAACGTCCCCCCCTCCCTTCGGGTGCTCCCTTCTCTTGGGCGGCACACAGGTAACTGCTGTGCCCGAGAAAGGGGGGACGTTCTCGCCAATTCACACACTGTGATGTATTGAGTTAGAAAATCATCATTGTATATCATAATAAAATGAAATGTTAATGTGACGAGACCAAATGTTCGGCCTTGTTTATGTCATTTTAATGATTGGCACACATTTTTTCAGTATATAATGCCAATATAATCCTCATTTGCTCGCAGAAGTTAATATTAATTATTTCCATCCCTGCTTGCCATGAACATAATCAACTCATGTCAGGTGTCATGTCATGCAACAGGGGAGAAAAGCAGGGTGCTCATCCTTCGCAAATCGGAATACTTGCTTATGCTCATGTGTTGAGATATACTGTAACTTGCGTGTGTAAATAATACAATATATATAATGAAAAGAAAATTGTTTTTTAAAATGTATTTGTATGTAATAGATTACTAACTTAGTTTCATAAAGGGTACAATTCAGGAGGACTTTCGAGCCTGGTCAGACTTTCCAGCTGATTTTCCGTGCAGTAGTTATTGAAGTATACATTACAGCTGTATAACACAATTGGATCTCTTGTGTAATAAATCCCTATACTGGTATTGGTTAGTATTGGGTAACGGCACATGTTTAAAGTCAAAGTATCGGTATCAGAACTGAAAAAGCAGGATCGGTGCATCTCTAGATACCGTATCACCAAATTTCGTATCATGATACATCGATATTTCAGTATTTTAGCAGAGCCCTAATAACCAGCCCCGCTGCATTGACATCAAGGTCGGCACTCACAGACCACACATGTGTAATTCTAAACACGAGTCTTAACAAGGCTTTAGCCACGATTAGCGTAATATAAACAACACTTAAACCTGTCATTACCTGTTCATTTGTCCCCAACACAATCTTAACATTTAGACTAAACAACATTTCTATTTAATTCACAATTTCGCGCGCTCATTCATTACACAACATTGTAGTGCACTTTCTGTTAAGTTCATTACAGCGTCACATCGGGCCGGGCTGTTGCTGAGTGATGCTAATGGGATTATATATGATAATTACTGTAAGCGCTGAGTGTTAGACTGTATATGTTGTAATCTGAAGCCCTCATTTGGCCTGGCTGTTTATTAAACCTGTGTGTCCCGCGCTGTTAGCTGAGCTGAGCGGGAGCAGGGCACGCTGATGGATTTGGTATGTGATTGGTGGAGACAGGAGCTGCTACACCCCTGCCCCATCACCGCCGCATGTGAGCCTATCAAAGTGAAGGGTTTGTATATTTTCTGCTCAGGGCTGTGAAACTGGACCGGACCTGTCTCCAATGTGGCAACAGCATTAAATAACTTTTTGATGTGTTTCATGTTAATAAAGTTTGTGTTATTTTCAAGCTGTCATGTGCTGTACAGCTGAATGGGGACTCCTGTTTACATTGTTATAATTTTTCGGTTGGTGGTCTGTAACTTGCTTGTTTCTATAAATATATCATTGCTCTGCCTGGAATGTTCCACAGTATGACATTAAACAGTTCTACCTTACGTTTTTTCAAGTTATACAAGTGGTTGTATTGCTCAGTAATACCTAGAAAAAAAGGCATTCTGACTGTAAGCGGGGTTGTACCTCCACAGATCTTACCTGTAACTTGGTCTGGTTTGGTCTCCATGAAGATATAGGTTTACAGCGATCTCTCGTTTATTGTGGAGGCTATGTTCTAACCCTAAAAATAACCTGCAATAGGCAAAATTTGCGAAGTAGTCAGCTCTATTTTTTACAATTATTATATCTGCTTTAAGGCTGTAAAACCCCTCAGCACACACTTTATACACTTTTTTCAGACAGGACAGTTACAACCCTTTTTGCATCCTTCTTAAAACTTATTGCTGCTGTTGTCCTTATGTTATTTTCCTTCTTCTTTATGTAACGAACCAAAGATTAATTTATTCCGTAATAGTGCCTACAGCCGTGTAACTTCTACCTTCCTTCATCATGTCCAGAAGTCCAACTTTTTGTGTGATGGTTATCATCTTCCTCTGCTTTTTGGGTACGACCGCAGGAGCCTTTGTCGGTGCAGAACATTTCGTCGACATTGTGGGTTTTGTCAGGGAGAAAACATACATACAAACAAACATACAGCACTTTAGAATCACACTTCTAGTGATCAAACATTTATGTAAATTTGGTGAGCTGAATACATTCTGTGCTGTACAGTAGACACGGCATGGAGGAGATTGATAATGGTCTACACAGTCCCTTAGCCAATCAGGACACTGGGAGGAAAACGATGTGCATTCAAACACTGTAAACAAAAAAAAACATGCAAAATTGCACAAAAAACAATCCATGAAACAGCGAGGCCATGAAAGGTGAACTGCATTATAGTGAGGGAAGATTGTAATACCATACTGTTAAATATTCCAGACAAAGCAATAATATTTCCATGTGGCAGAGTCTCCAACAGAAAAGTTACACAATGCCCCTTTATTGCTTAAATTAATACATTCATATTATATTACTTTATAACAATAGAACTGATCTTAATTCTGCCCATAAATCTTTGTAAATCCTAATAAAATGGCATTATACTGAACATGAAGTTGAGTTTCCCCTTAATGTGAAGACCATGACCTCTCCTTGGCTCATTCTTTAGACAGTTTTTAATACAAGCTGAGGAATGGAGCTGTGGTTTGGTTGAGGCGCTGTATGTTTGCAGATGTTTGGTGAATGCTTGTCATATGTTGAACTTACAGCAGAGGTTAAAGCCGTATAGTTGTTTTCCCCAGAGCCCCATGCGAGTTTTAATAGATGTAGCCCTTGGGTGCCCTCACACAAAGAACACTGGCCATGTGTTGATAAGTAATAAAGCCTTATAAAGCTGCAATGTCATAAGACCCACAAGTGACAAAAGCCTAGTCGGAAATTGTTATACTGTAAGCAGATTAAAGACCACCCATTGGTTTGGATGAGGGTATTGGTGCTTTCTGTTAGAGCCTCAAGGTTTGGATGAAATTACGCAAAGACAGCAACCTATATTACACAAATTAAGCCATGTTAGAATGTTGTTACTGTATCACAAACATACCTGGAGTTATGTTTTGTTTTTTGGTAATCCTTTTTTATTTGTCTGTCTACATCTCCAAAGCTCAAAATGCTCGGTTCTACCTTGTGATGTGATGTTTTCAAGTTAACAGCTGCCATTTTACCTTTTGTTCAGTAAACATCGATAATTCCAGGGATGAAATGATCCAAATGATTCTAGTTGTATGGAGTTAAAACACAGTGGAGCATTTCCTGTATTGCCACACAACATTACAAGGCGGAAAAGAGTATTTTCCGATTGAGAGAAGTACTAAATATGCAGGGTTTGTGTGTTAAACATGTGTGAATGAAACAAAACACAATTCCAGGTACGTTTTTGATGAGGAAACAACATAACATGGTAAACATATTTTTAACAATATATATAATCTCCATGACAGGTATCTAGTACCCCTCTTACTACATTTTTGAACTATAAAGTTATGGTGCTTCTTGAGGCCTTCAGGGGATAACCCCGGTTAGTCTGAATATTTGGATACAGGATATAATGCCATTTTTGGAATTTTTTGGTTATTTTGAGTGTATATATATACTACTACAACTATTACAACTACTACAACTACTACTATGAATATGACTATTACAACTAGTACAACTAGTACAGCTACTACAACAACTCCTACTACTACTACAACTATGACTACAACTGAGACTACAACTACAACTAGTACAACTAGTACAACTACTTCAACAAGTACAACTACTACAAGTGCAACAACTACTACTACTACTACTACTACTCATATTTTTACTTATTTCCCCCTTCCATTGAACACTTCACCAATTTATACTACAATATACAATATTTCATACACATTTTCAGTGTCTTGCCCATGAACACAATATCATCATTTGGGGACGATGGTAGCTCAGTTGGTAGAGCGTTTGTCCACTGATCCACAGGTTGCCAGTGTGATTCCAGTATCCTTGGGCAAGACATATAAAGCTTTGACGGTAGAAATGCGCTATATAAAAATGTGACCGTTTACCATTTACCATGTGAAAATACACTGGGAAATTGAACCTTTAAATCCTGAAGTTAATGGTGCAAAGTGAACACTACCAACACCTCTGCATTTCTCATGATGAAATTCCTCCACGCTTAATCACAAAGTCTCAAACTCATTTAATTTTGCCCATATATGACAGCGCTGGTGATGGATGTGGTCTACTGTCTGCACCTACACTTGGCACATCGAGACACTCAGGGTTTAGCATGACCCTACACGCACTGCACAGACCACAAATCTACAATGAGGAGCCTCTGCCTGGCTTTCACTCGCAGCCTGTTTTGTTCACTGTGGCCACCGTAGCTGCTCGCATCGCTGCAAAGTCACAAAGAGAAAAACAAGAAGAAAGGTCCTGGATTTGCAATAGAAGGCCATGTGCCAAATGTGTGTGCGATGGGTCGGGTCGGAGATGACTTTCACTAGATCAGAGTGATTAAAACTGGCTTAGATCTTACTGTTTGTTGTGAAGGGCAAAAAGCAATTGTTATTCCAGATTTGTTGAACTAATTGTTTAAGAGGGAGAGAGGTTTAGTTGCTTTGAAAATGGTATTATGAAAAGCCTGTGTGAAGTTGAATTATTGACTGTGTATTTGATGATCATTTGGCATTGATGTTATCCAAAGACAGCACTCTTTTTTAATTTTTTTATTTTAAAGGTTCTATGTTACACAAAATTTACTCTTGTGAACATTTACACACTGTACCTGATTTGTAATGTCTAAAAATGTGGAAAACACAACTTATTTTAAACAGTTTCCAGCAGTCCAAACTCCTCACATTCCTCATTCCTAATCGTCCTAATTATTTCTCAGAATCTGTTTTTTTTTTAAATACTTTATTTATTCAGTTTTTCAAGTTTTGTGTAATACAGAACATACAAACAAACAAAAAACTACCAATCTAAAGCTTGCGGCACTGTTCCACTGCGATAAGGATGTTGAAGGGTGAATCAAGTTTCTTTTTGTTTATATTTTAACCATTTTGTCCAGATTTTAATGAAGAGTCGCAGAAAAAACCTCAGTCGTTCCATGGAATATATTTCTTCTGTAATGTCTAGCCACTGATTCACTGACAGTGAGTCCTTTTTAAGCCAGATTCTTGCTTCAGATTGCTTTTTTTGAGACCAATGTTAGAATCTTAAAAAGGTATCTGTCCGCTTTTTCGATCATCTCTCCAGGCAGTAGGCCTAACAAAAATATCTTTGGGTCTTTGGGGACAACATAAGTCAAAAACGTATCTGTTTTTCCAGACAGATTGTCCCAGAATGATTTTAATTTTGTACATGTCCAAAAAAATATGACAGTGATTGGCGTTTGAGTGGCCACACTGTCTCCAACAATGACAATCAAACCCTTGTACTCTAGCAGTAATTTGAGGAGTAATGAAAAATTGTATAAGACACTTCCACCCAAATTCCCTCCACCTTTTCGCACAATCTGTTTTTAAGTGCATTTCACAACTTTTAAAGTTTAGAGTGAAGTTTTTTGTCACACCACTGCTTAAAATAACAACAAGCTATAGCTTCATCAGAACTGCTTTTACAATATGCCTCTGATGGGCCAAAAAGAAAAAAAAATATCTCCACTACATTGTCAAAAAATCAGGTACATTCACTTTAATTGACTGACTTAACTTTTTGTACTTTATTTTTAGTTGGGTAAATTGTGTTACAGTGTAAAAGTACTTACGTGTGTAACTGTTTTGCTCTAGAAGTGAGAAAAGCTTTATGTTGCCAATATTAAATGACTTTAATAAATGTGTTTCTTGAACCATTTCTTGAGATGATTTATTTTTATAATCTATTGTTTGTAGTCTATTGTTTGAAAATATGTTGTTATTTAGGATTTAGTATTGTTGTCCTTCCAGTTACAGGAAACTATAAATCAGATGTTGTGCTCAGACAGTTATTCTTACAAGTATTCTTAAGTAGTGGTTTGCAGTTGTCCCCACTTTGTCCTCACTTGAGTGACATCAACAACGTCCCTGTGTTTTACTTTCACTTTCAAATGACTCAAGTCTTTTGTGTGGGTGAAAAGTGAATGTTATGTCACGCTAACTACCAAACGGGGCCCTCACATGTGCTGTGCAGTCTCTAGTCATAATCCCGTGTTATGTCTGCTCCACGACCCACCCACTCATCCTCCCAGTGTCCTCCTCTTCTCTCTCTCTCTCCTTTGTTCTCACCCCTTTTCGAGTGTCTTCCAAAACAAGCTTTATTGACATTGAAGCGGTAATCAAACGCAGACATCTGTGGATAAGGGATAAGTAAAACCATGGAGAGATGGAGAGAGACAAGGAGAGAGGGAGGGATGAGAGACTTGGCTCTTGCATTAAACAGCATAAAAAGATTTGAAGCACAAGCTGGTCAAGTGTACTTCAAATCCATCACTGTTTTCAATAGAGCTGCAGTCTTTTGGTTTTGGAGTTCATTTTGTACCAGTGGGGAGAGAAATGACAGACCCGGCAGTGGCAGCAAGAAGCAAGGAGCAAGAAACACAAATCTTATTGAGTTATTTCAATAAACAATAACTGGACATGCTTCTCAAACGCAGGCTTTGTATCTGACGCTGGCAACACAGAGGAGAATTGACATCTTCCTTTTGAAGTTTGGAACACATATTTTTTAAGTTATCCCAAAATCTCCCATAAAATAGATTTTGGCAGTGCTGCTGTGACAGGACATTACGGAAACTTGAGTGGTCTATTACATGGATAAATATGCAATAAATCATGACATATATTGAAATAATATGAGTGAAAAATTGTTTGTTCCTGCGGGAGGGTGGATCAGTATGGTGATTGTAATGGAGTTTGACATCCATGCATTCTTTGTGTTGTAAATAACATAAGCTTTTTATTCTCTATTCTCCATGCAGTGTTATCAATAAAATCTTTTAAAATGATCATGACATTTTGGTTGACCTATATCACCAGCTGCAGATGTTGCTTCATATGTTAAGCAACTTGTGGCTTTTCTTTTCTTCTTCTTTTGCACGAATTCTAAAGCAAGATGCCCTACCTGAAACTATTTTTATTTAAAGGGTCCATATCATTTTATTTCCTGATTTATGTTATGTTTTTGATGAAGGAACAACATTATATCTCGAGATGTTTTATTCACACATGAGGGTCATTCCACGCCAAATTTCCGAATGCCCCAGCTTGACCATCTCAGATTTGACTGAAAAAATTCTAGGAGGTTCACACACTCTTCAATAGGAAAAATATTTTGTCAACTACCCCCTGACCTGTTCTGAGCAAAGTTTTCCGAAGAGCCACTTTCAGATTGTTATATCTAAAAAACTATTTAAGGTAGGTCCTTCAAATTTTCAAGGGTTAAAATTTGGCAAATGTACTTGTAGAATATGGACTTTTACACATGTGCTTTTAGTTTATCACAGATTTCTGAGGGCTTGAATTTGCTCAAACATTCATGTTTAACACAGAAACCCTGCAGATTTAGGCTGAGTTCTTCTCTCAAACAGAAAACACCGTCTCGTTTTGTGATGTCATGTGGTAATACAGGAGACGCGTCACTGTGTTTTTAAAACCCATACACTTTCACATTTACTACACTCATTTTGGGGCTGGAATTGCCAATCAACTGATCCACATGTACAAACTATGGCACTTTCTCATGCCTGGTGAGACAGTGGCTCCTTTCAAACTAAACCTGCACCCATAATGTGGACTGAGGAGTGTCTGGAGAGAGTGAGATGTTCTGGAGTGAATGAACTGAATGATGTTTTTGATAAGGATGATGATTTTAAGGTGCTGAGAGAACTGGGTGTGAATGATGATACACTGATATACAGAATTGTTGTGATCCGGTCATTATAAAGACATTTCTCTTTGTATGTTTGATTTTATGAACTATAACATCAACCTGCCCAGGGACGACAGGTGGAAATTAGCACTGGCACTGCAACCTGGTACATGCACCGTATTTTCTGCGCTATAGGGCGCTCTTGAAAGCCTTTAATATAATAAAAAAACGACTGCTCACCTTATAATCCAGAGCGCCTTATATATGAATTTATTCAGATGTCTTAGTACTTTAGTAAACTACAAAGCCACACCACTTGCAGCATTACAGCTACCGTAGTCAATATCAAAATGCACCTGTCAAGAGACATGCTTACAACACAGACTTTAAACTCAATACTGTTAAAAAGTTAAAGTGCGAGCTGCGTGGGAGCAGTGGATGAGAGAAGGTGAACACACATTCACCAAGACAGGGAGACAGCGTCGAGCGACTTACGCCAACGGATCGTGGACGCCTGGGCTAAGGATCAGTATCAACTGTGGTCCGAGCTTTCACCAAGACCAGAATCATCACTGAACTGCCAGGTAACAGTAACCACACTGACTCTGATAATGACGAGAGGGATGCGGGCGTGATGGATGCCATAATCGCCAAACTGTTTGAACAATTATGAGTTATTGTGAATATGATAAATAAAGTTTGACTGACTTATCTAACTGTTGTGTTTTGTTTAATGTGCCCTATAGTCCGGTACGGTTTATGTGTGGCAAAAAGTTTGATAATAGACCATTCAATGACAATGTGCCTTATAATCCAGAGTGCCCTATAGTGCGGAAAATACGGTATATTGTGCACTGTCCCTCTCTCATTAAATACTTTAGTTTTAGTTTAGATTAGGTTAAACTAAACTCTATTGATGTAAAGGTAGCTGTTAACTTACGAACTACCATTTCATAACGTCACAAGGGGAAACAGAGAATTTTTAGCTTTGGAAATGTAGACAGACTAGTTCACTTTTGACCTGTATATTGTTGTCAAGCTCTATGGCTCTATAAATGGACTCTAATCTTCTATCTTTCCATTGAAGTCTGCGTAAATATAACTTCACTCTTCGCTATCCTTGGATGCAATCACACTTGTCCTGACTTGACCCCAGTTTTGTTGAGCTGCAGATCTGATTTGGGCCTCTCTTAGTCCTGGTTTAGTCCTGTCTTGTTTCTGGTTTAGTCTTGGTCAAATTGTATGCAACCCTTTTAATATCATATTGACTTTTATTTTATTGACTACTGACATTTTAAGATTCAAACTCTTTTTACCTCCACCAAGGAGGTTATGTTTTTGCCGGCGTTTGTCTGTTTGTTTGTTTGTTTGTTTGTCTGTTAGCAACATAACTCAAAAAGTTATGGACCGATTTTGATGAGATTTTCAGGATTTGTTGGAAATGTGAAAAGGAAGAACTGATTTCATTTTGGGGGTGATCCGGAAGAAATCCTGGATTCTGGATCACTTTGAAATTTTAGTTAACATTGTGGTAAATGGGGCCAAAAATTTTGTTTCTCATTATCTCGATTAATTATTGACCAAACCCCATGAAATTTGACTCAGGGATGGACAATGGGATCCTCTTTCATATATCCAAAGGCTGATCCGGATCTGATCCAGAAGACTGATTTTATCGCAATTTATATAAAAATGGGGGTAGTCCTTGGCGGAGGTCTGCGCTCTCTGAGTGCTTTTCTAGTTTATTATTATTTTTTAAAGAACCTGTGAATCAGATACATCATAGAATATCTGGTGCATTATACTGATTATTTCATATATCGTCATACCGTATTCATACATACATTAATCACAAGGGACTCCTTTGATTCCCAGTCCTGTATTTTGAGTATGGAATCTTCTAATTTATAAACCAAGCTAGACTGGTTTAGTTTTTCATAGTCTTGACAGTTTATTGACATTACCAAGTCTTTAAACAAGGCTCTATACACGTCCAATCACACACTCTCATACCGCTGTTTGTGTTGGCCTGGCTGGGACCTGCAGAGTGTCACAGTAGCACAGGGGAGGAGAGAGAGACCAGGTGCTGTGTGGGGGAGTCGCGATGACCTTGTGATTTCAAATATTCCCGCTGGATTCATTGCCAAAAGTCCAAACCTTATTTTGAACTATAAAATTATGAGTCCTGTAATGCACTGTTGAACTCATCTGCTTTGTTTCATTATGATTTGAGGAGGACATGCACTTTGGAACAAGCAGACACTTTGTTCATCAAGTGCAGAGGCGGAAGGATGTTTTCAATTTTACGTTAGCTGAACTGTATGTTTTTGTTTTAGCTTTTTATATAATTGACAGTGACTATATTTTGCAGCCCACTTTCACTATATCTCTCAGTAATGTATTAGAAGCCAGTTTTTCTGCTAAATTGGGGTTGCTGTTCCAGGTAGAGCATCTGGCATAAATGCGATGCAATGAACTGCTCACAAAAACAAGATTATATTTGAAATTGAATAAAAATTAACTATTTCATTTTTGAGTTATGGTTCATTTATAATTTGACATTTGCAATTAAAGTTATCATTTAAGTTTCATCTAAGCTGCACACCACTGCACTGGTTCAAGTTTTTCACTTCCGATACAGATATCGAGATGTCTTTAAGTATATGCCGATACCCGATGTTAACCGATACCAGTGTAGGGATGGAAAATGGCTTTTTTTTTTTTTTTATATATATATATATAAATCTTATTATAAAATTGACCTGATTGTGTTCTGTAACTTATTTATCCTGCAAGGAACTACTGAACAGCTTTGTATGAATTAAAGTTCAAACATCATTAGAAGTCATGGGCCTACATCTGTCAGTAAAAAGGCTAACCTGAACTAATATCATGGAGCCGATTCCCAATACTGCAAATTTTCCAGAGTCAGCACCAATATTCAGTACCAGTTTGGTATTAGTACAGTCTTACTTATTACCGTTAAATTCAGTGTATTTTTATGAAGTGAAGCAGTTGAAGTTCAATCACTGACAAATGACAGCAGATTATCTCATAAATGATAGTTACTTTTATCAGGCAATAAGATTAGTGGGACATGTGGTACTGAGTCGAAGGTAGCTCAACTTGAGCACTCCCTGAACTACCCGAAAGAAAGCAGGCCCTCTCCATAAACCACACATGACCACATTTACAAGCCTTTTCCAAATGACTTCAGTGAATTAGAGGTTCTTTTATACTCATCTGAAAACAAAAAAACACATTTCCTGGTTAGACATCAGGATTATCATTCCAAGCCTGGATAACCAAAATTGCCAAATAACCAATTAAGTTTGGGACCATGTGCATAGTGTCCTTGTTAGGAGCTATGGCGTGTTCATAATAGTTTTGAATTCATTGCGTGGAAGTGGTAGCTGTGTTTGTGAAGCTAAATGACAGGGTGGAGATGTGGCCTGACAGAAGGTTGCCTGATGAACTGGTTGTCAATGAGACGAAAGTGGGTTATGTGCTGGAGACTTAACCTCTAATGGCACAGTCACATGACATTGTAAAGCTTTGAGAGTGAGTGACTAAAGAAAACACAAATGAATAATAATTTCTGCACAAATGACTGACCCTCCACACCTTAAATAAGGCTTGGGTCATTTATGTTAGCTCTGTATCACATCAAAAAGTTTGTTATTTAAGTTAAGATAGCATTTTTTGCTAAATTTGCAGTTAAAAGTATTATGTACTTTTGGTCATTCAATTTAGCAGGAAGCCTCAGGACCAACAAAAATTGGTCTGAGACTGAGAACAGGTAGTAAGAGGTAGTAACTATAAAATAACTGTAAAGTATAGTGCACTGCATTCTGTATACAGGCTCCACACTTTGGATAACCTGCTTTTTTAGCTTCTGCACTTCCTTCCACATGCACACTAGTCATATATTTAATGTGCGTGTGCATGAAACCCATAGACTGTGTGTCTCCTCTTGGTCCTGCGCAGCAGAAACGCTTTACACAGGCCTCATATTAAAGGATACAAGTTGTAGCGTGGCGAGAAGCTGGCCTCAGCTCAACAGAATGGACCACATTCTGAAAGAAAGGCTCCTTCTGTTTTCATTCTTTAAGATTTAATTTCACTGACACAGATAGGAGACAGAAAAGCTGAAGCAAGGAAAATACCTCACAAGTCATGTATTGGTTTTGGATGATTCTGTAACACCATTTTATTTTATAGCCTCTTCATAGCACATTTTCGTTGCGGGGTATTTCCATGTCTTGCCAAACCTTGACTAACTAATCCAACATGACTGGTCCAATGTTCCTGCATTGTGCTGTGCTTTGAGCAGGTAATAAAGTCAGAGGGGCAGAGGTATTGAAAATGCACTGATATGGGTAAAACACTATTGTTTCGAAACGATTTGTAAGGAAAGGTACACTTTATTGCCTCCACAGGGAAATTTGTCCTCTGCATTTTCCAATACTTATTTCCAGATCTTGAGGTAGTCTGCAGGACTACCTTACATACTGTGGCTGTTTTGGTTTGATGGGGAAGAGGCTGGAGGAAACCACCATGTCTACGTCCAGTTATACTGTAAACATGGTTGGATTTATAGGGCATACTTGTGATGTTATGCAAAGCTCTATACAACTATTGACTAGTTGATTGGTTATGCTATTTTGCTCATAATAGATTTCCTCCATCCATCTGAGCCTCCACCTTCTACCATATGCTCTAAATGTCTCTAATCAGATTTCTTATATGCAGCCTGCATGACCAATCCCCAGTAATAGTCCCCATTTTCTTTCAGGGCTTAGCTGTAGCCCAGTGAACAGGAGGGGACTGTTGGAGGAGGTCATCTGTGAGTTTTCATGTGTTTGTGGTGGTGGCGCTGACAGGGACTTTGTGTGTTCTGAGCTCAGAGGCCTCCTGACTGCAGCGCAGATGTATATGTGACCTGCACACGCCCACCGAAGAAAGCACAAAAGAGAGATTTATCCCAAAGTCTGCTCCAAAACAGGTTCAATATTATAGTACAAATGTTTCCAGTCAGAGTGGATGCAGGAGTGTTTCAGTTGTCCTGAGTCCTGCTTCATTTCTGTGCCAGCACGCTGACACAGATAACATGTTTAATCGGTCTGGATGTGGTCTAATTTAAGCAGTGTGATCATGTGTGAACTATGAGCACTGAGGATAAGTCTGTGAATGTTGGTGTGTACTATCGCTGTGCTATATTTGTTCTTCTTGTCACATTCACCGTGTATTATTGCTTTATTGCTGAACCCATGTAACACTGTACTGAGTGAAATGTGATCTGTCAATCACCTTGTAGTGACTGGCGTGCCAAGTCTGTAAACACTCGCTATGAAACCCGCACCAGATTCCCTTAGGTAATCTTTGTTTGACATATCTTTAGCTATAAATTACAATAAATAAATAATAAATAAGATGGCACCTGGCTAGACTTGGTTCAGCTTTAATCCTTTGTTAGTCCAGGGTTTAGTTCTGAATTGAACCAAAGCATGAATAGATTTAGCCCTTCACAAACATGCATGCGTACACTGACCACAGCTTGCTCAGATGTGGAGCACCAGTTATGTGTGTATGTGCCAAGTGTGGGCAAGTCAGCTTTTTGTCCATAATGTAATGTTACATATTCAAACATATTCAAACATGTATACTATTGACATTGTGCCATTGAGCAGGAGAAGAACTGGGAACACCCATGTGCAAAGGCTTTAGTCTTGTTGTACTGTAGTCAATTCCTATTTTTGTTTTAATAATGGTTAAGTCAGGTTTTGTCCCTTTTGGATGATGATAAAATGATACTTAGTATGACCTGTCCCCTTTTATTCTTCATGTATTGTGAGTGTGTGAGCCCCAGTACACATCTATTGTATTAGCAGCCTTTGAGGTCAGAATGTCTGCTGTGTACTGTCTCCATCTAATTATAAAGTTTTTCATTTAATGAGAAACAGAAAGTGCACTAGTTTGCATGCTATTGGCTGTACCATGACAGTAAACTTGTGTAAAGTTGTGAAACGCACTTACTGCAGTAAACAATTAGAATGAGACGAATAACTTTGAGGGTCTGTTTACACGAGAACGCTCACAGGTAAAAACAAAAAAATAAGTTATCAGAAATGCCTTTCGTTTAGACGGTGACGGCGTTTTTGGGGCTTTAAAAATGCAAAAATCTGAAACTACCCTCCAGAGTGGAAAAGTTGAATACACTCCACTGCAGTGTTTTCATCTACACTGCCCAAGACGCAAAACTCTGGTCAGATCTGCTCATGTCGCGTACGTTTACGCCACATACATCCCCACCTAGCCTCCTGGCATGCATACCCAGTTGAATTTTTCACACTTTTGCATCACCATATACACGCAGATTTCCTCCCTCTCGTCTAAACACGGAATAAAAAGTAAAGACACAATGCCACTTTTGTGTCTTCTTATGTCTTTAATGTTCTGAAGACAGTAAAAATTGGGTACCATCCCTTTAAACCCTAACTTTCTTTTACCAAGATCTCAATAAAACAAGTATAAGTAGACACCTCACAACTTTTAATGAGTCCAAATTATCTGCCAATTTTCACATTCTAATAAGGATGGACAGTGAAACTTCCCAGCAGCAGACTCCCCCAGTGATGGATTCATAGAAAAGGACAAGCTTACATTGATGGACAGCTCAAGTAGGCGCTAGGCAAACTCTCCATATTTGTCTTCTCATTTTGTGGCCAGGACCTTGTATTTGCATGTCATTACTGATCCCAGTCTACACAAAGTCCTCATTCATACAGAGCTGTCCCCGCGTACACTCTGCTCCGGTGCTCCTCCACCACATCTCCCCAATCCTCCCCAAACCACCGGCCCAAAGGCAATCAGCTGCCGACCTGATCCACTTGTGTTCTATGGAAAGAGATTAGGCTAATTTCCTGATTCAAATCACCAGAGACGGAGATATTTTGGAATAGAGATGGTTTATAGTGGGTCATAAATTACAAATGAAGAACTAAAGGTGGAAAGGGAGAGTGAAGAAATGTGTAAAAAAAACAAAAAAACATGAATACTTCAAAAGTGACTTAAAGCCCTTTACCTTTCTGGTGGAGGCTCTGCTACCTACTTGTCTCCATGGAGATGCCAGGAATGTTCGATGGTGTGACATTAAAAATATACATCATATATACCGTATTTTTCAGACTATAAGTTGCTCCGGACTATAAGTTGCACCAGCCAAAAAATGTGTACTGAAGAAGAAAAAAACATACAAGTCACACTTTTTATTTATTTTATAAAATCAGTGACCAGGAACCGACATTTCATCTTGAAACGCAAGTTCTAGTAATAACAATAGAATAAAGAACAACAGGCTGAATAGGCATTAATATGTTAACGTAACATTAACAGCTCTTCAGATAACGATAGTATAAACAACATAACGTAAGTTTACCAAACTCTCGATCTCACTCCAAATCACTAAATCCATTGAAATCTTCATCGTCGTTGTCACTTCTGAGCAACTCCGCACAACTTTGGTTGTCACGGGAGTTCATGCTTTATCATCCAGTGACTTGGTGCATCCTCCTGGTTACCGTGAAGCTGTGTTCTCCATCCCCTTTCTGCCAGTCCCTCACAAGTTTCTTGCTCACTCCAAACTTTCTTTCTGCTGCTCGGTTATTGTTTTCTGCTGCATATTTCACTACTTGCAGCAGGACAGTGGCTTTTTCTCCCGGAGACATGAGTTGATAACTGATACACAAGCCTAGAGCCTCTCGCAGCTGTCAGTCTGAAAATTTTAATATATAAGTCGCACCAGAGTATAAGTCACAGGACCACCCAAACCATGAAAAAAGTGTGACTTATAGTCCGAAAAATATAGTGCATAAATTTATTCATAAGGGATGTTTCTATAGCTCAAAAATGCAATGATTCCTTCTGAGGACAGAGACGACTCCATAGATCTGAACTGTAATGTAGCGTAGTGCTGTAACCTGCTTGTCTCCCTCGTCATCTATAACCTACATTCTAGACAAAGTAATAATATTTCCATGGAGATAAGCAGAAAAACAAGAAATGTTACGCAGTGCACGTTTAAATAGAAGCGTGTTATTCATTTCGGATGCTTTTATTTCTTTAAAAACTTTCATGTGCCCTTGATCAGGCTTGCATTTCCGCAAACTTGACTCATACTTGGCTTGCTTGTATTCATGGAAATGTTGTTCCTTTGGCTGTTACATATTCCACAGGATGGCATAAAACTTCGGAAAATCCATAAAGTTATGTGGTGTTGCTTTAAATTGAAATAAATGTATTAATCCTATAGCAGATATGGAAAATATGAACCTTCAAACGGACCATTTTCACAACAGAAAGTTTAGTTTTAGAGAAGTTAAAATGAAATAAACAACTTTTTCAGACTCAAGAACTCACAGAGACAAAAAATATTATGGTTATGTATGAATATTTGTTCTATTGCTTATATAATTGAGCAGTTTGCTAAATGTATTACTCTAGTTATTGTAAGTCATTATGTTCCTATAGGCCCCTGAGTGCTGAGCCGAGCCTGGTGCCCTGGTTTCTCTTCTCTTCTAATTGCTTTTCCAGAAGCTGCAAAGCCCCATGCCTTATTAACACATATTCAATTTCACTCACTTTGTGCTGTCCCCTAAACTTCTTCACTCCTCTGTTCCTTGTCTGCTTCTCTCCTTCACTCTTTCTCTCCTTAATTTCTCCTCTCCTCTACCCGTCCACTCCTCCTCCCCTTCACTCCTCCATCCCTCCTCTCCTTCACTTCTCCTCTCCCACTCCTGCTCTCCTTCACTTCTTCTCTTTAATCCTTCAATCTCTTCTCCACTCCTCCTCGCCACCTCTCCATCCCTATACCCCTCCTTTCCTTCACTTTTCGTCTCCCACTCCTTCTCTACCTTTCTGCTCCTCCACTCCTCCTCTTCTCCACCCCTCCTTTCCTTCACTTCTCCTCTCCCACTCCTACTCTTTCTACTCCTCCACTCCCCCTCTTCTCCATTCCTCCTCTACTTCTCCTTCACTCCTCCACTCATCCTTTCCTTCACTTCTTCTTTCCCTCTCCTCCTCTCCTTCACTTCGTCTACTCTTTCTACTCCTCCACTCCTCCTCTTCTCCATCTCTTCTTCACTCCTCCACTCTCCACTCCTACTCTTTCCTACTCCTCCACTCCTCCTCTCCACTTCTCCTTCACTCCTACACCCCTCCTCTTCTTCACTTCTCCTCTCCCAGTCCTCCTCTCCTTCACTTGTCCAACTCCTCTTCTCCTTCACTTCTCCTCTCCTACTCCTCCTCTTCTTCACTTCTCCTCTCCTTCACTTCTTCTAATCTTTCTACTCCTCGACTCCCCCTCTTCTCCGTTCCTCCTCTCTACCTCTCCTTCACTCCTCCTTCAGCTTCTCTACCACTCCTGCTCTCCTTCACTCCTTCTACTCTTTCTACTCCTCCACTGCCCCTCTTCTCCTCTCCCTCTCCTTCAGCTCTCCTCTCCCATTCCTCCTCTCCTTCACTTCTTTTGCTCTTTCTACTCCTCCACACCTCCTCTTCTCCACCCCTCCTCTCCATCTCTCTTTCACTCCTCCACCCCTTCACTTCTCCTCTCCCACTCCTCTTCTCCTTCTCTTCTTCTACTCTTTCTACTCTTCCCCTCCTCCTCTTCTCCACTCCTCCACGCTTCCTCTCATCCTGTCCTCCTCTCTTCCACTCCTCCCTCTCTCTCCTCCACACTGCAAAAACTTAAATCTAGCCAAGTTAAGATGACTTGAAGATGACTTGAGTAAATTTCACTTGACAAGTAAAATGATTTATCAATTAAAATATGAAAATACATCTTAGCTACAATTAAGAAAAACAACACCTCTTAGCACTTAAAAAAGAAAACTAAATCGAGTGTTGCTTGAATGAAGAAATATACACTTACTCCATTGGTAGATCATTTTACTTGTCAAGTGGAATCTACTTAAATAAAGTTCTTAATGTAAAACTGCATTGTGTAACTTTTTGGTTAGGGATTCATCACCTGCTTGTTTCTATGGATATGTCATTGTTCGGCCTTGAATGTTCCACAGTATTACATTAAACTTGAGAAGGATATTCCTGCCAAAAAAATACATGTGTTGAACTTAATCCTAATCCTATCAAAATTTCATATTCATTGCTGTAAATTTTCTAGTCAGAAACCCAAATTTGTTGTGTTTCAGTCCCTCTTGTCCTCTTATATAAATTCTCTAAATTATTGCACAAATCCCAATGCCTGGAAGACAAAAGCACTTTCTTCGGAATTTGAAATATGAAATATGAATGTATTTATTTGCTTTCCTACATTTGTACATGTATATCAATATATTTACATATTCACTGTGATGCATATATGTGTTATTAATGAAAATGTTGCACTTATTGAGCCCTGTGAGCATATGAACTCTTAAGTCTCTAGCAATGTTTTTGTTTATACCATTTGAAATAAAAAAAATAAAAAAAGTATGACATTAAACAACTCTACTTTACATTTATTCAGTTACAGTTGCTTTTATAGCTCAAAAATACCTAGAAAAACAGGCATTCTGTGAGCGGGGTTGCCTGTCCGCAGATCTGACCTATGTGACAGATATTGCTTTCTTCAGTGCCCTCGTCCTCTCCTCGATCTGAGTGTGAGTGTAGCTGATGTATGTGACAGCTGTCATTAATGAGGTTATCTGGAGCAGGGGGTGGCACTTTGGCCGGTGTCCAGAGGCGTGCCAAATATGAGAAAGTGGATCTAGTTAGCATGTCGAATTTTAAGTGCTGAAAAGCGGCTCGCTTACACACAGATGCCCAAATGAAAGTCACACCTCACGCATAAACACACATGCTTGGAAAACATGAAGATCGAGTGGTTCACGGTGCAGTTTGTTTGTGGCTACGCAAGAAAAATACTGTGTAGTGCTGCTAAGTATGTGCATTCCTCAAGGGTTTGCTCACGTTAGCAGCTACTAGTATACGCTGAACTCTTTGAATCAAATGAGTATGATAGGGTTGTAGATCTGTGGTTGTTTAGTCGATTAATCGGTTGATGGAGTCTTTTATAGTAGTGGACTAATTATGTTATAAGGATTGTAAATATTTATATGGACCACAGCTGTCCAGTATGAGTTGAGCTTGAGTGACTGGACAATTTAATCTTTTCACTTATGAAGGTTCTGTTTACTCATACTTGTCTGTATATGTAGTTGTTTTTGTACCAGATCCTTATAATTTTGATTGCTTTGTCCAGTGCTGTGTCCCAATTTGCTCAATTAACTGATGCACAGGGAATATCTTTAGTCAAACAAGAATTCTTCACTCAATCACAGTCCGAGTGTGATGATGTTGGCGGATTTGCTCAATAATTGTACTTCTTGTTGGATTTCTTCCCTGTTTTGGTTGTCCTATCTAACTATGGTCACGAAACTGTTATGGTATAATGTGATTTTTCACATGTTAAATAGCCTTTTAATGGTCCTATCCTAGTCACAGTACACTAGTTTGTTTACTTACTAATCTGTACTAGGCTGTTATCACTAGTAGAGCTGAAACGTTCATTGATTAGTGTCAAATACTTTGCAATAGAATAATCGTTTTCTGGGCTGTACACAGGTTCCAAAACACGCCAAGTGCTGTGAGAATGAGAAGAGGTTTGACTAGAGACAGAGAGAGAATGACACCAAAATAATCTTAATATTTACCATATTTTCCGCACTATAGGATGCGCTCATAAGCCACCAACCCCATCAAAAAACGACTGCGTGCCCCGCAATGCAGAGCGCCCCATACACGAATCCACTCCGGTGTCCCATCATGACTTCAGTAAACTACAAAGCCGCACCACCCTCAGTGCACACAAACATGTACGGAGCAGACAGCGACCGCGCAGCAACAAACACCCGCAGCCACACTCATCACTCCCCACGGACGAGGAATGGAACGGAGGAACGAACCGAAAAAGCGAGTGCAATGTGCCACTTCTAGACACAACTGAACAACTGAGTCACTGCGAACACGCCGACAATCCGTTGGTCCCAGAGAGCACCCTCCCTACACGCCACAACTGAACAAAGCCCAGAGTGACCGTGATCGCACCAAGCAAAGTCAGACCGAGCAATCGAACTGTTGTGTTTCGTTTAAAGTCCAGTGCGGTTTGTTTGTGAAAATTTCGAAAATAGACCATTTAATGAGTGCGTCTTATAATCCAGAACGCCCTATGGTGCGGAAAATACAGTATAGGTTTTGAAAAAAAAAAAAAAATCAGGATGACCTCAAGTGGCACGAGCAGCTTTATCTGCGTTAAATTTAGCAAAAATGACAATGTGTTGGATTAAATGATGATCAACAAAACAGTCATCACTCGCAACCTTTGAGCATCATAAAGCAATAATGGTTTTAAATACTGTTTGTAGTAGATGTACCCCATTAAATTCACAATATTAGAACAGAACAAGAAAGGAAAATGTCCAAGAAATTACATTCAACTTCATCTCAGTCAACAACACAATTAAAATGTAACTTGACCCCACAACTTGCTGATCCGACCAATTAGCCTATAACACCAACACCCTTCACCCCACTCTTCACTGTCCTAATGAAGCATTCTTGGGGCAGGTGTCCGTGGTGACGGTGGGGCTGTCGGGGTGTAGAAGACCAGCTGGTGGAGTAGACTGTGTGGGCGTGAAGTAAACTAGCTCTCTCCCTCTCTGTGACCTCTGCTGCGTTTGATGAGGCCTCTCATGTTTGGAGAACTCCTCAGGTTTACGTCATGTCAGACACTTTCTTATAGGCAAGTTTATGTCCATGGTCTTTTCGCGGCGCTAAAAGGATCATTATTTACATTTGTTTCTAGAGTGTGTAATTGATTCAAGTGGCTCATTGTGGTGTCCAAAGTGTCCAGTATTTTCTGTGCCTAAGTAATTCCATGCATTTTTTCCCCCTTGACCTTTTGACCTTGTTTCACCCCGCCCAACTTTGCCTCTAAATGCAACTTCACTTTTGTTGAGGTAGCACTTCTCGGTCATTTAAAGGGGCCATATTACGGTATTTTCTGATCTGTTTTCTTATAATGTTGTTTCCTCATCACAAACATGTATTAAAGCATGTGTGAATGAAACAAAACACAACTCCAGGTATGTTTTTGAGGAGGTTACAACATTCTAACATGACTTAAACCTCACAAGAGTCCATTTTGCATAATGTAGAACCTTTAAATGGAGAATTTGAGAATAGTTTCATCTCTAAAATATGACATAAAGTAGGGATTTCTATAATATGCTCATGTGCACGAACGCTTGAGTCGAGTCAACACTGTGCCGATTCAGTGGGAGGCTTCAAAACAGCTTTGTAGTCCAAATAGAATGTGCTTATTTGCTGTCAAGAGCTACAGCCCCATGTAAAGTAATAAAACCCAAATGACGGTGGCGTCGCCTGCTGCTACTTCCGAAATAAGATGAATGCAATTGTGTTTTCAGTGTCCTACATACCAGATATTTGCACATTGGATTGCTTTTGTTTGCGTGCTTACTATAATATTGGTGATATCAAGGTATGTTTTCAATTAATACAATGTGTTTTACTATTTCTGATGATGTAATGTGATGTAACAGCAAGACAAACACTGACAATCAAAATTTAAAAAAGAAAAGCATCATCCCTATTGTTTAGATTTGATTAGATTTTAATTTATTTCGGTCACAGGTATATTCTGACATTATTTCACAGTCAGTCATATTTAACCTACACAGACTAAAAAGGTGTAAGCTGGAGAATGAGCTTATTTTGCCTTTATCCTGTATTCCTTTGTCACAAAGTAATTTTGACACTAGTTCATTCATAAATACAGCAAGAGGAAACAAACAAATAAGTAACAAAGTACTATAACACAAACTCAGTATCATATTTCATGTATCTGCCCAGAGTTAAACATTTAAATTTCTTTATAAACTGGAAAAGAGTGGTGCACATTTTTAGATTTTCTGTACAGTTGTTCCAGAGCTCCAACCCTTCAACAGATTTACAAAATTTCATAGTTTATTCTGACTTTCTTTTTGATAAACATGGCCGTACATCTGAGCTCATATTGGCTCTTCTGGATTTTGAACATATTCTGTAGTGATTTTGATAAGAGATTTACTTTGAACATGATTTTCAAAGTGTAAAGGTCGACTAAATCGTAAAATTTCAGAGTTTGAAGGTCTAAAAATAATGCATTGGTTGGTTCATTATAAGTTGATAATGTATTGCCTTTTTTTGCAAGGTAAAGATTGGATTTGTATTAGTCTTATCTGTATTGCCCCAAATCTCAATACAGTAAGTTATGCAGGGTATTGTCTACACTTTTTGTTTACAATGACAATAAATGACATTTGTTATTTACACTGTAGCTGACTATACATAGCCCAACCCATTTCATTTCCAGGCAGACAACTCACATAAACATTGCTGCTTTGTGACTGTAACTCATGTACATTTTCTTAGTAAAACTTTGCTTGAAATGTCCTTGATTTTGCCCTTCTGGTTGTAATCTGAACACAACTGTTTTTTTTCTCAGCCTGCTTTGAACCAACTGCCAACCAAACTTGGCATATTCCACTGCTCACCTTAATAATTACATGCTGCAAAGACTTCTGAGGCCATTTTAAACTCCCTCTTTAAAGGTACAGGCGCTTTTCCAACTCCATATCTTGAGATCCTAAAGTGATTATAAATGTGATGCGGGATGCTGAGATTGAGAGTGATGTAATTCTAACCTTAACATGCACTTTTGAGCTCAACAGCAAATCAAGGCAGAACGAAACCTGGTTTAGTTAATGCTATGTTCTAGAATCATCTGAAAAAACTGTTGCAAAATAGTGGAATGAACATTAGAATAACAGCTGTGACTAATTTATTGAATGAGCTTTAACACATATATTAGCTCAAAAAAGAGTAAAACATGAAAAACAGAACTAGTTTGTTAGTAACTAGTTAGAACCTCATGTTCCTATTACCCTCCTAGCATCCAACCCATTTCACAACTTTCAGAGGCCAGAGCAAAGTTTTGCATCACACCACTACTAACAAAAAAAAGCATGCTAACAGCGGACCAGTGTTACTTTTTAGTTGGTAACTGATTTAAAAAAAACAAAAAAACAAACAAACAAAACACTTTATAACTAGATGCAGACATCAGATAGACATTTTATTTTAAGAAATCTACTTTATTACATGGAAAAGTATGATACAAGCAATAAAAGGTGCACTGCGCAACTTTTCTGGTGGAGGGCCTCTATCTGCTTGTTCCATAGAGATGTTATTGGTTTGCCTAGAATGTTCCAAGAACGACATTGAACATCTGTCCAAACGTTTTTCATCAAGGGCTACATATCTAAACACAGATGAAGCAGAGGGCTGATCGAGGGACTGGTGCTCAGTACAGTGAATAATTGAAATATGTACATGTTTAACACATTAGAATGAGCCATTAGTCTTTATTCTTGCTAAGATCCTTAAAACCACACACTAAATATTAAATATTAGCTTTATCTACTGTAGATAGATTTTCAAAAAAAACTTGCAATGAAGTTCATTTTTAATTGATGCAAGATAATTTAGGCGAATTCACCTGAAAGCCTGAGGGCCAAGAACAGTTTGTCTGAGGGCCAAATTTGGCCCACAGACCATAGTTTGGACATGCCTGATCTAACTGAACACTAGAAACACCCATAATGCTAAATACAATAATATCTTCTGTGAATAGGGGTGACTCTCTACCAGAGGGGGGGACTTGTATGTCGTGACTTGGACTCGAGTCAGACTTGAGTCACTATTTTTAGGACTTGAGACTTGACCTGGTAAAATAGACCAAGACTTGGGACTCGACTTGGTCTTGAATGTCAATAAACCTGGGCCTTGACTTGGACTTGAGCCCTGTGACTTGGGAAGACTTTCTGTTCTAAGCTATATTTGGTACTTTGGTTTAAAGACTTGAAATGACTTGGAAGCTCAAAGCAGATGACTTGGACTTAACTTGGACTTGACTTGGACTTATGGGCCAGTGACTCGAGACTCAACTTAGACTTGCCTGTATTTGACTTAGGACTTGACTCGGACCTAAGGTCAAAGACTTGATACTTGAGACTTGCACAACAATGACTTGGTCCCACCTCTGCTCTCCACAGATCTGAACTGTAACGTAGCATAGTACTGTGACCTGCTTGTCTCTCTTGTGATAGATAGGTTTAGTCTATACTGTAGAACATACTAGACAAAGCAATAACATTTCCATGGAGACAAACAGGTGGCAGACCCAATGTTAGAAATATTACGCAGTGGACCTTTAACAAGAAAAAAATAAAATAATAAAATAACAGGAAATGTGCAATTATTTATTTATTTAGGGTCAATCTATCATTTCTTTTGGGGAGTGCATCCAGGAAACATAAGCTGGTTCACGGCAGGCACACTTGGCCTCCTCTTGGCATCGTCTGAGCTTCTTATCTGCATGTAATGTTCAATCACCATTTATCAACATGGGACTTAAGACAGGACTGCCCACACATCAAATGCAGGGCGCAGTGTACCGAAGGGTGGGGGCAAGAGAGGGGGATTATGGGTAATCAGAAGGCGAAAGGAATGCGGCAATGAAAAGACAGGGAAAAGCTCTGTCAGAGATAATGGAGTATAGCATTTATCAGTCTCGAGATCTACATGTGGGATAGTGGGATGGATGGGTGAGGGCGGGGGCCCGGGGGATTAGGGAGGAGGGGAGGGCATCTTGTAGGATGGGTGAGTGAACAGGGCACGGTGCAGGTCGGGGTGATGTCCAATGAGGCCCCCCTGACAAGGAAATATGTCTCAAGAGCCCGTTGTGTGGGTTTATTTAAGGTGATGAAAAGTGGTGCGTGCATACTTCTACTGACCATTTGTTACTTGGTTGTTTGGGGAGTTGATTTGCTTTTTTTTGGGCAAGATACAGTTAAATAATACCAAAAAGCCAATATTACTTGGCGTATTTGGGAAAAGTTAGTTAGAATTTTAAATGGACCCAATATACTACATAATTGTACTTTAATATTTCTGCTATTGCTGTTGGGAAGTGACTAAATAGATGTTTCAATATGTTTCAAATACAAATAAACATTCAGACTATTAATTTTGAGTAGTTGTAAACAGTAGGGCTGGGTATCATTAAGAAGTTGCCGATACTATACATACCTTGATACAGAGGCCATGATATGATCCATATCTCGATACAGTACACTTTTGGTTGGATACAATATATTTCAAAATGATTCGATACAATTCAGTAAAAAATAACAGCTAAATTATGGCTGTGGTACTAAAAGTCTTTGTTAAACCAGCTCTTGGGCAAAGTTAATATGAAACAAACTTAAACCTCAAAACAGTGACAATGTCAAATGTGTCGCATAAATGAGTTTTCTTCCACTAAAGAAACAACAAAACTGTAGCACAGTAACAAAATAATTTAGTAAAAGATACCTAAAATTACTCTTAGCTATATATCTATCCAGCAGCCCACGATATCGTTATTATATCATCACATTGATTGATTGATTCATTTTTTATTTCAAGTTTGTGCCAAGAGAGAAACAATAATCATGTATACTACATATACATTATAAACAACAGAAAAGCACATTTCTCGAAAAGGAGTGGGAAGAAGAAAAACTTATATGAACCCACCCCTACGTATTCATGACATAGTTTCAAAATTTATGCGGTTGCTTCTGTACATTGATCACGGAACTTAACAAATATTTACATATAGCAAAAATAAATTACATATTATGCAAACAAAATATAATTTTAACCCCAAAACGTTTTTATTTATTTATTTTTTCATTTTGTACTGTACACCTATCCATACACATAGACATATATATATATATATATATATGTATGCATACATACACCCATACACATATGTATACATATATATATATATATACATATATACACCCATAAATAAACACACACTGATCTATATATATATAAATATATATACATACAAACACAAATATGCTTTTTTTTTTTTTTTTTAAAGATCACCCAGTGCTGTCACTCACCCTTATACCATGAAAGCAGAAATTCTTTATAATTCCTTTTGAAGCTGTGAATATTACATTACATTAAAAGATATATCTGTATTTCAATATTTTTGCATAACCCTAGTAAACAGTTTGTATTCTGAAAACCACCAGATGAAAGAATAAACTGTTATTTTCCTAACTGATACTTTGCAGCTCATCAGCATTCCCTGGGGGTGTGTTACTAACTACACTTTAATCTGAGTTTTATTTTTATGCAATCTGACAAATTGACTCTGCTGGAATTACAAGAGATGATCTTTTTGATGAAAATCAAACACCTAAATAAGGCCATAAATGCTCATATACTGATCAGCTCCTAAAAATATTTTGGATTTTTTTCATTTTTTTTTTCCAATTTTTTACTTTTTTTTTGTTTTTGTTTTTTGAGACCATCTTAAACCTTTTTCAATGTTTTTTCCATCATAACGTCTGAACATTTCACCATAGAAATACTCTACTGGTCAAAACATTTTAGAACACCTTAATTTTTCCAGTCATTTATTGCAATTCACGTTAAAGGTTAAAAAAGATTAAAAAAAAAAAAAAAGAAAAAATAACAAGATGGTGAGCTTGAAAACATGGAGTGTCCAGCACAGTGTCCAGATTTAAACCCCATCGAGCTGGTTTGGAATGACCTGGACAGAAGAGTGAAGCAACCTGCCACACATTTATGGGAACTTCTGCAACTGACTTGGGAAGAACTTTCTGAAGAATATTTGATTTCTCTTGTAAAAAGAACGAGCCACGAGTGTGTTCAGCTGTTATATCTGCCAAAGGTGGACACTTTCATCAATCAAAAGTTGAGAATACATTTTGGTCAACAGTAAGCAGTAAAAAATTAGAAAAAGCAAGGTGTTCTAAAACTTTTGACCAGTAGTGTACATGTAGAACACCCCCTGCTTGATGCCAGTGTATCAATACAGTATTTTGCTTGGACCATGTATCGGAATGTGTTACAAAATATATTTTAATCTTCATGAGTCTTCATTCTGTAACTAAATACATTTTGAAAGGATCCTTCCCAACGCTGCTTACTGCTGCGATGGGCAAAGATTTACCCCGAAACTTGTACCAAGGTTTGGCATCATGTTTTTAGTGAAAGAACCAACTGTTTTAATGTTTTTGCCTTCATCCAGAACTGATTGCTGCTATGGAAAACATGTTAATAGTGTAGAATCTTGAACAAACCTTTGTTGAAATAGTACTTCAAATATTCCTTTCAGCACTTGGGGTTTGTTGGACACAAACATAGAGCTTGTATTAACTTTGTAACAAAACTTTCCTGGAGGTGCTGACATTAACCTGGAAGCCCCTGATTTAAATATCAATACGGAAATGTTTCTTGTGATTCTGGCTCGTCTGGCCTGGAGTGTGGATGTGGAGGAGTACAGTGAGATTAAGGCTGATGACGAGCTGATGATGGATTCTGCGGTTGTGGGAAAGATGGACAGACCAGGGTTCAAGTCAGTGGAGGAATGCTGATGAGTGAACTAGCAGGCCAGCAGACAGGAGTGTCCTAGTGCTCCTCTTTGCTTTCCTCTCTCCTTTTTCCTCTTCTTTCCTCTCCCCATTCTGTCCTCTCACCATTCTCTCCTCTCTCTTCCCCTCTCTTGTCCTCCTCCTCCTCCATCTCTCTTCCTCCAACCTCTCTCGTCTCCTTCTTCCTCCTCCACCACCTCCTCTTTTCTCTCGTCTTCCTCCTCCCTTCTCCTCTCTTCCCTCTCTTTCCACCGCCCTCTCTCCTTTTTTTCTTTCCTCTCCTCTTTCTCTCCTCTCATCACTCTCTCCTCCCTCCTCCCTTCTCTCGCCCCTCCTTCTCCACTTTCCTCTCCTCCTAACTTCCTCTTCTCTTCTGTCTTTCCTCCTCCTCCCCCCTCCTCTCTTCTCTCTCCTCTCCCTCCTCCCTTATTTCTCATCCTTCCTCTCTCCTCTCTTTCTTTCCTCCTCCTCTGCACTTCCTTCTCCCTCTCCTCTTTTCTCTCCTGCTTCTCTCTCTCCCTCTTTCTCCTCCTCCCTCTCCCCTCTCCTCTTTCTTCTCCCCTTCCCTTTCTCTCTTCTCATCTCTCTCCTCTCTCCTCCTCCTCCTCTCTCTCTTCTCCTCCTCCTCCTCCTCCATCTCTCCTCCTCCTCCCCCCTCCTCCTCTCTTCTCTCTCTCCTCCTTCTCCTCCTCTCTTCTCTCTCTCCTCCTCCCCCCTCCTCTCTTCTCTCCTCCTTATTTGCACTGCTTTCTCCCTCTCTCCTCTTCTTTCCTTTCCCCTTTCTCTCCCCTTATCACTCTTTCCTCCCTCTTCCCCTCTTCTCTTCCTCCTCCATCTCTCCTCCTCCTTCTCCTCCTCTCTTCTCTCTCTCTTCCTTCTCCTCCTCTCATCTCTCCTCTCCCTCCTCCCTTATCTCTCGTGACTCCTCTCTTCCCTCTCTCCTCCCTCCTCCTTCTTTGCACTGCTTTCTCCCTCTCTCCTCTCCTTTTTCCTTTCCCCTTTCTCTCCCCTCATCACTTTTTCCTCCCTCTTCCCCTCTCTTCTCTTCTCTTCCTCCTCTCTCTCTTCTCCTCCATCTCCCCTCCGTCTCCTCCTCCCTTCTCCCTCTCATCCTTCTCCTCTTTCCTCTCCTCTTACCTTTTTCTTCTCTTCTGTCTTTCCTCCTCCCTCTTCTCCCTTATCTCTCTTCACTCCACTCTTCCCTCTCTCTTTCCTCCTCCTTCTTTGCACTTCCTTTTTGCTCTCCCCCCCCCCTTTCTCCCCCCCCCCCCTTTCTCCCCCTCCCTCTCTCCTCTCCTCCTCCTTCCCCTCTGTTTGACCCTGGTTTATGGCTCTTTTACAGCCTTTGCTCACTGTTCGTCCAGATTCTCCTCCCCAGGGCTCTGCTCCCTTGTCAACCCACAGCCTGAGCCTCGAGCTGCACAGGTATACACTTTAATACAGAGGCTTTAAAACACACACTCAGTTACAAAAAAAAAAAGTCCAAAATGTTCCCATACATACATACTGTACTGCTGAACTAAAAAGAGAACTGTTAATAGTTGTTAAAGGCTCCATATTGTGCTATTTTCTGACCTTATCATGTTTTTATAATGTTTCCTCATCGCAAACAGACCTGGAGTTGTGTTTTGTTTCGTTCACACATGTTTAACCTAAAATCCTGCATATTTAAGCTGAGTTCTTCTCTCAAACAGAAAACACTCTCGCTCCATGTCTATCCATACAAACTCTTTGCTACTTGGCTGGTCTGTCAGATCTTAGCCTGATTCAACAACTGGTTTCACTTTGTGGAAAACCGTCTGACCTCGCAGCATTACGGTAGGCAGGTACTTTTTTTTTCTTTAACCAATCACTGCAGGGCTAACTGGTATATTAAGCTTTTCCCAATTCCCTAAGGAAGAAGGGCAATAACCTCTTTCCCCTTGTTAAAACTCACCGAACATTCTCTTTGTTCCGGCTTTAAATCCTTGATCTTGGGAATTGTTGCCAATACAGAATGTATGGCTCTTCGCTGCTTGGCTGGTGCCCAGACTCACACTTCCAGGGTTCTTGCAAACTGTTTAGTGTATTCTGATTTCTGACCTAGTCGCTGAAGAGAAATGAAACTGAGCGGAAGCACCAGGTGGCACCAGCCTGGCTAGTCGGATCCAACCTTTAGATCCAACCTGCTTTTTTTACTCTTTTACATGAAAGACCTTAGCTGTGTTTTGTGGTTAGAGTTAAGATGGTCTAACTGAGTTTGCTGTTTAAAAAGGTAAAAAAACAAAATAAAAAAAAACCTGACCTAATTTTCATTTTAATTGTTTGCAATGACCTAAACTTGTTATTCACTTAGTATCCTAATGATTCACTAGAACAGTGTTTCTTCTCTCAAACAGAAAACACTCTCTTCACCATATGATGCAGTAATACAGGAAGGCCTCCACTGTGTTTTTAAACTCCATACACCTGCAATCATCTGGATCATTTCAGCGATACCCCACCACTTCATGACATCAGAAAGTGGAACAAGGTGGAGTATTTAAAACTAGACTAATAATAATTGATTAAAAGGTTACTATGTGTGAATGAAATAAACCAACTCTAAATCTGTATCGAAATATTAGTGAAGCTGAGTCATGATAGTGAAAAAAGTACCAAGTTATTTGAAACCAAAACAAGGAAATAAAATAAAATGGCTAAAAAATAATTCAAATTTTAAAATGTATTATATTTGATAATTTAATTGCTAGCAAACTCTAAAATAAGACTTTCTCCTAAAAGTGCTGACTCCAGTCCCCCCTTAGCTCCTTAATATTTCCTTTAGATACTAGATACTGCAAAAAGTAGCCACTAGAAAATACCGTTGTCCAAAAATATCATAGATGGAGCTTTGTAAGTTACATCAAACCTGAACACGGATGCATAGCGTGCTTTACCTCTCCTTTCACATTATAATTTATTACCTTAAACGCTGACCGGACCTGGAAGACTTCAGAATCGAACCATTAAGAGTTTTCCTTCAAAATGTCCCAGGCTTTTTTACATGGACAGATTTGATTCTCTCAAAGTTGAATATGATCCAGCGCAGGCGTATTCTTCTGTCATTCTAATGTTTATCTCTGGCTTTGGAAACTCCTTTGAGGATTCCCAGTATTTGGATGTAATTTAGACAAAATAACCGCTCTGAATTTGTAAAAAAAAAAAAAAAGTTGAATTGTTACCATAGCAATTACTGTCCACTACTTGATACTGGAATTGTCATATGTTTTATATATTTCCAAAAGTTTCCCCGTGACTGAAGTATACTGTAGCAGATTTAACAAGGTGGAGAGTGGCAAGAAGGAAAAGTGCTCCACAAAATTCAGGGTCGGTGCGTGTTGTAAATTACTCTAACAAGAGCACGCCATAGTTTTATTCTGCTTTAAATCACTGCTGTGGTTCAGTGCAGGGCCGGGGTACAGGCTCTGGGGGACAGCCTCGGGGGGACGGGCTCGGGGTAGTTTACTGTGCACAGCCTAACCAACCAGACCTATTGACTTTGTCTGTTCATTAACTTTACAAAATGTTTCTATTCTTAAAATTATGTTAAGAGATTTTTTATTTTTATTTTTTAATAATTTGATGCAGTTTATAATTCAACAGGTTGACACTGTAGTTGTTTAAGTGTTTTGTGTTTCTCAGTAACCGTATTAGAGGACTTCTGTTTTTACTGCTTTAATAAAATAACTAACTTGACTTAAAATGGATGAACATAAATAAATTGTCCATATAATAAAATTGATCAATGGAAAACTAAACCCATTGTAAAGCAACACAGTGTAACTTTCTGGAAGTGGCATCTCACGGGTATGATTCTAAGGAAATAGAAAGTTCAGACCACACTTTGGAACATAGTTAAGTTTTACATACTATTCTACGAATCTACTTGCCAGGCTGGCGCCATCTAGTGCCTCTGCTCAATTTCATTTTTCTCCAGCGACTAGGTCAGGAATCAGAATACACTAGATGGTTTCTAAGAACCCTGGAAAAGCGATTTCGTGCACCAGCCAATCAGCAAAGAGCCATACATTCTGGGTAGGCAACGATTCCCGAGATCGAGGATTTAAAGCCAGAATAAAGAGAAGATTCGGTGAATGTTATCAAGGTGAAAGATGTTATTGCCCTTCTTCCTACTGGATTTAAGAAAAGCTTAATATAACAGTTAGCCCTGTTAGCGGCGCATTACATACATCAAGACCAAATAGCAGCCATTGGATAAATAAAAAAAGTACCGACCTACCATTGAGCAAATGAATCCTAATGCTCTGAGGTCACTTCGTGGAAACTGGCTGATGAATCAGGCTACGAATCTACTAGTACAGGAAGGGAGCCTAGACCAAGTAACTCAGGTTTGTGAAGATGCAAGCCTGCTTACATTAAAGATAAGTTATGTTTTTCAGTGCAATAAAAACATGATCTTTTTGGGCTTTAAGTTACATGTTGGGCTTTAAACACTAGTCCTGCTGTTTTGTACTATGTAAAGCCTGGTTTTAAAGCTTGCAGTTCATCTCACAGCAGTTTGCGAGAGTGTGGAAGTCTTTGACAGGGCGCCCTCCTGGCCCTCCTGACCCTGTCGAGCCTGCAGTGACAGGGCGCCCTCCTGACCCCGTCGAGGCTGCTGTGGCAGACTTCACAGAGCACTCTCCTTTTCTCAGGGCAGCCGGTCCCCCTCCCCCACACGCTCCAGGTCACGCCCGCTCAACAAGAAACCAGTGCTAACACTGGGTTATGCTGAACTGGCACACACAAACGTACTAATAAATGATATAAAGACAGAAAAGTGTGAGTGAATGAATTAGAGATGTAATGATCTCAGTACAATATTATCACGATATACATCTCACAGTATGATATTTATTGTGATATTTTAGAGAGGTTGATATAATTGTAGATAGAACACTTTTTTTGCTTTTAAAATACCCTGACAAGATTTTGGTGTGAGTTATTACTGTCAAGTAAAAAACAAAACTTCATATTGTCTGCGTTGAAATGAATCATGGGAGATGTAGTTCCCTATGTTTATTAGCTGTTGCTACTATAAAAAAAAGTGCATTTAAGCAAAGAAACTTGTAATTCGATATATTGTGACACCCCACGATATTATTGTGAGATTTTTGATGATACAATATCACAATATTTTGGTTATTGTTAGAATGAATAAAGCAGTGTAAAGCACTCCAATTAGGGTTGGATGTTTATTTTGGTCATTAATTAACCGCTGATAATTCTTTCAATTGATCTATTAGTTGTTTAGATCACAGAAAGCAAGTGAGATTTTTTATATTTTCAACCAAGATGAAGCTAATGGTAGTAATAGAGAAAAAAATTTATATAGTATTGCAAGATAGAGTCAAATAGGCCACTTTTAGTTTTCATTGCAAGGGCTTCCCTGCGCTCTGATTCAGATCTGCTTATTTCAAGTGTTTATTTCCTAAAATATAACTGCACTGTTAATTTATCTTACTCAACTTTACTTTGAAAACGATATATGAAATGAGGATATGCTGGCGTGTAGTTAAAATATATCACGCTCTCTAACATCTTTGCTTCAGCTCCGTGATAAGGACCAGACCATATTTTCAGCCTAAACTCACTTCACAAACTTGTGTCAGAACACTTTTTACACTTTTTTGGCTTACACTTCTCAATGGATGCATTTTTGCCAACTCTAAAAAGATGTTACTGTCTGTGTAAGATTAATCTATTTGTAACTGCCCTTTCTCCCCTGACTACGGCATCCCAGGAGAGCCAAAAAGCACTCAATCAGCTTACGCTCACTGCAGTTTTAAAGCGAGTATTTATGCAGCTGTAGCATCTTGAACATGGACCAGAGGGTGTAGTGTTTTGTGCGAATGAGTTTTACAATGTGCTACAGAGACAAAGCAACTTATTGACATCCAGTAGGGAAGATTTGATAAATGGTTTGAACTCCAGTCCAAACTCGAGCATGCCGAAGCACTTTTGTATCTCTCACCACTAGAGCATTAACCAGGGTGACACCTTACACCACTGTAGCAGAAATGGCTGGAAAAGCTCTAAGCAAAAGCAGCCATTTATCTCTCTCCATGTCTGTCCATACAAACTTTTTGTTACTCGGCTGGTCTGTCAGATCCAGCCTTTTACCTGCTTTCTGCTGCTTTTTTTTTTTTACTCTTTTAGGTGGAAGACCTTAGCTGTGTTTTGTGGTCTGCTATCTGGTTACACACTTGGATAGAGTTAAGGTGCTGCAACTGAGTTTGCTGTCTTAAAAAGGTTAAAAAAAAAAAAAAAACCTGACCTAATTTTTAATTGTCTGCAGCTTAACTTATTCACTTTCCTAACTAATTCTTAGCATCCTAATTATTCACCATAACATTGTTTCTGAGCACATTTACTACTTTGAGTGGCCAGAGCTGAGTTTTGCCATCACAGTAAAGTTTAAAAGAAAAAAGAAAAGTTTTACCAGTCTTTCTTCCTGTTTCACTCTCTACTCTCTGTTCAACCTTGTGATGTCATTTGGTAATACAGGAAGTGCTCCACTCTGTTTTTAAACTCCATACACCAGTGTCTCCCAAACTTTTTTTCTGGGGACCAATATTTTAAATGTCACAAACCTTCGTGACCCAAAGTCAACAGACATTATTCATAAATCACAAAATAAAGGTGGATTTGAGCATTATTGATCATTAAAGAGGATATTTTATTGTTGACTGGGTGATCGTGTCTCTCTGAACAATTAGTATTACTCAAGTTTTAAACAATGAAAATGAACTGAACCAGCAATAAAATGTATCAATAAGCCCATTTCTTTTTCTTTTCAACATTCAATTGAACCAGCAATATTGGAACGAAAGAGTCAATAAAATAATTACAAAAAAATTAGAAATTATACAAAACATGTCTTAACATTTCAACATTTCTAATGAGAAGGTGAGCCAGGGATAGTTGTTTTTGTAGCACTTTCCAGTCTGGGGTGCAGGAGGAGAGCGCAACACGGAGAAGAAGTGACCCCAAAAAAATCTCTTGCGACTCACCTGAGAGTCCCGACCCAGTCTTTGTGAAACAATGCCATACACCATCACTAGAATCATTTGGATCATTTCAGCCCTTGAATTGCCAATCTCTACTGAACTAAAGGTAAAAGGTAGCTGTTTACTTGAAAATTACAGCTTCATGACATCACAAGGTGGAACAGAGAATTTTGAGAGCATTTGCACACAGACTAATACTAAAGGCTTACTCAAACATGTGTGAATGAACAAAACACAACTCTATGTACTTTGTTTTTGATAACATAATAACATTCTAACATGGCTTAAAGCTCACAAGAGTAAATTTTGCGTAATGTAGGCCAAAATGCATACTACTGGTTTGTATTCTTTTTATTATCACTTGAAAGAGCAACAGCCCTGATATCCAGAAGCAATAGTTTTTACTGCATCCAACTCATGTTCCTCCAAAGCCTTGAGGAAATCTTTCCTTTTCCAGCGACTCAAGAAACATCTGCAACATCTAAAAATGTAAACGCAACAGAACTGGCATGTGCTTCTCGCCAAAGGCATCAAAAGTCCTCTCCTCCTCTTCTGTTTGGTTATGAGCTGAAAGACATACCCCCATAGCCCTCCTCCCTCTCTTCTCCTCCTCCTCTTTTTACCAAAACATCATGGTACACACAAGCTTTGAGCAGTGCGCTATATTGACTGCATAAACTGTGAAATCAGTCTCTTAGCAGTAAATCAGAAGTTTATGCTCAAAATCATATTCCGACCCCGTAGAGTCCTGTTAGAGGCGTAACGGACAAGTCTGTGCACATTTTGTCCAATTGGCACATAGACAAATATAAACACGTGGGTTGTTTTGGGGCCTATCCTTTCCAGCATAATGGAGTTTATTAGTGGAACACACAGAGAGGAGCTACTGTAAACAGGGCAGCAGCAGTGCACTTTTAATAACTCTGCAACTGTCAGCTTTAGTGAACTTTTACAACAAAAAACGCGGCCAAGTTCGCGTACTGGTTCCAAAAAGCACAGGTGGGATATCACAGGCTGAAATGCATTAAGTTGTAAAGAGACATGAATATAAAACGATTTATATGTCAGTGTATATAAACTCATTTTGGCCTTAGCCCTTTTGGCAGTGTCGCTCGTTCTCTGGTGGAGGGTCCGGTTCCACTTGTCTCCATGGTGATGTTATTGCCTTGTCTGGAATGTTCCACAGTATGGCGATAAGCTTTTATAATTCCTATGGAGATAAAAACGTGACACCAAAAGGCAAAATGACTGGCCAGATCTGTGGAGAAGTGACCCTACTTAAAGCAAACTGGCATAATAAACACTTGAATTAAACATATCAATACTGTATTTTCCGGACTATTGAGTGCACCTGAATATAAGCCACAGGTGTCCACGTTGACAAAAAGTTTTCAAGTTCAGGCTATTGGCTTTTATCACCTCTGAAAGCTTTGTCGTCTTTTTGCATTGAGTCAGTTCGTCTCACTATCGACTCATTGATGCCGACCTTATGCGCAGCAGCTCTATTTCCTTCTTCAACAGCCACATCAATTGCCTTTAACTTAAAAGCTGCGTTATCTGCATTTCTTTGTGTGTTTTGCACGGGGAGGGTTGAGGGTGTGTGCATGAAGTGCAATATAGCATCTTCCTCGGCGCATCACCCCCGTTTCTCCCTGCACTCTACTGCGCATGTCTCCTGCTGAAAGAATCGCTATCCTGTCTGTATCATGTCAGTGTTATGCTCCATATCCAAGTGTCAGTGTCTCGTAGGATTTCAATAAATTTCAGACTCTCCCGGAGGCGGCGTTAGTTCTATCGATCAGGTATGAGTGGATGTCCGACTACTGATGTTATGAGATGGTTCTTCTTGTCATTTACTCACCCACCTGCATTTAACTCATATGGGTAAGATGTATCACACTAACTAATGATAATCTAGCACCATAACTTATTTTATCACACGACGATAAACTGTTTGAGTGTGCTGACAACATCACTAGCACTGCTACTTTATGTTAACTGCACAGACAGGTACGTTTTCTGCACTCAGGCTGTGCGCACATCCACTGTTAACAAACCATAGACTGTATATATGAATGGACAATGTGCTAAACAAATAAACCATCCACATATATTAGCCACATTGTTGTATAAGCCGCTGGGTTCAAAGTGTGAGAAAAAAGTAGCGGCTTATAGTCTGGAAATTACGGTACTTTTAACATTCCAGGAAGGTAATAACATCTCCATGGAGAAAAGCTTGTGGGGTACCTTCCATTTGAAAAGTTGCATCTTTTGACTATAACTAATACTATTGTAGTAAGGATTGCCTGTGTAATGCTAGTATTGAGTACTTCTTTTGAGACCTCTATACAATGCATTCCTAAACACACAATATAAATACATAAATCAGTCAGATAAATATATAAAGGACCACTTCTGATCATTTATTTTCAGATTATGAGATTAAAATAAGGATAAAAATGTAAACAAGTTGTACAAAACAAACTCCACTTCTACTGTCAGTGTCTCTTCATAACATAAACACTATCTTCACCCATAAAATCCATCCAGCGTGTTGTTGGCAGGCCTTGTTTCACCCATCCCTCGTGTGACCAATGCATGTCTGGAGGTTAGGCCCTTCTCCTCACACAGATGCTCCGGGAGGTATGTCAGGTATGTGAGGTCTGAGCAGGCCGGAGAGGGACAGCTCTGTGTGAGAGAGAGAGAGAAGCCATCCTGCTGTCTGTGCTCAGGGCCGCGATCACATGTGAAGATAAACATGGGTCCACTTTGAAATGGCTCCTTATCTCCTTCTCCTCCTGTCTGTAGCCTGTGCGATGCTTTGTTCTCGCTGTGATGGACAAGGTACTGCTAGCTTTGAAGTCTCTGGTTATTTCTCCACGCTATTGAAAGTGAATATGAAATGTTTTTAATATTCTGGATTGTCAGCTGGATGAAGGAATAGTGGGGTGGTTTGGGAAGCATGTTTTGTGCACATGGCTATAGGGAAAAAAATTATATTGAAGTCAAATAAAGCATTAATCATATTCTTTATTCTTCTGGAGACGTTTGATGATATGGTATAACGATATTTCAAGGTCCTATATTATGCAAATTTGACTAGTGAGTTCAAATTTGTTATCAATATTCCACATTGTGATGTCATGAAGTGGTAGTTTTCAAGTTAACCCTTCCAGACCGAAGGGCAGTTTTAGTACATTTATCCTCACCTCAATTTTTGTCTTAATTTTGCTATTAAAACTCCCAATTCTACCCCCTAGTGAAGTGTTATACAAAAGTAACAAAAGTTACAGGACCAGAAATACAAATGAAAAAAACAAAATAAAACAAAAAAACTAAATAAAATTCACACTCTTTCATACAAAACACACAGCAAACATGTATAAACAACTTTTTGGACAAAAAATGCTTTAGGGCCTTAGCTACAAAAATACAAAATATCAAGTCTGTAAGTAAACTAAAAATATACTTATTGCCCTCAAAAACAAAAAAAGTCATGGAAACAGCTCATGTCAGGTCCAGGGCACAGAGCCACATCACTTCCTGCATTTCCACGTTGTTTACTACATTTGTATTTGTGCATTCTGAGTGAAATAAACCTATTAAATAAAAATAGCAAGAGATGAGCAATTATGCAGACCAAGATGTGTAATTTGCTATTTATTTGAGAAATAACTGCACTTGGAGCGGCTTTTGCAATTGTTAAGAACACAGACGCTCAGAGCATCGACCATTTTGACTCACTGCACTCTTTGCCAAAGATTGGCCCAATCAAAATGGATAGAGTGCAGGCATTTGGCAGAAAACAAAGTTCCTTTTGGACACTTGTTTGAACACAGCTACCTTTACATTTAGTTCATTAGAGACTGGAAATTCCTGAGCTGAAATTATCCCAATGATTGTAGTCAACGTGTATGAAGTTTAAAAACACAGGGGAGCACTTCCTGTATTACCACATGACATCACAATGTGTAAGGTAGTGTGTTTTCAGTTTGAGAAAAGAACTCCTAAATATGCAGGTTTGTGTGTTAAGCATGTGTGACTGAAACAAAACACAACTCCAGGTATGTTTGAGATGAGGAAACAATTAGAACATAGATCAGAAATGCTGTAATATTGGACCTTTAAGCATTTGTTGTTATGTTCCTTCTCCTCCATCTGCTCTCTATCCCACATCCTCCTCTTTCCCTGCAGTGGCCCAAAAACACACACAGATCCGGCGTTGATTAACCTTTAATTAATAAAATGCAGTTGCCTCAGTCGGTTGTCCACAGGCCTGTTTTTCTGAGTGCTTGTTACCAGATGCATGTTGGTTTTGGCCCAGTGCAGCCTCCATATGTGCAGGAAGACTTTTACCACACACTGCTGTATCTTGTGGTCCTTGTCTGTTGATTGCAATTGCCGTAGCTAAAATGTGACAATCATCGTAACTGTTCAAAGATGAATATTTGGCAGCAAGCATGGTGGCTGAGTCGTTGGGTGGTTGGTTAGCAGTCTTGTTTGAGTCTTGTTTATGTGTTCTCCTTGTGTTTGGTTTGGTTTCTTCTGAGTTATCTACTTTGCATCATCAACCTAAAACAAATTCATTGTTTTTTGTGTTTTTTTTTTTTTTTCTGTAAAATAAATGATGATGTTGATTTTTACATAACCCAAAACAAAACATGCACGAAAGGTTAATCCTGCAGGTTAATCCCACTGCTCCTGACAGGTTGTTCCAGTGGTATTGAAGACTTGGTCATGGCTAATGTGGAGGACAAATATAAATATTGGTTTTAATTTTTAGTCCAAAATTGTTCTCAAGTCACAAATAAAACATACGAACATTATGCATTTTAAGCATATAGGTTAAAGCTTATTTATGTATAGGCCTATTTTTTGTGAATATCAGGATGTCTTGAAAATAAATAAGGAGTAAAATCAAGCTTAAACCAGTTAAAGGAATGCCAACCAATAAAAATGAGATGATACTGATGGTGCGAGCCTTATCTCCTCAGGCAGGTCGTTCCAAAGCTGAGACGCCCAGACTTAAAAGGCTCCATCAGCCTTCGTCCGGAGCCTGGACTTTGGAACTGTGAACAGGAACCTTGCCTGTGGAACTACGGCTGCGGGAGACTCGTACTGGGTTAAAAGTTCTGAAATGTAACTTGGTGGACTTAAACGAGCTTTAAAAGTGATCAGTAAAATCTTAAAATTGATTCTAAAACACAGTGGCAGCCAGTGAAGGGAAGTAGAACATGGTCTTGTGTTGATGTTAAACCCAGTGAGGAGCCGAGCTGCTGCGTTCTGAAACAGTTGGAGGCCGTTGGAAGCTGATGTCAGCTTTCTTCAGCTATTACAATAACAGATTAGTTAATGTTGTCTTTGCAGGTTGAATGGTAAATGGTCAGATTTTTATACAACGCTTTTCCATCTTTAAGGCACTCAAAGAGCTTTACAACAAGGAACCACTCACCCACTCACACACCAGTGTACGCAGACACTGGGTGCAAGGCGGGTTAAGCGTCTTACCCAAGGGCACAACAATAGCATACATCTGTGGGAAGTGGAATCACACCATGGATCTGAACGCCCAACCAGTGATATCTATGTTGAGAGTGGGATTTGAACCTCCAACCTTCGGACCAGTGGAGAAACACCCAACTGAGCTGCTGTTGTCCCTAACCTGGATTTATCTTTCTTACAAGGATGGAAAATGAGGAATCCCATGACTCAAAGTATCTTACTAAATATTACAGTCTTATGAGTATTATGGATGATGGTGCATTTGGATGGATAATTTTTAAGTCTCACAAATCATTTAAACCAATATCTCTCCTCCCATTTTATCTCCGCTCCACTGGCTCTCTGCAGACATCTCCTCAGGACATCTCAGAGACGCGTGAACTGGTCAGATCAGAAAACTTAGTCCAGACTGAAACTGTTATCTCCACTGTTATCCAAACAGCCGATGACCCTCCTGATAAGCCCCTGTGTGTGGACTGCTGAGAGATACCTGCGTAAAGCTGTAGCCAAATCTATTTGAACCAGCCCAGAGGTTAAGTATGAGCAAATGGAGCTTTTTGGTAGCTCCATGGTTGTGTCCTGAGGCGAGACACCAAACTCCTCTTTCAACATGAACAGTTGGGAAAGGTTTCTAGAGCAAGGCTTGTACTGTATATTCCATCTGGACATCACTCATTCAAGGTCCACTGTGGTGCACAAAGGGGAGGACATGCTAGTTGAGAATGGGGTGCTCTGTTTTCTGGGATGAGACAATGTAAATACTGACTGTTGTAATGAGTGTTTGGTTTGTTTCTTGAACCTTGTCTTATGATAACCTTTGCCACCTGTTCTCATGTTCTCCACATCAAGTCACTGTGTAGGAATTACACTTGTGTCAGAGAGTAGTACGTTTAAAGGTCCTATATTATGCAAAGTTGATTCTTGTGAGCTTTAAGCCATGTTATAATGTTATCAAATGTTATCACAACCATACATGGACTTACAAGTGGGAATCTATGGCTATCTCGCGATTCTGAGGCTCATGAACCAATGCATGAAAGATTATCAATAGGGGTGTAATGATATCCAAGTGTCACGATATGACATCTTCATGGTATGAACCTCACGGTACGATATTTATTGCGATATCGTGGGAAAACTCACGATATGGAGGGGAGGCTCATGATTAGGGATGGAACAATATCCAAATCCCTTTGTACGATATTTTCACAATATACATCTTACGGTACGATATTTATTGTGATATTTTGTGGAGACTAAACAAACTGTTTGTATGTCTAAATAAACTGTCTGTATGCTACGTTTTCCTCTTAAAATGCCTTGATAAGACTTAATCAAAAGAACTAAAACATAAAAGTGCTTAGAACTGTTATTTCTTCATGTAGTCTACACTAAAATGGAGCAAAGGATCATGGTCTATGTAGTTCTCTCTCTTTTTTAGCTATTGCTGCACTATAACTCCTAATTTAAGCAAAGAGACTTGTAATTCGATATATTTTGATGGTCCACGATATTATTGTGAGAACTTTGACAATACGATATCACGATATTTCGGTTATTGTTACATCCCTAATTATCAATATTTATTTAAATGGCTAACTGCATAATTTTTCTTTGATAAAGGTTTAGCAGGCAGACTTTTGTAAGAGAAACCACAGCCCGCAATCCTCTGTCAACTGCAGGGACACAGCATGAAGTTGGTTTAAAACAACTTGGATTAAAAAAATAAATAACATTTTTCAACATTTACAGACCATACCTTATTGTTTCTGCATATGGACTTATACAGCATCTCTTTCTACACAAGCTTTTTATAAAGGAAATGTACTCTTATTTTGAACCAGAGTTTCTTGGCAGTCTCCATCTTTTACACAGACCATATATCTGCCATCTGTGGATGACTATAACATACTATCCTATGCTCCTGAGTTGTGTTTGTGTACCTCCCAATCTGTGAACCATTTCATACAGTCCTGAAGCCTAAAAGCAAAATGGCATTTCACCTGAACGTTTTTGCTAGTTTACTAAACGAAACTATGATCCAAAATTATAGTCTCATTACATTGTTTTTCCACAACAGTTAGAGGTGGCTGTGGTTTCCTTATGAAGTGCGCCCATTGACTACTTCCTCCTCAACCTTTATTATAGTATTTATGAGTTTAGACCTCACTAATTGGCAAGGAATACAGCACTGAAGTTAATTAGAACTGCAAAATATTAGAAAAAAGCAAACAAACATGCCAGTTGTTTTCATTATCTAAAATGTACTAACGTCTTACTCTGAAATGAGGGCCAGAACCAATATTCTTGTATCAGCCGTATTTAAAGGAACTTAAGGAACTTTAAGGGAACTTAATCAAAATAAAGTTCCAGATGAGCTCCATTATTATTTCATTCACCATTAAAGGGCTGGGCAATATGACAAAAGATTAATCAAAACAACACAAGAATTTAATCATTGATAAAACAAAAAAGGTCAAAACGTCTCTAAATTCTGCTCCAAACCATGTGCAAGCCAATCCTGTCTGTAGACATTTCATTAAAAAGACCTAATCTGATCATTGATGATTACACAGGACTGAATCTCATTTGCCACACTTCCATACAACTTACACTTCCATAGCAATATCTTATAATCATATAATTTTAATGAAACTGTACAGGCCTGATGTTGTTGACAGCTGTGTTCAGAAAAGCAGCAACACTTTTTTAAGTTGCCTGGGATCCAGAATGCACACTTCCTGAATACTTTACAAAGATGTGCCTCAGGTCACCTTTGAAACTTCTTTGACTGGAACTTTTGATCACTTTTGACTAGGGTGTGGTTACCAGACTGATATTGATCTATATAAAAATGTTATTTGGGATTTCCAGGCATTTTTATTATTATTATTTTTTATGGAATCCAAGCAATTCATTTAAAATCTAGATCTCATAATAATGCTAAATCCGCTCAAAATCAAGATAAAATGGCGTTGATCAAAAATAATTATGTACTTATAGAGAGATCAACCAATATGCATTATTTCATGGCTCATACGAATATCGATTTACCTAGAATCCAAAGGAACTGATGACCATTGACCTCTGACGATATTTGTGGGCCAATATGTAGAGCTGATTTAGATCATTTTCCCCAAACTATCCAAGTAAAATTTTGCAGTTTGCAGAAAAAAAAGGCTGTGTAGAGTCCAGTGTAGTCACATCTTTACAGTTCCCTCTTTGGCCTAAATGTTCACATAAAGCTTTCTGCATATATTTTTCATCCATATTTAGCCTGCTGGTTGGGCCAAACTAAATATTGGCCTCTTCTGGAGATTTATGACCGATACCCAATACGCTAAAGATCGCAAATATCGTTCTATCTATATTGCACTTGCTGCTATAGAGCGTCCCTAACCCTATACCTCCTCGTACCTCCTTTTGCCCCCTGCCCATCTGTCCAAGTTTGACCTGGCGGGGCTGACCTTCCCAGGGGCTGATTGCATGGGCGCACTGGGCTGTTTTATTAGAAGGTATCAGTGTCACCATCTCACACAAACAGGCCTGGACGGAGAGATCAGATGTCTACTTTCACCAGGAGTTTGGAGCTGGGAGTATGTCACAGCTCTTTCAGGCGTCTCCAGCTTGCCTTTATTATGAAGCCTGTTACTGGCTCGGCTCAATAGGGCCTTTGTCTCTGCCGCATATGGGGCTGTATGCATTAGTGTTTGATAGAAGGAGACATTGTTTTCAACACCGCGGCATGTGTGCACGGGACCGGAGATGCTGTACCTCTTCTGTGTGCTATTAATGAGATCTAATATAAATATGAGTTATGGACGTGTTTTGTTGGCTGTGGATTTAGCATGTGCCGCAGATGTGTCCTGTCTAATCTGGTTTGTTATTGGTGTTGAGTGTGTATCAGTAGCTCACTATACTCAGACAGATAGATATAGATTTATATACATATACATAGATATTTTAGATTTACTATATTTTATTTTACTCTGTTAATTACAGATACACTGATACTGGTGTCAAATGTCATCTCTGATTGTATTGTAAAACTACCTGTATAGGTTCTGTAATATTTGTTAAGCTGATATCCTGGTTGGCTCTGTAATTGGCCGTAATTAGACCATTTACAAGCTCCTTTTGTCCTAGAATGTCTCATAAGACTTGAGATTGTATTCTAGGGTTGGGTGGTATCCAAATTCTGATACCATTAAACCCTCTCAGGATTTTACCGGGGTATACAATATTACCGTATTACCAAAATGTTTCAGTATGGCATTGGTAAGCTATGAAGCCGCATTGCTATACGGTCTATGCATATGACCTGCAGATTTATAATCTCTGAAAAGTTTCACATGAACCATCTCCAGCGCGATACAGAGACAGAACAGACTCACCATCAGACGCACATCCTCTGTCGTAGAAAGAACACATATAATCCACTAAGTTGTGTCCTTTAGTCCGACAGAAGCTGAACTGCATCAGCGACACAAGGAAAGAGCTGTTTTTATCAGCATTGATATCTTATGCAAATGAGCCATGTGGTTTTAAGATTAGTTTCTGTAAAACATAAACAAATGTGCACCTGAAGCCAAAATGCTACCAAATAATTTTATTTTTTTGGGACCAACTCACTTGTGGCCAGACTTGCCATCTTGTCTTGGTCACTAATTCACTTGGAAACTAATCGAACATCATCATCATTAAGAGAAACATTATAAATACTATTAGTTTTAAATCCTGAGGTCCTTATGCTCTGCAGATTTTTTAAAATGAGGGTAATGAAACTGATACCATTGCTACTTTTTGATACCGATGGATACCGCAATACTGTATTACCACCCAACCCTATTGTATTCACATAAACCTGTTCAGTTATTATTTGAAGGATAAATAACAGTTACATAACACAATTGGATGTCTTGTGTGTTTTAAGGAGAATAACTACCATTTCCCTCCATGCAGAAGTTAATATCGAGTATCAGCAAATACTTGAAGCCAACATATTGGTGCAGGAAGTCAAAAAACTGGATATACAAATCTAATATACAAATCTGCACTTTTCTGCCTTATTTGATACTTTGTGGTACTTTTATTACCATTACCTTTTGCTCTTTGTTATTATATAGTAATGTGTGGGCTACTGTGTCCAAATGATTTTCCTTTTGGATCAACAAAGTTTATTTAAAAGGTTTTACTTTCGCTGTGGACCACTCCTTGACGAATGAGGGATTACATCGACAAATCTTATTCAAATATTTATTGCGGTATATTTTTATGATTTATGTAATTGAGAAAATGAATCAAGTAATGGAAATAATTCTTGGGTGTCTTAAGTATTAACAGAGATGACTCTATCTGTTGTTGTGTCCTCCGGCAAAACACGTCACCCACTTTCTTGTATGAATGTGTTGACTTTATGATTAGGTTTGTGGTTTACCATCACCTGGCTGGGGTTATATGACTAATGTTGAAAAATGCTATGAAACAATTGGTTTAACAGGGAACTTTTTAAATATTACACTTTCAAATTAAGAAATAAGAAAGCAGTTTATATTGTCTTTAGTATTGTGCCAAAAATTAAATGGGAATAAGATTTGCAGAGAGGCTTGCAATGCTTGATTTAAACTGCACAATGTTTTACCTTACCTGTCCTTTTACTTCCAATAACATTATTATACCCCTGATATGAACTTTCTCTATAGCACCAAACCACCTTAGGCCTGCATTCCTCATGGACATTTAGAATTGGTGGTTGCCAGATTCAACCCTTTCATTTTAATGGGGCATAAATGTTCAAATTATAGGAATTTTCTTAATTTCCAAGCTGTAATAACGGTATGAGGGAAGCCAATGTGCGCTCTGGGCTATATATGCTAGCTCCATGCACTGTGCTGTGTTTGGCATTCCACCTTGTTAGAAACCAGAGCCATTGTAAACAGATTGCTATGTGCTGCCTTGGACATGGATACTTGAAATGTTCTAAATATCCAATTGTTTAAACCACTATGCACGGGCACTACTTGCTGCCCATTAAATGCATTAGGTGAGCCTCATTCTAACTTGATTACATGAGCGATGATCTCACAAAAGCGCGGTTTGTAGTCTTTGGGCAGCATTCAGCATATCCAGGCCTGCTGTCATTACTTGGAGCGAATATGCCACTCAGCACAACGTGTTGTTTTCACCACCTCTCGTTCTACTATGGCCTTTTTTCAGTCATCTTTCTTCTCTCCAAAACTGTAATTGGCAACTACAGGATGATGATGGAAGATTATTTTTGGTAATCGATAATTGTGGTCATGTCACATCACAAAATAATTGGAAGAACTAAACTTTTTTACTTTTCTCTATATGATTCTGTTATCTTTCCTGAATTATTTGATGGTTTTAATATGTTTTGTAAAAAGCATCTTTGACTGTCCTGAAAAGTGACAAAGTGACAAAGTAAAATTTTTACAATTTTAGAAGAAAGATCAACTACATTACTTTTTATCTGGTTTTAATTTATGTTAAATTAAAGATACAGTATATAATTTTCTAAAAGTGGCATGCCACTGCTCGCCAGGCTGGCGCCACCTAGTGCCTCTACTCAATTTCATTTTTCTCCAGTGACTAGGTCAATATTTGGAATAGACTAGATGGTTTGCAAGAACCCTGGAAGTTGTAAACCACGCACCGGCCAGTTAGCGAAGAGCTGTGAAGCCTTGACTGTGGCCTTTTTTGTGGTACAGCACAACAGTAAACGATGGATGTAGACGAAGCCATACATTCTGTGTTGGCAACGATTCCCTAGATTTAGGATTTAAAGCCGGAACAAAGAGAATGTTTGGTGAATTTTATCAAGGGGAAAGACGTTATTGCCCTTCTTCCTACGGGATTTGGGAAAAGCTTAGTATACCACTTAGTCCTGTTAGTGGCGCATTACATATGTCACGACCAAATAGTAGCAATTGGTTAAATAAAAAAAGTACTTGCCTACCATCGAGCGAACGAATCCTAATGCTACAAGATCAGACAGTTTCCACGAAGTAAAACTGGCTGATGAATCTGGCTACGTCACTGCATGATCCATGGAAATAAAAAGTTAAAACCATACTTTGGAGCATTCTCTAGTTAGATGTATGGCACGTTTTATCTCATACTGTGGAATAGTATATCCAAAGGAATAACATTGCCATGGAAACAAGAAGGCAAAGTCCCTCCTTCAGACCAGACAGGAGTCAGGTTTGTGGAGATGCAAGCCTGCTTATTTACAGCATGTTTTTCTACATCTTTCAATGCAATAATAAAAACTAATAAAAAAGTTTGTATTGGACAGTGATAAAGGGCTTTACAGTTGTTGCTGATGGTGTCCGTATTCTCACTATTTTCTACAGTTGTATCACTACATTTATTTGAAATCCATATTTACAGCATGTCAGTCAGTGATTGATAGGAGCACAAACAGACTTCTCTTCTAGTTCTTGAAGTTTGTGGAGTGATGGCTGAAAATGACAAGGAGCAGAAGTGGAGCTTTTAGTTGAGCAGGTTGTAAAAGAGGCTGGAATGTGCTGCTGGCTGCCGGGCTTTATCTCGGTGGGAGGCGTAATGACAGTGACACGGCGAGTTCCTCCTGGAGCTAAAGAAACTAGAAAGATGTGATACTGACAGGCTGAAGGCTACATCTTCAAGTTACCATGAGGTCAGAGGAGGTGGGCTCTTCATGACTGACAAGACACAAGGCCATATAACAAGCACGGTTTTGTAGGTTTTGGTGCTTTTCTAACTTGGACCATTCTAGGACTACAGCAGGACCAATCTGGGACTAAACTAAACCAGGGCTAAACCAAGACTAACTTGGACTAAACAAGGAATAAACTGTGACTAAACTGGGACTAAATCAGGACCAAACCTAGACTAAACCAGGGCTAAACCGGAACTAAACTGGGACTGAATCAGGACCAAACCCAGACTAAACCAGGGCTAAACCAGGACCAAACTGGGACTGAATCAGGACCAAATCCAGACTAAACCAGGAATAAACCAGGGCTAAACCAGGGCTAAACCAGGACTAAACCAGGGCTAAACCAGGACTAAACCAGGACTAAACCAGGGCTAAACCAGGACTAAACCAGGACTAAACCAGGGCTAAACCAGGACTAAACCAGTGCTAAACCAGGGCTCAACCAGGATTAAACCAGGACCAAACCGAGGCTAAACCAGGGCTAAAAACCAGGACTGAACCAGGACCAAACTGGGACTAAACTGGGACTGAATCAGGACTAAACCAGGGCTAAACCAGGACTAAACCAGGGCTAAACCAGGACTAAACCAGGACTAAACCAGTGCTAAACCAGTGCTAAACCAGTGCTAAACCAGGATTAAACCAGGACCAAGCCAAGGCTAAACCAGGGTTAAAAACCAGGACTGAACCAGGACCAAACTGGGACTAAACTGGGACTGAATCAGGACTAAACCAGGGCTAAACCCGGACGAAACCAGGGCTAAACCAGGACTAAACCAGGACTAAACCAGGACAGTTACAACTGCAACTGAACTCACAAGTTAAGACTAATTCTGAACTAAAACACAGACTGGAATGTATTTTTATTATTGCTAAGAACTTTGTGACTACATTCCAACACAAAGTTCAAGAACATCATTGTAATAAAATAACAATAAAATATCCAATCAAGCATTTAGATAAATAGCTATTAACATACAAAACATACAGAAATTAGTAAAAATTTAAAAATACAGTAACCACAAGTCAATACCACATTTTTAGTACCAAAGAATCTGAGTAAATATTTTCCAATTTTTGACTGGTAAAATGAAAGCCAAAATCTTGTCAGTTTAGCTGTAGAAGTCCTCTCATGGGTTTGAGGCATAAGGTTTCGTACCTGATTTGAAGGATTTGGCATGGCATCAGTCATAGCAATAACGCAATGCAAATCAAAATCTCATATCTTTTGATTTGGAAACGTTTTCAGAAAATCCCTCAAATCAGGAAGGAATCATTTTACTGAAATCCAAAAGCCATTCCAAAAACGTTTATTTTGTCTTCTTTTGTGTTGTGAAATAATTGCAGTGGGGGTATAATAATGATGTCTGTTAAATCTTGCTGAATGTTTTGTCTTTGCATTTTTTTGTTCTCCACTGGCCACGGACAAAATGGAAGAAAATTGATGGATGTCAACTCAGAAATTATGGTTATGGACAATACCAGTGATGGAAGAAGTACTCAATTTTGTTAGTTAAGTAAAAGAACAGATACCAGAGCAAAAAAATACACAAGTAACAGTAAAAATATTAAAGTATATGTTTAAAAATGTACTTAAAGTATTTCACTCTGAGATCTAATTACGCTTCAAATGTAATAATTTTGTGCTGAGTTTTCAATAGAAACAAATGATTTTTTTTCTATTTTTGTTTGCTCAAACTACAACTATGTTAAAAATAAACCTTCAAATTTTTCAGCAAGTCTCAAACTATAATAAAAATACTATTACTTTTCAGCCTTGTTCAAAAATGTGGTGGTGTAGAAAGTACAGATACCTGCTCTCAAACGTACTACAAAGTATTCACATTAGAATCTACTTAAGTAAATTACAGACATTTAAAATGTTTACTTCAGTACACTACTTTGCTACTTTTACTTTATTACATTCCACAACTGGACAATTATTGAGCAGGAGCTGAAAAGGATAATTTATGACAGCGACAACCTTTGAGTTTTAAGATGACCCAAGATAGTACATGCATACTTTAATATGGTATTTCCTCTACTTCAATTATCAGTAACAGTGGGGCAGTAAATATCTGTTTTCAGGCAAATAACTGGCGTAACAATATGCTCACTCAAGTCTGAACAAAATGTCAGTTTGTAGATAAATTTGGCTATAGAATCCTTACAGCAGGCAGATGGCAGGACTTAGTTAAATTATCCCTATTACCCCGAGGGCAGCAGACTGACGGAGGGTGGAGAGAGGAGCTAGCGTTCCAGCTGTTGCCATATCATGTTTGACATCCATGTTTTGGCTCATTCACAATTTTTTTTTTTATAGAGCCTCAAAAGCCTTAAGGGTTTTTTCACACAGCCATCGCTTTGTTAACTTCTCTCTCAGCTTTTGTTTTCCAATCCTGAATAAGTCCAAGTGTATTCCACCACGACCTATGAGCATGCTATTGCCAGTGACTCACGACTAAGGATTTTTGAGTCAGCGTTTTGGAGGGTTGAATCATTTAAGTGCGCCACAAAGAATCACTTTCACTGCAATGAAGGGGGAGATCAGTAAACACAATAACAGTTGTTTTTTTGTCAAGATAATTTATGCACATTACTGGTTGTGCAACTTCCTAGTCAGTAAAATGAGAATGTGGTGACAAATTTTAGGCAGTAACCAAGGAAATTCATCATCAAAATTCAAAATCAGAATTGCAAGATGACAAAAAACATATTTGTTGTGGGTAAAAATAAATCAGATACCAATTGATACTAAAACTATATTGACCAGTCCGAGACCACAGGGTCCCAAGACCACGACAAGACCAAGACCTCTGAGGGTCAAGACTGAAACAAGACTTTCAAAGGTCGAGACAGAGACCGAGACAAGATTGAGACCGTGGCCCATCGAGACCAAATCGAGACTATCTTTGTCATTTTCAACATTTATTTGTATTTTACAGGTATTTTGGCACATATATATCAATGTTTTTATAAGTCTATCTCCATTCTATCTGATTAATGTTCATTCAAGCTTAAAATAAGCCAAGCAAATTGAACTGTAATGAAGCACTCTGCACCCCTTTTTTGGACCCTCACCCACAGTTTAAGAACCCCTTTCACAGGTACTTTACACAAAACTCTGAAGATTGTGAAGAAAGTGGGTAGGCCGTAATGAAATATGAACGCACTCGTCAAGGTTCTAACCTCGAGTTTGAGACAAGACTGAGTCCAAGCTCCTTCACGACTGAGACGAGACCGCGTCCAAATGCGGTCGAGTCCGAGACAAGACCAAGACTGTAAAAAAACAGTTTTGAATACTACGACACTAGCTTTAGAATGATCTTGAGCTGTATCAGAACAAGTATAAGAACACATAGGCTAGTATACACTCAAGGGCCACTATGGAACCTACCTGGACAACTGAGGGTTTACACAGATATAACTCCACATAATATAAAAGGAAGTTCTGTGATATGTTGAAAATGACATTCTGTTGTCTAAAAATTGTGGTATAGAAAATGGTATGGTGTACTCACTTAATTCCTTAGTATCAAAGTTTGAAATTTTAGTATTGTGATCTTTGGTATAATTTGGATCTTTGTTTTCTAAAAATACAACTACAAGTCTTTTGGTTTAACAGAAAATTGTATTCGTAATGGCTAAACAACTTTTTTGCACACCCTTTCGTGCCATCCACTGGTGCCATGTTAATAATGGAATTTTTTGTTGCACTACCACCTGTAATCATATTGTTCTTTCCAAACCTCCATTGCTATTTTACCTGTATTCCCCCACTCCTCCACTCTGCACTTCTGGCTTGTAAAAGTCACAGCGAGTGTTAAAATTAAAGAGATGCATGCTGTTTTTACAAGCTTGCGTTCAGGCCTCAGTCTTTGTTCACTGAATTTGGTTTTCTCAGATACCTTTCCAAAACTTTGCAATTCATCTTTTCAAAAAAAAATTCGCTTGTTTGAAAAAAATCTGGTTCCAACTTAGCTTTTGACTGATCTCCCATCCAAGCACCATGACATTACATTACTGATAGTTCCAACGAGACTTAACCGTAATACAGGTTGTTGATCTTTTATAAATACATCAACCTAAGTAGCTATTCGTACGTCATCATGGGAATAAGTCTGTAATTCCTTGCTTAATATTCCGAGTTATTCCTGGGCAGAAAGTCCCCATGTCTCTTGGGAGAATGACAATGTGGATGCATGCGTAAAGCCAGCCACTGGATCAGCTCAACTTGGCTAAACAGATGACAAAGTAGAGAGAGGAGCCCAAATCTCTATTACAGTACACGCAGTTTATTCTACAGGTCTTTTCCACAAGCAGGGAACCCAGAGCAGCCATTATGTCATCTCTATAAATAGCAGTTGTTCCAAAGAGACACACATTCAATCATTATACACCCCAACAGAGCTTTAAGAGTAATGGGGTGCCTATCCAGTGGCATGTGCAGTTATGTAGTGGTAGGTCCATTATAGCTCAAGTACTTTATAATACTGTTAAATTGTGTTTAATTGCTATATAGGTAATATTTATGCTGGCTTGCGATGAGGTAATTCATTTCCTGTCTATTACTTGTATAGTGGGTTATTAATGAGCATAATTAAAGAAGGCATTAATGCTAACCTGAAATAATTTACAGTCTGGTATTACGCAATATTTTCAACTGGAAGAGCTGAACTGAAGAACTGAATGTTTTTAATACAATAAGACATAATTCACGCAATTAGTTTGCTACTTGCAGTTAAACAGTTAGTTGATTTCCTACTGATTTCCTATACTTTTTGGAACCCCTTTTTGTTACAGAAAAGCTTCCAAATAAACTATATACCGTACCAAACTGTGCATCGATTAGTCAGCTAAAAGTGATGCCTCATTCATGGAAAAAGCTGTCAAAGTTAATAGAATCTTGCACAAAAACGGGGAAGTACTACTAAACTACATCTTCATAAGTTCATAAAGCTTGTGTCCTTAGGCAAGACACTTCATCCACATTGCCTAGAATGAATGTGTTGTGTGTTTGAGTTAGGGCTGCTTAATTATGGAAAAAATCATTGTCACGAATATTTTGGTCAATACTTAAATCACGATTATTCAAATGATATTTTTTTAGTTACACAATGCATTTATTCAGCATTTCTCTCTCAAAAAAAAAAACAAAAACAAAAAAAACAAAAAACAACCCAACACTTTGTTATTGATAATTTATGCAAAACTTTCAAATTGAAAATAAATATAGGCTACAACTATGTACCTTAGAGCAGTTTTGTGATGTATAAAACATAAAATGAATAAAATATACTTTGAACATGAAATAAGGCATAGAAAAACATGAATATATCCAAAATAAACTATATATATCCATCTGTTCTACAGTCTCTATATTAAATAAATATATATAAAAAAAATATCCCAAAATAAACTTTAAGCTTTAGGACGCACTCACACTAGGACTTCAGAAGAGCTCAAGCACGATTGCTGTGGGTTCTATGTTCTGCACTCACACCATTGTTTCAACTTGATTATATGAGTTTGGAGATCGTTTGACACACAAATCAAAATCGCAATCAAAATTCAATTACTTGCACAGCCTTCGTATGAGTGTTGGTTGTGGTCGATGGCATAAATTGGCAGTCTTGCTTATGTCAGTCTGCCCCTGAGCAGCTGTGGCTACAATAGTAGTTATCACTGCGTAGCCAATGGAGTGAATGAATAATGCACAAGATTGTAAAATGATTGCAAAGCATCTGGTGAAGTGACATTTAATACTAACACATTATTTCTAAATGATCAAGGCCTATTTTTTGTGTACTTTTTAGAATCTTCTTGCATCCTTTATTTTAACTTAATGCTCCTAAACATTCACTTACTCTTATTATATAACTTATGTGGGTCCATTTTTCTCTGTTTCAAACTTAAATCTCCTCTCATTTTAATGGACACATGACCGGGACAGTGCAGTCTTAAAGTGGCAGGAGGGTTGTTGTCAGCCTGTAAAAGTTTAGGAGCGCTCCTTTTATAGACCTGTTCTGAAACACGCTGCTGCCCCACCTGGAAGCTTCAGTCACTCTGCGATTCTGTCAAATCTATGCATGGGGCAAAAAGTAAAACAGTACACTTTTTCATTGTTTAGCTTAATCTTATCAATTTTAAAATGTTTAGCCGTGAATGTATTGACAGAGAAAATACAGTTTGTTGATGCGTCTGCAAAAGCGCGCACACAAGCAGACTTTTATGGATAATAATCTGAATCATGCAATGTAAGAAAGTCCCCTGGCGCTCTTTAGAAGCAGTAGTCCTTTGTGCATCATTAACAGCCCACAATATGCTGAGCAGGCCTGACTCTGGAAGTGTTCAAACTGCTTTTACTGCCCAACTACCTGTGTTTTGCTGCCACATATGCACATTACCCAACAACCTATAGACTCTGGTAACATCTGGCACTGGCAAATGTACATAAATAGAGGGCATAGCCTTTTTAAATGGTTTGGGTCTGCTAATGTTACTTGGATGAGGAGTTATGAGCGGCTGCAAGACTGGGTGTAGATTACAACTGTGCTCTTTTAATGTGGAAATACAAGAGGAGGCAGTTGGAAATAGAGCTCTGAAATATAGATTTGCTCTGGCCTTGACCACTTTTGGACTTTTCAGTGTAAATACCACTTCAAATATTTTCTTGAAATGGGAGTCAACTATTTATAATTGCTTCACGAGTGGGATGAGTTTCAAGAAATACGATTGTTTGACATTTACAACAATGGGAAGAATCCTTCAGTGGTCGCCTTTCGAAACATGCAACTGAAGTTTTTGCGTTTATTTTGAATGACTTACCTGAGACAATCTGTTCAGTTATTGTGGGCTGGGGACTTGCACATATTTTTACTTATTTTAATTTTTTTATCTTCAACTATCTTTCACTGACAACTAAACAAAAAATAAATGCACATTTTTCAGATTTAAATATATAATTTTTATAGATTTTTTTGGTTTTTCATATTTTTTTTTAAATATGTTTGTAGCTTTTATTTGAATGGGGAGTCCCTCAAGGTTCTATACTAGGGCCACCAATTTATTTTTTTTCCCCTAATTCTTTAAAATTTATATCAACCTCTATTGTGTTATGTGTTACGTTAGACAAAACCCCAATTTCTCCCTCTTTCTTCCTTACCTCTGGCTTTAGTACACACACACACACACACACACACACACATACATATATACATGCACACAGACACATGATTAGTTCAGTTCTATTTTGATTTGAAATGTCAAACTCCAGTGCGCCTTTGGAACATATATGAGCAATAAGGTAATAATGTTCTTGTTAAACATCTCTTATCACATAGAAAGTCTATCCTGTCTTTTTCTATCCGTTTTGAAAAAGAGTGTTTAGGTTTTGGCTGTATCTATGCTTTTATTGGCAAAGAATATCCTTCTTGAGTTTCTATAATTATATAAAAGAGAGCACAGTAATTTTATCCACTTAATAATACAGTGAGTATAATTAACTGAGGCATTTAAACTCCCAGCAGTGGTTCATACAATAATTCCCATCATTTTTTACTGGTGATGAATGATACTACATATATGTGTCTAGCTTTCACTTTATAACCATTCCAAGTATTTATGTTTTTGTCCACACAGTAATTCAGGCAAGTTTAGCTATAGCAATAACAGCATGGGAAATACATTACAAGTTATTATGCAAACGCTGAATCAAGTTTTTGTTAAGTGAAAAGGGTGAAGATATCTTTTTGAAATTATTTACCAGTTTTAATTAAGAAGTGTATTGCTTCCTTGCTACAGAAGGCTTTATTCTTATGATTGTGATGCGTATGTGTATAGTTTCAATCATAAACTGTATAAAGAAGTGGACTAAGGGAGTGTGACGTCACCCATAGCGTTCAGCTCCAGTCAAATGAAGCTCACAAGGCTAGCAGTAATGGGAGTGAATTAGGAGCCGAGTTCCATAATAGTAGTAGGAATTTTATTTTATTTGAGTAGATTCAACTTGACAATTAAAATGCTCTACCAATGGAATAAGTCTGCTTTTCTTAATTCAAGCAACATTTTGTTTCTTATTTTATGTGCAAAGAATGTTGTTTTTTCTTATCTTAAGTGTAGCTAAATGTATTTTCATATTTTAAGTACAAAAAGTCTTGTTCCTTTGGGAGATCATTTTACTTGTAATGTGAGATTTACTCAAATCATGATAAAACTTTCTTAATTCAAGTCATCTTAACTTGGCTAGAATTTGGTTTTTGGAGTGTGGTTTTACACTTTTACGCATAATTAGATTTAAAGTTAAATTTTTTGAGAAAGTTGCCACTATTAACAAGATTACACACACGCGCGCACACACACACACACACACACACAAAAGTCTATTTTGACTGAATTGTGCAATTGAATAATGAAATAACAGTAACTAGGCATTTGGGTTGGACTTACTTAAGTGAGATGTGAAGAAAACCAGTGGGCACAAAATGCACATGAATAAAACACATGCAGTTATAAAACTATTTTTTTAGAGTGTCTCTGTCTTGCTTTTAAGTTTACTGGGCAGATCATAATAAAAAGTTTGGACATATAATTTGTGATGCAATCTTTTACTGAGAACTTCGCCGCCTTTTGTCAACTGAAACACAATTGTTATTGCAACCTCACCAAGTCCAAATGGTAACTGAAACTGACTATAAATTAGCATTGAACTCTTTGAAAAGTATATACTGCTTTGTTGTTGGTCTGTTTTTGTGAAATTGTTTTATGGAGTAATCTTTGGCACTCAGTATTGCTGGAACTAACTAAGAAGGCCGACATGATGTATTGGAAGAATGACGTAACCTAAAAAAAAAGAACCAAAAAACTGTTTTTAGCAATTAAGTTTGATTACACGTTGTTAAAAATGCTTATCACTGCATGCACTGTGCCAAATGACCACATATTTTAAAAATGTAGTTTTGTTCACACTTTTTTCCACACTAGTTCCTTAAGATATCCATGACAGACATTTTTAAGAGTCTGCGGTTCAAATCCCAAATGTCTCAAATATAATAAATATACAAATGTCAAAAATCAAATAAAGACTTTGCTGTTTTATTACTTAGCAACATGAGAAGAAACGCCAGGACCAATATATAACCTCTCTATTTTACTTTAAAAAAAAATCTTGTTGATTTATTACTTATTTAATACAAGTCGACTCCAAGCATCTGTAGCCAACTCAACACACACTAAGTTGGTCACTCTCATTGACAATATAATACCTTTTTTAAAAGTTTCATCTCGAGCTGTGACTTCACGGTGTCCGCATCTGTTCCCAATCCCCGCCATTTCGGATTTTACCAGATATTTGCATTATGGCTTGTCCCTTCTACTTGATTCTCTACTCTGTGTGGTTGCTTGCTTGTCTCCGCAGCCCTCTTCATTTCAAAGGACCATGGGGTGTAGTGGCCTCCTCTTGTCATCTGGCCGATCTTCAGCTCCTCTCCTCTTTCTGTTGTCATCTCCCTCATGTGGAAGTTATTACGCAACGGGTCAAAAAGCAAAAGCACAAGTGTTGTTTTGGAGGCACTGGGCACGCTCCGAACTGAGGGAGATTTATAACAGCGGAGCTAACCACTTAAACAAGGCTTCAAAGGACTTCATGTGTTGGCTAATGTCATCCAGATCGCACTGTATTGGAATACTAATCATATAATATTGTCTGATTTATGGCATTGGCTTTATGTATTTATAAAGTAATGTAAAATTAACTGGATGGTGGGTGAGTTGGTAAAACACAATCATTCTTGTGTATGGTAACACTTTGTCATATGCTTGGTTCTTCCCAGTTATAAAAGATGCACCAATTTTGGATAAATGGTAAATTCAAAATCGTCTGTGTGTTTGCTCATCGCTGCTTGACTCCATCTACCTCAAAACCTCCTGAAACACGATTAAGCCATGTTTAGGCGGTTGCCACTGACGACCAAGGCATTGTACATTGATTTGGCATGCTTTATTTAAAATGTTGCAGAGATTAAAGCGGTCACTTTGGGTGGGGTCTGAACCAGCGACCCTCTAGTTGGTGGGCAACTGATGAGCCACTCTCATGCCATATTTCCATATTTCCGTGTTGCTTATTTGAAAAGAACTTGCTTTGTTGAACTTTGCTTTTTAGTTTTAGTAGTTCCCTTTTTATTGTGGCTTGAAAAACATTTGACATCTTAACATCTATATCCATCTAGACTAGGGGTGTGCAAAAGTATCGAAATATCCATATATCGTGTCACTTAATGTGATGATACAGTATTGATATCATGGGCTGCTGTATCGATATATTGTCAAGAGTATTTTAGGTATATTTCACAAAATTATCTTGTCATAGTGTTTCAGTTTTGTTGCTTGTTCAGAGGAAGGAAACTTATTTATGCGACACATTTGACATTTTCACTGTTTTGATGATTAAAATGTTTGTTTCATATTCACTTTGCACAAGAAGTGGTCTAACAAAGAGCTTTAGTATCACAGCCATGATTTAGACTTTATTTTTTATTGAACTGCATCGAATCGATTTGAAATATATCGTATTGAATCAAAAGTGCACTGTATCGTATCATGGCCTATGTATCAAGGTATGCATCGTATCACCAACTTCTTAATGATACCCAGCCCTAATCTAGACAGTGATCTGTGTCCATTAATTAACATACTCTTCTTCAGTCATTCCTTATTTTACTTCGAACTATCATGTGTGTAGAAACAAACTAATTTTGTTATCCCTTCAGTGGCCTACCCACCCAAACCTGCATCCTCCGCTAACTCTACACATCTCTTATCTCCTTGTCCCACTTTTATCTTCTCATTTTGCAGAAGATACAAAGCCTTATTCATGGGCTGAGTGACTGGGCCCAGCTGCTGAGCCTCACTTGTCAGTCTGCCTCTAATGAAAGCTCCTCTTGCCTCTGGTACAGTTGAAGCTATTGTGTTGAAGGAAGGTCTGGTTATTTCTGCTGTTTTGTCATCTGCCCTAAAAGCACAAACAGATTACAGAGGGACCTAATGTGCAGTGGCTTGTCCTTGCTCCGACCTTGATGAATATTGGATTGGGAGTCCAGCTGGGCAGCTCCTAGGGGCTGTATGGGGGGCCCCTAAACTTAATGAGGAAGAGTTGAATGCGTCTTTCCGGTAAAAGTAATACAGTGGGTGTACATGTAGGAAATGGTCAAGGGTCTTCAGGCAATTTTGCTGAGGGGAAGTGGATCATCTGATAGTGTTCGCATTGTACCAACAAGAGTATGGAAATTGGCTACTAATAATAAGTAAATTTTAAAGGTGCACTGCATAGCTTTTCTTGGGAAGGGTACTCTAAATCCTGGTCTCCACGTACAAGTACTTAACTGGCCAAGCCACAGATCAGTTCAGATCAGATCAGTTGGAGAGGCGATTCCATTCTTAAAGGTATTTCTGAACAATAAAATCACCTCTAATGAAACACAGTCTGAATAGATCAGTGTGAAACATACTAAACAAAGCAATAACATCTTCTTAAAGAAAAAAAAAGTGGCGTACCATCCACCAGAAAAGTTACAGAATGCACCTTTAAGTTTTTGTTGGATGCTTAAACGGGGAAAAAATTCAATTACCTCATATTCAATTAATGATATTGATTGGTTTTATAAATTCTTGATGATGGGGCACAAGCCACACAGAAGCCATTTACAGTATGTAACTTTATGGCCACTGAAAACGTGTCCTTACTGTGAACGGGCTTGCATCTCCACTAACCTGACTCTTATTTGGAGTTATTTGGAGTCCTGCTTGTTTCCATGGAAATGTGGTTCCTTTGGCTATAATCCTCTACCCAGGCTGGTGCCACCTAGTGCCTCCGCTCAGTTTCATTTCTCTCCAACAACTAGGTCAGGAATCAGAATATATTAGACAGTTTGCAAGAACCTCAGAATTTTTAGACTGCGTACAGGCCAATCAGCGAAGAGCTGTGTGGTACAGTACAACAGTAAACAAAGTGGTCGAGATGGATGTAGACGAAGCCAGACATTCTGTGTTGGCAATGATTCTAGAGATCGAGGATTTAAAACTGGAACAAAGAGAATATTTGGTGAATTTTATCAAGGGGAAAGACGTTATTGCCCTTCTTCCTACGGGATTTGGGAAAAGCTTAATATACCAGTTAGCCCTGTTTGTGACGCATTACATACATCACGACCAAATAGCAGACAGAGATTGGTAAAAAAAAAAAAGTACGAATCCTAATGCTGCGAGATCAGACGGTTTCCATGAACTGTAACCAGAGGGTGAATAATTTTCCACAGTATGGCATAAACTCTCTATGGAGACTGTTCTGTGATATCAAGCTGGTCACATGTCTCCTCCACAAGGTTCCATACTGTACCTTTAACTTCCTTTAACATAGATTAGGTGATCAGAAAATCACCGGTGTACATTCTCGGAACTATTTTTAGCATTGTAGCATTGATACGGCCAGTGGCTTGGGATAGAGGCCATTGTTAAGTAACACTGTACAGAATACCTCTCTGTGTTTCCAATTTACAAAACCAAAAACTTTTTATTTTACCAGCAAACCTTGGCCCAGATTTTGGTACCTAAACAATGGAATACATATGTCATCGTCACTCAAATTGTATATTAAATTTAAATTGCAAACATCAGAAATATGCAACCTCATTATAAACAAGAGACTCGCACACAAATCCACAAACCATTCTATTTAGTACATGGGAGCCGTGCTGTGCAGCTTGACTGGAGCTTGGGCCAGAATAGTAATTTCTACCAAAAACAATCAAAGTAAGTGAAGTGTGGACGCTTCGGATCTCTCTGGCATGGACCAGCGCTGACTGCACAGTAATGAAAGAATGTGCAAAAGGCCAAGGCTCAAATCGCAGCTGAGTCAAACAAAGGAAAAGTAATAAAGCTTTTGGAGAGCTACAAAATTGAGTCTGTAAGTAATTTGAACCCCTGTGTATATATATGGACTGTGTACTTATGTTTTTTACTGTAATGTATACAAGTTATATGTAGAGACATTAAGATTATTTGGTTAATCAAAAATTGACTGTTTAGATTGAAATATAATCATGAGAACCAAAAACATAGTACAAGACAACAATACAAAAACTTCTGAAATTGCAATTTAAATAGTCTCAATTATCAAATCGCAAAGACTGCAATTGTATAAGTAACTTTATATCCTCTGCAAAATTCTGTATACATATTTTCATCTGACTGTTCATAGTGTGCAACGTTTTAGCCAAAAATAGATTAAAATTATGTTGTTATTGTGTTTACTGTGCTGAAAAATATAGAAATACATGCATTACTTTTACTATTGTGGTTATGTGCCACCTTCAGAAAGTTACATACTGTACTTCAGGATTCATATAGGGACTTTTAATTCATAAAGCTGATCTCATACTAAAGGAATAGTTATGTATTATACAATGAGAACCTTCACAATGTTTCGTCACGGTGTCATTTATTGTGAATCATTTTAAAAACATGTCTTTTCTCACACAATAAACATTACATTACAACACTAAAATGTGATATCATGACATCCCTATAATCATAGTCAATGTCATCGTTTTCATTCTCATTCGTCCTGGAGTGGTTCATAGTTTCAAAGGCAGTCATCTGGACACTGTTTTCTTCCATCCATAATGCTTTTTCGGACATAGATACACTGGAGCCCACTAAATTGCATGGCACCCTGTAATCGTGTATCGGTGATATCACTGTTGTTGAAATGTGACAAGTAAACTGTTTTCAGACCTGAGCGCAGCCCTATGCCTTCACATGTGGAAGTAATACTGTCAGTCCAGGGCGTAATCATAACATAAGCTGAGGGGGCACATCCTTCCCAACTATCAACTATGTTTAAAATACCTCACCCTCTAGATACTAGTGTGGATATATGAAGACAGAGGTGGCCTGTCTACATTTTATTTTGAGAAACGTGAAACCGACCATGTAAAGTATATGTGTTGAATTGTGGAAAGATTTTCAATGGGATACAGCAGTGCCTTTTAAAGCTATTATTGAATCCACAGAGAAAGAATATCAGTATATGAAGGGTCACCATGAACTTTGAATGTGCTCTAATAGGTTGTGTAAGGGAGGGCATCTAGCATAAAACTGTATTGTTTTCTCTTTTATATGACCAAAACAACAAAAAATCTGACATTTTAGCAGTTTTATGATTTGTATACAGTTTACTTGTATTCTCAAAAGCCTGACATGCTATAAGGAACATAACCAGTCAAAAGTTTTCACACCCTCTCATTCAGTGTTTTGCATTTTACATATAGAGGTCATCAAACATATGAAGTAAGATACTGGTATATGGAATTGTGTAGTAAAAGAAAGAAAGAAAAATATATTTGTTTGTTTTTTTAACAAAGCAGATGGTGGCTACTTTGTGGATTTGAATATTAAATAAAAAAAATATTTAGTAGAGATATTTCACTTTCTTGGCTACATAATCCCATATATCTTGCTGCATTTGATGTTTTCTGTATGTATAGAAAATGTAGAAGAAAAAACATTGAATGAGAAGGTGTGTCCAAAATTTTGGTAGTGTATAAGCATTCTATAATTGTTTTCACAGAATTTACCATCAAGCAAACCATCTGCAAATACCATCAGCAGACATGCTTAGTAACACTTATTAACTCAATAAAAGTAATAAGCAGGAAGACTCACAAATCCCTTCTTTGAGTCCCACCCACCACTGAAACACATTGCCTGCCCCATTATGGATCCATTATATAAAAATCTCAGATGTGTTCAAATATCGTGCAGATTTTCCTCAATCCTCTGCAGGGTTTTCACTTGACAAAGTGATGATGGATGTTCATTCATAAGCTGTTTTGGGTCCAGCTGGCTTGCAGGTTTTTGCTAAGCCACTCAGTCTGACAGAACTGCACACAGTATTATGCTCGGATGACTGGAGTTTATATACTTCAACTTGAGCTAATTGAGTAGAAGTAAAAGAAGTACAACTATCTGGTACTAGCTTGTCTTGAGTAAGTTTACAGTTCTAAGTATTTCTACCATGATGAACTAAAACTAGTGAGCTGCAATCAAGAGTTTATTGAGTGAATTAAGTTTAGCATTTAGACACTGGCAGGTACAAATGTCAGTGTCAAGTGATGTTATAGAAAATTATGGATATGTTACAGGAAAATGTCTTTTCCACTGATGGAGAAAAGAAGGAGATGGAGAGGCTGAGGAGGATTATGGTTCTGCTGCTGTAATTGAGTTTGGTTGTGATACTTTTCTAAACTTACAGGTAGGAAAGAAGAGACAGTGAGCAGATTTAGTTATTTGAATAGTTATTTATATAGATTTAAAGTTATTTGAGTAGAGCTGGGCGTTTCTGTGATGATAGACTATTTTGGTAAAATCACCATACTGTGATTCACAGATTTTCTCTTGAATGCAGCTCTGTGCTCAAACAAGAATATTTCTTCCCACGTACTTCTCCTATGGGTCAGCCTCTGCAATGCTGAGCAGGTGGTTTAAACCTAATGAAGTGAGAACTTTAAAAAGAACTGAACTTTTGGATTAATTTTTTTTTACCTTCTAAGCTGTGATTGGCAAATAGCTGCAGATAGATGACTGGAGGGAGGAAACTTCTAGCCTGATTCATCAACTGGTTTCACTTTATGAAAACCGTCTGACCTCGCAGCATTAGGATTCGTTTGCTTGACAGTAGATGGAAACTTTTTTATTTAACTAATCCCTATTTGGTCATGACATATGTAATGCACCAAATCCCGTAGAAAGAAGGGCAATAACGTCTTTCCCCTTGATAAAATTCATCAAACATTCTCTTTGTTCCGGCTTTAAATCCTTGATCTTGGAAATTGTTGCCAACACAGAATGTCATCTAGATCCATCTCGACTGCTTTGTTTACTGTTGTGCTGTAACAGAAAAGGGACCCAGACAGGCACTTGAGTCTGACATCATGGCTTCACAGGTCTTCACTGATTGGCCGGTGCACGGTGTACAACTTCTGGGGCTCTTGCAAACCGTCTTGTGTTTTACAATTCCTGTCCTACTCGCTGTAGAGAAATGAAATTGAGTGGAGGCACTAGGTGGCACCAGCCTGGCTAGGAAACTTCAAGTGTGACACTTTTAATTCTTTTATACTTCTATACCACTACTAGTACTACTATCACATCTAAGTACTCATAAAGTATACAGAATTAAAAATGAAAACCACTTCTCTCTCCCTCTTCTATAATCTCACACAGTCTGTTCTGATAACCGAGCCTCGCCCGGAAGCTTAAACAGACACAGGGAGCAGCTCACCCCTGTCCTCCTCAGAACATTAGTGACCTGAGCCCTGCAGTGGAGTCTGCAGAGTGTCAGCGGTGGCTTTCAGTTCAAAGGCTCAGTATGAGACAATCGCAGATACACAGAAGGAGCAGGCTAACCTATCGTCCATACAGTCCATAACCCAGCCCAGAGTTTATAACCCGGGCCGCCCACCAGATGTGCAGCTGACACAGACCAGCCTCTGCCTCCAGCTACACACAACCCATGAGACTCCATGCTAAAGACATGCTAAAGAATCCTACAAGTATTTTATGAACTGTCCATGTTATACTTTATAGTTTATATTTTGTACTCTGATGATGATTGAAGGTTGAAAAGCGTTATATAAATATGATCATTTACCATTTAAAAGTGTAGTAAAGCAAAAAGTAAAAGTTGGAATAAACCATTTTGTTTTTTAATCTGAACTTCTGTTTAAATTGTGCGATAAACTGCAGTTGGTGAAGGCTGTCGTGCTCTTTTTCATTTTGTGTCCACAGTTGGTCATCCAGTGTCAGTTTAAACCCATCATTTAACTGACTTTGCCAACTTTAGGACTCAGTTAAAACAAAAACAATATTTGGATGCTATTTCTGTAGTTCCCATGCCTTTTTATAAAGCAAACTGTAAAGTTAAAGGCCTCTGGACCTAGCTGTAAATCTAATTATACTGACATTTTATATTTCATTTCATATCTGGATTCTGTCAGCCCTCCTAACCACTTTCCCTCTATATAGTGAGCCATAAGTGTTACGCCTTTCTAAAAACATGCCATAAAGTCTTACAAATTTGTGCCGTACTTGGCTGTGTGTGTCATCGCGCTCCAATTGTGTCATCTAAACCTCGGATTGACCTGGGAAGACTCCTCCATCTTTTTGTGTCCTGATTTATAGAGTATTGCTGCATGACAAAGTGTGCAATAACTTGTGATCCCGTCCATTGTGGCGTCATCATCATTCAGTGCAGATTCTCATAAGAGTGGACTTTCAGTAGCCAGCCAGCCCATTTCTCAGCCCCCAGTTCTCCATGTCTTTTGAAGGGAAGCAGAGTTGTTTATGTTAGCAAGAACCAGACCTTCACCATCATGCTTTTATTGCTTTGAAAAGACACTACGTAATATACAGCGCCCTGGCCAACATGTATACAGTATGTGCTTAGCCTTGGAAAATGGGAGATTTTAAGGTAAGCAGAGGTGGGTATAGCCTCGAAAAAGTATTTTATTGCCAAAACACATGATTCATGTGATCATTAAGGGATTATTATCAAAGCTAAGCAATAAATGCAACTTTTCATGGGTCAAGGTTCATCTGCTTGTCCATGGGTGCTTGAATGTTCCATCGCATTAAATTAGTCTATTTTGTATTTTTTTGTTGTTGTTTTTTTAATTTTCAGGTCTTTTTTGGGCACATTTTTACATATGACTTTTCCACCTTCAAAGCACTTTGCATAAAGACTGTTGTTGCAGTTGGTGAAATGGACCATTCCTTCAAAGTATTTCCTCTGGAAGGCCTCGCCCTATTTCCTCTGAAATGGCTTCTGCCACATTTGCTGCCACATATCGTGTAAAAAGAAAAACCTGCATCTCAGAGGTCCATAGCTAGCTCTCGTGCCTTAGTTAGCCTTTTGCACTGTCTCCATGGATGCAGAAAAAACAAACAGTTATTTTCACACAATTAATTTCACACAGTTCAACAGTCCCTTGTGTAGTACAGTCCCATTGCAGTGTTACCTCTGCAATGCTGATCTAAGCTTCTATCGGATTGCTGGTTACAGTGACAGTGTTGTTTATTTTAATTTGCCTTTTCAGAAAGAAATGGCGTAGTTTAAGATAAATATGTTGTGAAATAGGCTCTTAGATATATTATACATTATTATGAGTCTTTGCATGTGTTAGGTTTGGCAGAGGCGCAGTGGTTCTGGCGTTGATTAGACATTCCCCTCACCCCAGTGGCTGAGCAGAGCAGTGCAGCAGAGGAGGAGCTGTAATTGGGGACATATGGCTGTGTGAACCCTCTCCTCTGTGCACCGCCATCTTTAGGTCAAAGCAGCAGGAAGATCAAATGCTCCTCTTTAGCGGAGCATTCCTCAATAAAACAACAAGCCGGCAGAAGAGAGGGAAAGAAAGGAAATCAGAGAGATGAGTGCAGACAGCAGAAGGGCGAGAGACAGGTGGAGACAGTGGACGCATATGGAACATGTTTGGGGTAAGATCACAGAACTCCAATGTCCATATCTAGGCTTCACCTCCAATCATGTTTGGTCTTGGCCACTTTTTCTCAATATGTCATCACGCTGAAATTGTGCTCTATGTTGTTTTTCTTTAATATCTCTAGGGAAGATTAGAAAACATAGGTGTTAAGAGGATTAAGCAAACATGGATTAACTTGAGTTGGATTCTTTTGATTGACAATAGTGAATTTAGTATATACAATGGTGTGTTCAGATAGCCAGACTGGCACCACCTAGTGCCTTTGCTCAATTTCATTTCTCTCCAGTGACTAGGTCAGGAATGGGAATACAGTTGTAGACCACGCACCGGCCACAGTGAAGAGCTGTGAAGACATGACTGGGTCCCTTTTTGTGGTACAGCACAACAGTAAACAAAGCAGTCGAGATGGATGTACACAAAGCCATACATTCTGTGTTGGCAACGATTCCCGAGATTGAGGATTTAAAGAGAAAGTTTGGTAAATTTTATCAAGGAGAAAGACGTCTTCCCACAGGATTTGGGAAAAGCTTAATATACTGGTTAGCCCTGTTAGCGGCACATTACATACGTCATGACCAAATAGCGTTTGGTTAAATAAAAAATGTACCTGACTACCATCGAGGGAACGAATCCTAATGCTGCGAGGTCAGATGGTTTCTGCATAGTGAAACTGGCTGATGAATCGGGCTAGTGTTCAGATGCAATAGTGCCCAAATAACACTAATATGGCAACCATAAAATTCAACTTAATATAAATAAATATAATACACTTTATTGTCCCTGGAAAGTTGCATCCGACCCATTCTGAAATGTTGCAGTGCAGTGCTCGGGGCCTCATCTCTCTGATCTCGTAGGATTGGTCAGGACTTTCTTAACTGGAGGATTTGACCTATGGTGCCTGTTTTGAGCTAGTGGTGGAAACTGAACTGCCTGGAAGAAACCCACCGAGACGTGAAAACAAACATGGCAAACGCAGAAAAGCCCAGGTGACTTGGAACTGAACGTGAAACCTTGCTGTGAAGTGTGAGTGCTAGTCTCCCTGCCAGGTAATGACATTTCTGTTGGATAACTTGGGTATTATGTCGAATATATTGCCTTTTACTTGTATTTATAAACCGTCATCATCTACGGCTACACCACATTTCTGGATACTTCGCTGTAACAACCACCTTCATTCAGTACCGCTGAGTGCATGTAGTTTCCAGACATTCTTCCTTCAGCCATTCATCAAACATTTAACTACAGTTCAGCACCACTTTTATCCCTTAGCTCTTCTCCAAGTCAAATGTTTCACTACATTAAAAAGTACTTCCAGTTAAGTTCAATTTCTGACTAATTCCATCCATTATTATCTGTCATTGTTGTCTGCACATCCATGGTTACTGGGCAAGTAGGACATATTTCCCGATACAGTGTAGATTTCCATTATACAAAAGACTGAAAACCTACGCCAAACTCCGTGCAGTCCGCCATGGTAGGACTTTAAAAAATCACAAAACAGTCAATAAATTTCTGTAATCTTACCATAGGAAATTAAGAAATACAATCGGGATCCTTGTTTTTAGCTCCATCATTCCTCCTCTTTCCGCTGCTCTCTCCTATCCTCCATCATCTTATCCAATTGTTTTTGGACACTTGGGTTTATTGGAGGTGAAGTGAATCCATTTTTGAACTACTGCTGCTGGAACACTCTATAAAGATGTTATAGTGCTGTACAATTTTAGACACAAAATCAAATGCAATTTTCTTTTAAAAGTGTTGCTATTAGAGCTGCGATTTATGTTTTAAAAGCAGAATTGTTTTCGGAGTGGACATTGTAAAGAAGGCCTAATTTTTACTCCACTCTGGTGTTTCAGATGGTGATGAAATCGTCTATTCCCTGTAAATATTTCCTCTGGAAGGTCTTGCTGCCACATATGGTGTAAAAAACTTGCAGCATCCCAGAGGTCCGTAGTTATCTCCTTAGTTAACTACTTAGCAAACCTATTACAATTTGAGAGAAGATACTGTACAAGAATCCCATTTCAGAACATGTTTTTCGGGGTCTAAACTACAGAGCAATTGTGGCAAATTACGATGACTGGATTGCAACATATTGTGCAGCCCTAGTGTTTAGTCAGCCTCCCACATGCACTCCTCCTTTTCACAGTGACAAGGAAATTACCAAAGAAAAGTCTGATTCTTGATCATTCCGTGTCTTTTTTCTTTCAGCCCAGTGTAATAGAAGCCAGACATGGGGGTATATCAGTTTTTGCCTTTCTAAAATTTTCTGTTGCGTGGAGTTACAGTGATGAGTTGACGGAGAGTATTATGATAATCAGCATCAAGCCAATGGAAAAATACAAGAACAGGCGCAATACAGATCCACCCAGCATTCTTGGTTCTAACTGTCTGTAGTCAGAGCTTTAATCAGAAAAGTCAACAGCATCTCTATTGCAAAAGTTGGAAAATAAAAAACAGCTGCAATGTTATACTCATTTTTACTGCTATCCCATCTTGCTGAAACCCTAATTAATGTTGAAACATGCTTTTAGTTGGTGTTTTTATCAGTTTGTCCTATAGATATCCTATCATATTCAGGCTTATAAGACATTATCTACACAACAAATATGTACACTTATCGTGTTTTTGTGTGGTTGGCCTATTTAATGTATGGCCAAGTTTGACAGGCTTCTCAGAGCTAGTGATTTTCTATATTGAATCCCACAGTGTGAAAATGAACTTAAAATTTGTCACTATGTTAAATTGCTTGTGGTTCCTTATAACTTTTTTCATAGTTTGTGCATAAGAATATACTGAAGAATGAGCCATGAGCCTGAACCATTCTATTTTAAAATGCTCTACCTGAAAAACAGAATTACCATATTTTTCGGACTATAAGGCGCACTTAAAATCCTTTCCTTTTTTCTCAAAAATCAACAGTGCGCCTTATGTATTCATTCTGGTTGTGCTTACTGACCACGAACTGATTTTTATGTGGTACACAGCGCTCAAAAATCTGTCAAAATGTTTTAGTACCACTTTAGTAAGCTACGAAGCCGCACCCCTTGATGAACTGTCGGAGCATTACACAAGGAGCAAGCTGTTTTTTCAGCGCTTATATTTGATGCAAATTAGCCATGTGGTTTTAAGTTTTGTTTCTATAAAACGTAAACAAATGTGTACAAAGCTGCATCAAACACATTATTACTCAGTGTATTTTTGAGTCCTCCTCGTAGAAAATAAATTATCCACCCACATTCACATTCATAATACACATTCTCCAAGACAGGGAAACAACGCCAGGCGAATTACACCACGATCTGCCAATGGATTGTGGCTATCTGGGCTAAGGGATCAGTCTCAAGTGTTGCCTGTTTGTTTCGCTTAATGCGCCTTATAATCCGTTGTGCCTTATGTATGAAAATAGACTAGAGAATTCAACATACATGATATTGTGCCTTATAATCTGGTGTGCCTTATAGACCGAAAAATATGGTAGTTCTTTCCAAACTCATTCCTCACATTCCTCTTAATGCATTCTTAGGATCCTAATTATTAACTGTGAGATAATAAGTGCAATTATAAGTGAGTTTCACAACAAGAGAGGCCAGAGTGTCGCTGTAATGCTCACAACAACTGCTAATATTGGCATTAGCACTAATTCCTGGGTTGCAGAGGATGCAAACATTTTATAATTAGATGCCAACAGCACACAGCAATCTTATTTTGACCCAAAGAGCTGCTTTTCCAATATATTTATATACAATGTACTTTTATTATGAAAGAAATAATAGGTACAGCCCCTTGTAATATAATTTTTTGTCAGATAAAAAATGTAGGTGTATTGTGACTTGCATTAATTGCCAATATTAGGAATCAATACAAAATGGCCTATATTCCATACATTCTGTGCAGTCCTTAATGTGTTCACCATCTTTGCCTGATCTTGTGCAGGTGTTTCTCTCCCTCAGATGTTCTCACACACATGCAGGCCCCACATCCTTTGTTTCCATCTGCTTTGTCCATTAAAACTACTGACGTTTTTTACTGGGACACAACCAGTTTTGATGAATCTCTGCTGCACAAAGCCTTCTGGACCCTCCATCTCCACAGTGTATGCCACATGTGTGAACAACATTACTCCTTGTTATTCTTTTTGAAGACAATTGATTTTAAATATGTCATTTATGTCTTACAGGAAATCTTATATACTGTACAAAACTAAACTAACTCAATCATACATCATACAAGTAAGCCGTACAGCGTGTTCAATGCATTATGCTGGATCAGTTACTTTTTAATGTACAGCTAAGGAAAGTGGCATGGAGCACGTTTCAACCACGATATAAGTCAATTTGAGCTGCAGAATGATTTGTCTATAATATTTTTTCTCCACTTGACATTAGAAAAGTTGCACGGTGAATCGGCATGCAAAGAATCCCGTGCATTTCTCTCATCAGTCACTGCCGTTTCGCCCTGGCTTTCTCATTAAGAACAAGCTAAATAAATAATGAGAACTGCTTTTAAACGTAACCCAGAACGGTAGAAGTTTGTGTTGCATTGTATAAACAGAAGGTCCTGGGATATAGGCTACACGCTTTGTTCTCAAGTTGCTCGTATAGTAATAAATAAATGTAATGGAAATGGTTGCAATCAGAGCGCATGTAGTTATGTGAGCAATAAAACAAAGCTGTGTCCGTAGAGTCTTGTTCTGGATCAGATCTGCTAACCTCTGCAACTATGTTACGAGATGATTCTTGTATTAGTTCAACACTTCATATTTTAGTCTTCATTAAGGCTGGGTATCATTCAGAAGTTGCTGATACGATACATATCTCGATACATGGGCCACGATACGATACAGTGCACTTTAAATTTGATACGATTCAATACGATATATTTTCTTGGCTGTGATACTAAAAGTCTTTGTTAACCCGCTTCTTCTGCAAATTTAATATGAAACACATCAATTTTTAATCCTCAAAAGAGTAAAAATGTCAGGTGTGTTGCATGAAAGAGTTTCCTTCCACTAAACAAGCAACAAAACAAGTAAAATGTACCAAAAAATACTCTTGGCGATATAAAGATACAGCAGCCCCCGATATCGAAATTGTATCAGCACATTAAACGATATGATATATCGATATTTTGATATTTTTGCACACCGCTAGTCTTCATGATTTAGTCTCTCAAATACCAAATTACAATTGCAATGTGTCAGAAAAATTTCAGTTTGACATTTCTTCACATTCTGACATATTTTATTAAAGGTGCACTGCACAACTTTTCTGGTGAAGGGTCCTCTACCTGCTTGTCTCCATGGAGATGTTATTGCTTACCTGGAATGTTCCATGGTATGACTTTAAACATTTCCATCTAGCATTTATTCATTACATGTATTTCTGTTGCTCAAAAATACGATGATTCCTTCTGTGAATAGGGGCATCTCTCCACAGATCTGAACTGTAATGTAGCGCAGTGCTGTAAGCTGCTTGTCTCCCTTGTGATAGATACGGTAGTTTTAATCTAAACTGTGGAACATTGAAGATAAAGCAATAATATTTCCATGGAGACAAGCAAATGGTGGACCCTCCAAAGAAATATTTAGCAGTGCACCTTTAATTATTCATATCTTAAAGTCTTCTGTATTAGAAAAATCTCTCTCAGTTTTTTTTTTTTGAGATACAGCCTTACTTTAAGTTGATAAACCCAAGAAAACAAAAAACAAAACAAACAAAAAAACTACAATGGTTTTAATTTGACTGTAGTTTTACTAGCGTTCAGGCTTTGGGCCCCAGACTCTGTAATGGTGTGCATATCAGGGAGCAGTTTGTTCTAGACTTTGGCTTGTTTACAGTACATCCAGGCCCAAAACTCATCTATTCAAACTGGCTTTTAACACTCAGTAATCCAAAGACACTTTTCACACTATTTCATTGTTTAATCATTTTGCATGTTTTTACAGTGTGTTGATTTTACTGGAAAGCACCTTGGTCAACTTGTGTGTTGCAAAGAGCTCTATAAATAAAGATTGAGTGATTGATTCATCTCCACTGCACTGGCCTGTTCCTGTGCCCGTGTCTTGATTAGCTGCTGGCCCTTGTCCCTGGTCCCGTCCCTGTACAGCTCTGTGCAGTGGAGCTGTCAGGGCCTGATGGAGTCATGATGTCTCACACCCACATTCTCAGAAGCATCTCTTACACAGTTTATCTTCTGCAGCAGACGTCAGCAATCAGGGCACTGGCAGCAGACGCACAGCAGCTCAATTCAATTTGGCCATAGATGAAATTCTTGGGATGAAGTGGTAACATCATTTAGAGAAAGAATTGGACTGCTGGCTTATGTTTTTATATTATGTTTTCTTGTATTATGTTCACTGTTGCCTAGATTAGAAGAATTTGACTGGAATGTTTCACAGCATGGTATTTAAACTTGTCTATCTACATTGAAACCAGCAGGGTTTTTGCCAGGAATCCAATTTACAGGTCAGATCTGTAGAAAGGTGAACCCGATCACAGTATGATTGCATGTTTTTCAAGAGTGTTCAAGTTTTGGGCTCTAAAAATATGTAATACATGGTAGATAAAAACATTCCACACATTACAGCAGAGGTGGGACTAAGTCGTCATTTTGCAAATGTCAAGTAAGTCTCAAGTCTTTTGACCTCAAGTTCAAGTCAAGTCCCAAGTCAAATACCGGCAGCTCCAAGTCCAAGTCGAGTCTCGAGACACTGGCCCATAAGTCCAAGTCAAGTCCAAGTCGTCTGCTTTGGGCTTTAAGTCATTTCTAGTCTTTAAACCAAAGTACCAAATATACCTTAGATTTTTGCAATTTATATGAATTTTAAGCTAAATTGTACTTAAAAAGGCACATTTATATATGAATATTTATAGATTATATAAGAGTTGCAGAAATGCAAATTTTTCTTTTTTAAATGTCTTGACAAGATCTTGGTGTGAATCATTACGAACAAAAAGAATTCAGATTTAAAAGTGCTTTTCAAGTCTTCTCAAGTCACGGGCCACAAGTTCAAGTCAAGTCCCAAGTCAGTGACCTTCAAGTTAAAGTCGGCTCACAAGTCTTAGTCCATTTTATCAAGTCAAGTCTCAAGTCCTAAAAATAGTAACTCAAGTCACGACTTGCAAGTCCCCACCTCTGTATTACAGTACAAAATCCATGGAGACAAGCAGTTGAAAGGCCCCAGAAAAGTTACATAATGCAGCTTTAAATTAAACTTGAAGACCTGTAATGTAATTAGGAGAAAGAATTGTTGTAACTAACTTATCATTGACTTTATAGTTTGATTGTCTTTGGGAAGCTAGATGATTTTTCCTGAAATGTTCATTAGTCTGGTATTAAACTTCTACTACCTTTGAGGTAAGCGGGTGATGCCACTAGGTCAACTTACAATTTCAGATCCCTGGAAAGGCGATCCCAATCACAGTATAAATTCATGTTATTCATACACAAAAAATAACTGAATATATTCTAGACAAAAGTATTCCCAGACAAGTCACATATTAAACTTGAGTATTCAAATTGCCATGTCTGTTACTCTCAGAACATCAATGTGCTTTTAATAGTTTTTGTTTGGTCCCCATCCAAACTGCTGTCCCATCTACGTCCATATATGTGAAGCTGTATCCTTGAGATCAGAGAGTCTGTGCGGGCCGCTCTGATGTATCTGTCTTCCCAAAGGATTCTGGGAATGTTGGGATCCACACAGAGTACATGTCTACACCTGGGACTACGCATTCCTCTGATCCACACACAGCGCTGAGGCCTGGGCACGGTATTTTCACCATGTGAACTGTTGGCTCTTCGGATTCACTATTTGCAGTGAAGTCACGTCGAAACAGCCGAACAGCACCACGATATTTGTGTCCTAGATGTACACAGACAGACTGGCAGACTGACTGTGATCATGACAGGCTTAAATCTTCACCCGTGCAGACAGAGGGATTGGGTGGGTGGGTGAGTTTTGAGGGTTAAAGGCTATAAAATTTCATCTTCAAACATCACAACTGTCAGTTATATTATAATATTAAAAGCAAAATTTATTCATGTGAGCTTTAAGCTACGTTAGAATGTTGTTACATCATCAAAAACATACCTGGAGTTGTGTTTTGTTCATTAGTCTACATCTTCAAACCTCAGAATGTTCTGTTCCAACTTGTGATGTCATGTAGTGGTAGTTTTCAAGTTAGCAGCTACCATTTACCTTTAGTACAACATGGATGGGCAATTTTAGGGATGAAATCATCCAAATGATTCTAGTGAAGGTGAATGGGATTTAAAATTTTATTACCACATGACATCATAAAGTGGAAAAGAATGATTTCCATTTGAGATAAGAATAGATATATTGTGAGTTAAACATGTGTGAATGAAACAAAATACAACTCAGGGTATGTTTTTGATGAAGAAACATTATAACATAGATCATAAATTAGCATAATATAGGCTGTTAATGCAGTATAGCAGGGGTCATCAAACTAAGGCCCGCGGTCTGACTCCGGCCCTCCACGCCCTTTTTACTGGCTTCCCAGACTCTCTGCCCCTCACCACTTGAACTGGCTCTATGAGGGAATCCTCAAAAGTTTTCATGGCCTATTTTTTTAAAAGTTTTAAGCATCTTGTATTTTGTAGATTTTTTCAATTGTTGAAATGTTTATATTTAAATTATTATATGACGTATTTATATTTGCTGCCGAATTTTTGTCACCTGACAAACTTGAGTGACAGTGACAATCAACACAGGCACGGAGTTCTGTAGTGCAGTTAAGGACAGCAAAATGGCTCGTGTTAAAGTTTGAAAAGTTGACAGAGTGCCGAGATTTCAAAGAACAGTGGACAACCGTTTATTTTTTTGTTCAGTGTAAGGACCATGTAGTTTGTCTGATATGTAAAGAAAGTGTGGCGTTTTTCAAGGAATATAATCTGTGTTGTCAGGGTCTTACAATTCTGTTATATGGCCAACCCGACCTCGGCCCCCATCACAGTGAGGAACGATAATATGGTCCCCCGAGAAAAAAGTTTGGTGACCCCTGCAATAAAGATTTTAAGATGCAAAATATTAAACTTGCCGTCCATTCAAAAGTATTCAGAATCAGACTCAAAATAAGTTGTATTACCATTGTGAGTGAACAATAGACACTGCTCCTGACACATTTTGTAACTGTAAAGGGCAAAGTTTCACTAATGTTCCTTATAATGCAATCTAGACCACCTTAAAATGCTTTATATACAATATACCACAAACTAATACTGTGCTATGAATTTAATTAAAATCGATATTGAAATTTAGTCATTTCTACTCGTTTTTCGTCAACTTTGTTTTTTTTAATCGAGGGGGTTACAGCCAATCCTACATCGAATCCAGTCTGTCAGTAAAAGCTGTGTGGTTTGGCGCCGAGTTCAGACTTTAGTGGAAGAAATTTGACTGTTTTGTGTTAAATGGTTATGATTAAATGCCTGTAGTGTTCATGTTCAGGAAATTAATATTGAAAGGCATTTTTATTTGCTTTTAATAAGACAAAAGAAAATCAAATTGAAACTCTTGTTCTCATTTGTGAAATCGCCCAGACCTACCACAAACCGTACTCGATCAAAGGACATTCTGTGCTTCTCTGGTGCAGTCAGTGCCATGTACTGATACTTTGGAGCTGACGTCATTGACATTCCTAGGTGGTGTGATGCTAAGTGAAGGCACTGCTTTGTTTGAAGCTCCGTTACTCAAGTTATGCTTTAATCTGAGCTTTGTTTGAACCCAATCTGACAAAAAAATGACTTAATTGAAACTACAACTGGTGAGCTGATTTGTTCTGAGTTTTCATCTTAAAACTTTTTTTTTTACAGCGTTTGTTCATGTGCGTATTATGTCACCACGGTAACGCCTAAACATTCCACCAATAGAGATACATGTCGAACTCCCCCAACGTGATATCACTGCAGAGTATCGATAGACGAGATGTGATGACTACATTCACATTCCCCGGTCTTTTTCAGCCTCACAAACGTCTACCGCTGCAAATTACGTCAACCTCTTGAGTCTTTATCTATCTATCTCCCCTTGAAGCGATCCGTTTTCTCGTAAACTGAGCGGCGTGTACCATCTCCCTCTCTCGCGCACTTGTACCGGACTGTCACATAGGAACAGATGAGCTGCGCAGTAGGTGGTAACATAGTCCACATTCCTAACTTGTGTGCTTACATCCCTCGTAACCAGAGCCCATGGGGGAGCCTCACCCAAAATGGTCCGAGCAGGCCTTATCCATCAGCTGGGTTGCATTGCGTTACAGAAACAACACGGGTTAGTTCATTAACCTGCTAACCCAAGAAACTCCACGCCATATGACAAGACATCTGCAGTGCGAGAAATATCCAGTTCGTACAAGCCAGAAGCATTTTAAACCACCATGATTAATATAAACTAACAATCTCCAAGTGTAGCTAATTCTTCTTTGAAAGTGATCTGGGTGAAATCAGTTTTATTGGCCGTGGATCTAAACAAGAGCTAATTTTGAATTTGTTGCGCTTTTGGTGTGAATAGTGCGTATAGTTGGGGTTGCGTGGGTTTTTGTGGTAGTTTCATGTTTCACCATATTCTAAACACTGGGTTTTTGAACTGGGGACTATTATTTTTTCTGTAAACTTCTGCTAACAATTGAAAGAAGATAAAATGTTTGTCTGTGTATATCAGTGAAGATTGGTTACAGGTTAGTATAAGGTCTTGTTGTGTTCCAAGCCTACGTGAAGGTGCATTGTGTAACTTTTCCGGTGGAGAATTCTTAACCTGCTTGTTTCTATGGATATGTCGTTGCGCTGCCTAGATTGTTCCACAGTAGGATATGACTATTTGGGTGTATAATCAACAAAACGGTGGCACGGCCTTGGCGACACACCCAAAATAAAATAAAATATTGCTTTTGCTCCAAATATGACAAGTAAATCCCCTTGGTTACGTGCTGGAAAGAGTTGTTCGGCGTGTCACCACCACAAATGTCAGAGATCAGCTCCCTGGCATTCACAAGAGCCTGTACTTACATCATCACAGTACAGCGTATAGTAGCCACACTCTTCAGATGGGACCAAAGAATGTGGGAGAGACAGAAGTCAGAGGAGCCTCGTCCCTGGGAGAGAATTCTGGGAGAAGTGACAAGTTGCAGTTGACAAGGTTGTTCTTAGCACTCACCACCGTCTGTCAGGTTTGTCCTCAAGATTTTTTAAAGGTTCTATATTCAGCTATTTTCTTATCTATGGGCTGAGTTCTTCTCTCAGAAAACACTCCACCTTCCAACTTGTGATATCATGTGGTAATATAGGAAGTCTTCCACTGTGTTTTTAAACTCATACACCTTCCCTATAATCATTTGGATGATTTCAGATCTGGAATTGCAAATCTCTAGCCAGGCTGGCGCCAACTAGTACCTCTGCTCAATTTAATTTCTCTCCAGCAACTAGGTCAGGAATTGGAATACACTAGACGGTTTGAAAGAACCACAGAAGTGCGAGTTCAGGCACCAGCCAATCAGCGAAGAGCCGTATATTCTGTGTTGGCAACGATTCCCGAGATCGAGGATTTAAAGCTGGAACCAAAAGAATGTTTGGTGAATTTGATCAAGGGATAAAGACATTATTGCCCTTCTTCCTGTGGGATTTGAGAAAAGCTTAATATACCAGTTAGCCCCGTAAGTGGCACATTACATACATCACAACCAAATAGCAGTGACTGATTAAATAAAATTTTTTTTAAAAACTGCCTGCCGTCGAGTGAACGAATCATAACGCTGTGAGGTCAGACGGTTTCCACAAAGTGAAATTGAAATGAAATCAGAATTGCAGTTTGAACTGTTATAAAAATCGAATTCATTATTTGAGACTATTCAGTAATTTCTTCTATAAAACACCGAATATCTCTAGTCTATTTTAAACCTCTTCACAAGCATTCAAATGTTTAATTTATAGGTCTAGAAAATTCACTCTTAATCCTGAAAAAAGGCTACACAATTGCAATTTGAAAAATCTGCAGTTAGTTTTTTCTCTCTAACAACCTTAGTTTGACTCCTCAATATATTTCTAGTGTTGATTGATTTTAAATGATAGTAGCATCTAATTCATGTTTTGTAGTATTTCTGTTTATATTTTTTCATCTGTTCATAAAAGTAATGAGTAAGTAATTCCAACATACTGCATTAATTCATCCAGCAGTATGTTTGTGATTAGAAACCATTTACCCTAAACTCTGCAATGAAAAATATTTGCGCTAAAAGTATTCCCAAACTGTACTTGAGTGTCTCACATTACCCAAATCCTCAAGTTTTTGGAAAGTCCCAAAACACCTGGTCAGTCCAAATGCGATTAACCTTTGTCTGCTTTGTTATCAGTCTTTTTATGCAAGTATGTTTAGTAATTTGACCGCTTTTCTAACTTTTTTTTCTAGCCTATTGTTCAGGTTGGGGTAAAAACCTTCAACACGCAACATCCTGTTCGCTTATTTTGACCCCTCTCCCCTCCTGTACCCTCTGATTCTCGTCCTCTAGGGTTACACTGCAGGACATAGCAGTAGTTCCTCTGTTCTTTGGTCTATGTTGCCGTTCGCTGATGTGGGACTGCTTTACGCTCCACTTGTTTGTGGGAACAGACACCTGCACACACTTAAAGCTCACAGGTGCTGCCAGAGAAAAACACTGCCCCACACGCATTTCCACATCATTAGCTCTTTTGCTTTAGCTCAAGCAATGTTCTGCTTATGTGGACTGTGTGTACTGTACTTGTAGCAAAGTGATGGGGCATATCCATGGGTTTCAGATTGATGAGTTATTAGAGCTGTTGCCATAGTGATTAACTATTTAAAAACTAAACATTGATCTTTCAAGGTGCATTGTGTAACTTTTGAATGTTCCACAGTGCAACATTAAACAGATCTACCTTGCATTTATTCAGTTACAGGTGATTTTAAAGCTCAAAAATAACCCGAAAACAGGCTTTCTGACTGAGCGGGGTCGCGTCTCCAAAGATCTGGCTTGTAACTTGCTCTAGTTTGGTCTTCATGAACATAGAAAGGTTTAATGCCATACCGTGAAACATTCCAGACAAAGCAATGGAGAAAAGCGTTTGACGGACCTTCCACCAAAAAAGCTACACAGTGTGCCTTTAAATGGGAAAAGTTCTTAAAAATTTTGCGTTTAACAGAAAGTTGAAACTCATTAATCATTAAGAAGTTCCCGATACGATACATACCTTGATACATAAACCACAATACGATACATATCTCGATACAGTGCACTTTCGATTTGATACGATATGTTTTAAATCGATTCGATACCGTACAGTAAAAAATAATGGCTAAATCATGGCTGTGATACTAAAACCATGTCTTGTGAAAAGTGAAACACACCCATTTTAATCCTCAAAACAGTAAAAATGTCAGATGTGCTGCCTCTAAACAAGCAACAAAACTGTAGCTGTGTAACAAAATAATTTAGTAAAATATACCAAAAAACACTATTGGCGATATATTGATACAGCAGCATGATATCAATACTGTATCATCACATTAAACAATACGATATATCGACATTCCGATATTTTTGCACACCCCTGTATAACAATTTGTTATTAAGTGTAATTGCAATGCATTATGGGATTGAGTGGCTGTCCTGAAAGCTGTAGTTTTGCCAACATATACAGTACAGATGTATTTATAATGTGAATGTAAAATAAAAAATAAAAATAATGTTTTGCCAACACACTGGATCTCTTTCCAAGCCCATAACAACAGAATTTTGTGTCTAAAATAAGATTTACTACAGATAATTCACCTTTCTATATAAATGTTTCCGATGCCTGAGGCGGCACATGGTATAAAATATGGAAAACTTATAACATTATTGTAAATATAAATGTAGTGTGTAGTTATTGTGCATTCATAACAATACTCAATGGATTTCACTGTAAAATGTATTAATTTGAAAATATATGTGTATTTTTGCATCTTCAACCTGCTGATCTTTAGGTCTGAGCATGTGTAATCATTGACAGAAACCCGTTTTTACAATAAATATATATACGCATATTTATCCATATATGGTCAGATATAGCTAGTTTTATTGCGTGCTTATATTTCTAGTGTATCCCTGGACAATATCTTCTTTAAAAAGCTTTTGAAACGTGATCCAGGTCTAACCGTATATTTCTGGCCTATAAAACACACAGTGACTTCCCATCTGTCTGTAGCCCATCAGTCAGTGCTGTGAAGTCCAGCTTGTATATTTCTCCAGTTCTTTAAATGAGAGCGTATAAAAAGTCTGGCCAACACAAACCTCCACTTTACTCTGTGGGAAAGACGCCGATTCTTAAAAAGCATATTTTACGACACCCTAAGTTCACACTGGCTTCCATTCACCTCCTATAGTTACTTACTTGTCTTTTCAGATACTTTTTTCCATGTCTTCCTCCCTGTATTTATCCCTACTCCGCTTCTCCAGCCTGTCCTTAACTTTTTGGCAAGAAAATGTCCGATTCTCTTAAAACCCTGTCCGTGATCCAGCATAGTAACTTTCCGATGGTTTTCCAGGCTTAATCCCATTTGCCGTAATAAGTCATTTAGGCAGTTGGAACTCCGAGCGGATCTTGAAACTGGCTTTTTGAGAATTGTTGATTTATTGTTTATTCTTCGGTAGGTTATAAGCAGAGAGAGATGTTCACGTAAGAGCCTTAATGCTTCCCTTTAGACCACAGAGACAAATGGGACATAAAACGGTGGTTCTCAGTAAGGAAGTTGCGCTTAAGTTTTGACTTTTCGTACGGTTTCTTATCTCTGCTCATTCATCTTCCGCGTTGTTGATGTATCGCCATGACAATGCTGCGGTGTGAAAATGGCGGGTTGGAGGCACTTCCAGATGACCCCTGAGTGAGGGCAATGTTCCAGTTAATAGAACATGGGGAGGATCCTGGACCAGAGCCTAATAATAGTGGGAGAATTTAATGTAGCTGTACTGTGGAAGCAGCTGGAAAAAGGTTTTTTTGAACAGAGCAAGCTGGATATAATTTAGCATTTTTTTACTTTTTCACTTTACATTATTAAATTCATTTTATTTTTTGATATTTGAATTGTTTTTGGGACTCTGCATGATGACACTCAAGGTTAAATGCTATTTCCATTGCCTCTCAATTCACAATAATAAAACACCTAACTGTCCCTCATTTCATTTCATTTTGTGTGTTGTTTATACTAGTGTCATAAAATGCTACTACTATGTAAAATTTTAAGTAAAAAATCTGCGTGCATACTGTGAAGCAAAAGTGTGTAAAATTCGACTGAAATTCGAATTCAACTATGCATGCCAGACGGCCAGGTGGTGACGCTAGGTGGTGATGTATGTGACGTAAACGTGTACGCGACGTGAGCAGATCTGACCAGAGTTTTGCGTCTTGGGCAATGTAGATGGAAATGCTACGATGGAGTGTATTCAACTTTTCCACTCTGGAGGGTGGTTTAAAATTTTTGCGTTTTTAAGCCCCAAAACGCCCTCACCATCTAAACGAAAAGCACTTCCAATAAAATATTTTGTTGTTTTTACCCGCAAGCATCCTCATGTGCCCTAAAAACTTGACCCATGCGCCAATGTTGAAAAAAAAAAAAGTAAGTATAATTTTGACCATGGCCCATTACTAACCATAACTTGATTTTTATTTTTATTTAAGCTACTATGTAACTTTTGGGTGGGAGTACGTCACCTGCTTGTTTCTATGGATATGTCATTGCTCTGCCTGGAATGTTCCACGGTATAACATTAAACCGCTCTAACTTACATTTAATGAATTACAGGTGGTTTTATATCTGAAAAATATCTAGAAAAACAGGCATCCTGACTGTGAGCAGGGTTGCCTCTCCACAGATCTGACCCGTAACTTGTTCTAGTTTGGTCTCCATGTTGATTAAACTTAAACACCATACTGTGAAACATCTGAGATAAAGCAATAACTTCTTGGAGACAAACATTTGATGGACCCTCCTTCAGAAAAGTTACACAATGCACCTTTATTTAATATATGTGATTAAAACTTTTGCACAGAACTACACAGCAGCTTATTTTGAAATCCAGATGAAGCCATTTTCTCTTTCTCCTTCTCACAGACTGCATAAAAAAGTCTGTGCTCCTCCTCCCTCTCTCGTCTTCTTCAGTCCCATGTGCGGCAGTGACAGTTTGAGTCTGAGTGCTGCTCAGTGTGACTTTTATCATCAGGAGCCAAACGCCGCTGGACCCTGATCAGAGACGCTCTCATGGAACAGTGTGTGAAAAGATCTCATGTCTAGACAGCCACGTTTCTCTGTTTGTGGCTCATTTTACTGCTATTGTGGAGAGAAGTAGCAGTCCGTGCAGTGTGGTTTTTCCCTGGGACAAAAGCTTTTATTTTATTTTCACACCAACTTTTTTTCATGAAATGAGCTATTATAATTTAGGTCACTGCTTTTGGTGCAATACTACTTCTATTACCACTATTGCTTCCACTGCTGTTAATACTGCTAATTATTCTGTTACTACTACTACTACTACTACTACTACTACTACTACTACTACTACTACTACTACAGTAATTGCCAGTGCTACTATATTGCTGCTACTGCTCCTCTTCCTACTACTACTAATGTTCCTCCTCGTTCTACTACTACTACTACTACTTCTCCTACTACTACTACCACTACTGCTGCTACTGTTCCTACTACTTCTGCTACTACTGCTACTACTACTACTTACTACTACTTACTGCTACTACTACTACTACTACTACTACTACTACTACTACTACTACTACTACTTACTACTACTTACTACTACTTACTACTACTACTTACTAATACTACTGCTTATCACTACTACTACTACTACTACCACTGCTGCTGCTACTGTTCCTACTACTACTTCTACTTCTACTACTGCTACGACGACTACTACTACTACTACTACTACTACTACTACTACTACTACTACTACTACTACTACTACTACTACTACTACTACTACTACTACTACTACTACCACTACTATTACTACTACTACGACTTCTTACTACTAATACGACTTCTTACTACTACTACGACTTCTTACTACTTCTTACTACTACACTTCTTACTACTACTACTTCTTACTACTACTCATTGGTACTACTTCTGCTACTGCTACTTGTACTACTACTGCTGCAGCAGCTGCTGCTCATGCTGCTACTACTACTACCACTACCACTACCACTACTGCTAATACCACTACCACTGCCACTACTTCGACTACTCCCTCTATTGCTACTCCCTGGAGCTTTCTTGTTGCTATGTAAGCATCCTCTCTGGCTGCCCTCCCAGATCAAAAATTTAATTTCCATGTTTAAATATTTAAACTTCAATATTTTTATTTTCTAAACAAAAACACAACTGCCCTCACTTGACATTCTACTGTATATATTTTAAACTAAACCTCCATCCACTGTGCTGTTTTAAGATGACCGCTCTCTGCCAATACCAAAATGTCCTGAGACGTTTGAACACATCACCTTTGACAGCCAATGGAAACCGTATGCACAACCATGAGAGGGAGGCTGTGCTACTTTTCTTTGAAGCTTCTCGGAGGGAAATTGAGTTCAGCATTTTTGACAGCTGAGATAATGGCCATTCTAATGTAAAACCAATGAGGAGAGATGGTATCGGAGCGTGTAGGGTCTGGGGAAGGTTACTGGTGAATGTTCTATGAAACGCAGACAAGAGGCTAAAAGTCCTCTTGGCTTCAGAAACAGCGTGAAATATGGAGTTGGACGCATGATAATAAAGTGAAATAGGATTTTAGAAGGAAATTATATTAAAGGTTCAGTGCCCAGTTCAATCAACTTTGGCAGTGGATAGTAGTAACTAGTGTCTACTTAAGTATATTTGGGAGTACATGCACTTTTAAACACAGAAAACATCAAATGGAATCATGGAATCATAGCAGTTACCATACCTGCAGTAGTAATAATTAGAAAACATAATAATAGATGTAGCAGTCCAAGCTGTAAACTGTAGTATTAGCTGCAAAAATATTGATTGTACCGTATTTTTTGGATTGTAAGTGGTACTTTTTTTCCTAATTTGGGTGGTCCCCCTGTTCAAATTTTCACACTGACAGCCGCGAGAGTACGCTCTAGGCTTGTGTACTCCTGTACCACTGTCACTTCGTACTTTACAGCACATGTCAGCTGCTGAAGAAAGAGAAAGAGCCACTGTTCTGTCTGGTATTATGTCACTCGATCGCACCATTACTTCTGTATCGCTGACAATTTGAAATTTAAACAAACATAAAGACAACTGAAATCATCCTGTCAGGATTCAGAAATGGCCAGAATAATTCTAACTGGAGCTGATGCTAAGTCTGGAGACAGCTACGCAGAAGAGGAAGCGGCGCTCTGTTTACCTTCGGAGGTCACAGAGTTGCTGAGAAGTGATACAGGATGAAGAATTCAATGGATTTAGGGATTTGGAATGAGATGGAGAGTTTGGTAAATTTGTTATGTTCTGTCGTTTATGCTATAGTTATCTGAAGAACTGTTCATATGTGACGTTAATAACTTGCCTTTCAAAATGTCGGTTTCTGGTCTCTGATTTTATAAAATAAATTTCCCCCCCAAAAAGGTGACTTATAGTCCGCTGCGATTTATATGTTTTTTTCTTCTTCATCACGCATTTTTTGGCTGGTGCGACTTATACTCCAGAGCGACTCCGAAAAATACGGTAGTTAGTTTCAAGTGTACTTAGATTAAACTTTGCAGTATTTCTACTTCGACTCAAGTAGTAGAATTTTTAGGCCTATTTCTTGATACACATTTAACAGTGCACTTGCTGCTTTTTTCTTTGGAAATTATTATTAGGGAAATTATTTTCTTTGGAATGTTCCACAGCATGACATTACCTATTTATTATTTTACTTTTATCCAGTTCAATTACAGTTGTTTATTGTTAAAACACCATGCCCTGATTTGTCTCCATGAAGATATATCAGTTTAATGCCATATTGTGGAACAGTTCATGTAAAGCAAAGATATCTCCATTGATACATGCACCAGAAAAGTTAACATACAGTACTATTTTTTTGACCCCATCACCCTTCACTCTTAATAGTATTAAACCCAATGGAGTGTCTCAGGCCTCCTTTAACATATGGTGAATGATCTGAATTAGGAACATGAGGTAATTAATGGACACAGACCACAAAGGCAACAATTGCTGATTTGAGCTGACTGGAGCTAAGTTAGGCCTCTATTTTTGGTCTTGTTAACAAACTGATCTAATGCAATTGCTTCCTTGTGTCACCACATTACAAAGCTAATCTCAAAATTACCTACAAATTCATTCCAGATATGTATAGGTCATATCTGAATCTGCTTCAATTTTGGTGTATTTTTGAACAAGGTACAGTTTTTTTTTTATTAGTGTTATGTTTAAGGGCCCGTATTACGCTATTTTCCTCGTCACAAACATACCTGTAGTTGTGTTTTGTTTGACACGCACATCCTGCATATTTAAGCTGAGTTCTTTTCTCAAGCTGAAAATACTTTGTTCCACCTTGTGATGTCGTGTGGTAATACAGGAAGTGTTCCAGTGTGCTTTTAAACTCCACACACCATCACAAGAATCATTTGGATCATTTCAGCCCTGGAATTGCCGATCTCTTCTAAACAAAAGGTAAAGAGAAACTGTTAACTACTTTTCATGACATCACAAACTGGAACAGAGCATTTTGAGCTTTAGAGATGTAGACAAATGAATAATAAAATGTTACTCAAACATGCGTGGATAAAACAAAACACAACTCCAGGTATGTTTTTGAAAAGGTAATATATCCACATGGCTTAAAGCTCACAAGAGTCAGTTTTGCATAGTATTGGACCTTTAATCCATGAAGTGACCTACATCTTCACACCTCCGCCCCGGCTTGTACTTGGTGAAGTATTTGGAGCATTGGCCCAGAACAGAGCTGTCTCACCTTGGGCCCATGCAGCCAAGTCAAAACAGTGTCTGGAGGCAGTCTATTTGGCACCATAACAAAACTGCACTGTATACTCAAAACATTTAGGCAGATTTTTATAGTCGGTGCCATTTGTTACACACAGTCTTCTTGTACACATTCTTTGCCACATGATTTAATTAATTTATTAACGATCAATTGCCTGGAAGTTGTGGTTACAATTTTTATTTTTGTTGTTGTTTATGGGGAACTGTTTTTGTGTTCAAAAACCTAATCATTTTCTGTGTTTGGATAATATTTAGAAAGGATTCATACAGAAAGTGTAATTTGTTCACATGGATTTTGATGACTTCACTAAAAACATGCATAACAAAGGCTATTAATTTGTAAATTTAAGTTCTGACTTAAATGGTTCTTATTACTCTTAATGCTGTTATCACATGCAGGGAAAGTAAATATTACAAAAAATAAAAATCCTTTTGGTGCTTTTATTTTGACTGCCATTAACTACTACTAAAAGCTGTGCTATGTCACTTTCTCTTTTTAATTTCATGAGGATTATTTATGTTTTTATTTGTTTTTAATGTGATTTTAATGTATTTCTTATTCTGTAAAGCACTTTGAATTACTTTGTGTACGAATTGTGTTATACAAATAAACTGTGTTATACAAATAAACTTGCCTTGCCTTGCCTGCCTACTAAGGCTACTACTAGTACTATCTCTACTACAACTACTGTTAATACTGCTACTTTTGCCAGCCTATCCCAGAACAGCTGTGGTTACAGAAGTACATGTGGTTACATGAATAATGACCATACAATGTAGCTTTCCTGTATTTATTTATTCAGATATTCCCTTGAGATCATCGACTGTATAAAGAAGTGAACTAAGGGAGTGTGACGTCACTCCCAGTGTCCGGCTCAAGTCAAATGAGTCTCAGGAGGCTAGCAGTTACAGGGGTTAATTTGGAACCCACGATCCTGTAGAGTGGGTTAATACGAACATTTTAAGACCAAAATGACGAGGCTCACTGCAGCAGTTATCGAGAGAGGAGTGACAATTTTTCAATGTAACTTCAGTTGGAGCTGGAAGTGCACCCATGTTCTCTTCCTATTTGGAACTGTCCATTTTACAGTCTATGCTTAAAATGCAGAATCTCTTTGACACTGAGTCCGTGCATGTAAAGCACAGTTATTTTGGTGCATTTATAATCATAATATTGCCTCACAAATTCACTCTCTTTTTTTGTATTAACACCCATATAGCAGCATAACTCAGAATATCCAGGGTGGAGCGCTTGACTGTCTCCTTGCGTAACAGGTGCAGAGGCCTGAACAGCTTATGTCCAGCTTATGTCCAGGCCTCAGTGCACACAGTAGCCCCTTACACAGCAGCACGTGTGAAGAGCCACATTATCACCCAATTAGTCTGACCCCGAGTGAGGCCCAGCTCCACTCCTCTGCCCTCTCCTCTCTCTCTCCCCACAACCCACCAGCACTTACAAATGCGTGTTTATATACCTGTTTTTGCATATGTATGTTTATGTATATACAGTATACGGCCCCAGTTGGCTGCCGGCCTGCTCCTCATTCATCATGTCACCACAAACATATGGAAAAGCCCTGGGAGGAGACATAAAAGTGCTTGTAGAGTGTTGAGTGGCCCAAATAGCAAATAGCTGAAACAATGAGTTGTTTAGTGTGAATCTTTTAGTGCAAAGTGGTTGATGGTTCTATTCTGTCTTCTGTGGAGTGAGGAGAAACAAACTGGCCTGTTGGGAGATGCTTAAAATGTGTGGCAAGATTGCTTATATTGTTGGAGTTGTACCTGTTTTTTACAGTCTTAAAAACATGAAAACAGAATTAGTTCTTTTTCAGTGGTTTGTTAGCCTGATTCATCAGCCGGTTTCACTTTGTGGAAACTGTCTGACCTCGCAGCATTAGGATACATTCGCTTGACTGTAGACGGGTACTTTTTTAATTTAACCAATCACTGCTATTTGGTCGTGATGTATGTAATGCGCCGGAACACTCAGTGGTGTCCAAGTAATTGCCGGCACAACAGCAAACAAAGCAGAGAGTGAACATGTCTGTCAACGATCATTGTTATTTCTGCGAGGTGAACTTGCAAATTACAGGTGTAATAAAAAATGTGAAGTTTGTGTTTGACAAAGGAAGTCCAAATGAGGATAGCGTATGCAGTCTGCTATTGCAACTCGGGTTGATTCAGCTCTTCGCTGACTGGCTGGTGTGCGGTCTGCAACTTCTGGGGATCTTGCAAACCATCTAGTTTATTCTGATTTCTGATCTAGTCTCTGGAAAGAAATAAAATTGAGCGGAGGCATTAGGTGGCACCAGCAGTGGTCCAAAGTTATTCCTCACTTACCTTGTGCATTCAGAGCATCCTGAATATTAACCACAATGAGTTTATGAGTGCTTAAAATATATGTACTGACTGAGCCAAGACAAATTTTGCTCAAATACATGGAAAAATTGGGTACAGGGCCTAATTTAAGCTCTTAAGCAATACAGTGTGTACAACAAAGTAACCGAATTATGCAAGAATGTCCGTTGTATAAAATGGAAAATAACTGTTCCAGGTTAAAATAAAAAAGTTAATAATGCCTAACGTGCGTGCATTTTTCTTCCTGCTTATGCACATTTTAGTAAAGTACAGTTTGTTAATAGATTCTTTGTTGTTTCTGTTTTCAGGGTCTGATGTGCCCCAAGACCACAGTGTGTTGGCTGCTGCTTCTTGGAATACCTCCAGTGATGGTAATGGATACACACGCACACACACACACACACACACAAACACCCAGACACATGGACGTACATACACGCACACATATATACAGTACATTATTACGAGGCTTAAATCTGGGATACCTAATTTTCCAACCGTGAAAGAAGGAAGTTGGTATTTAAATCTGTTTAAAACTTTGTAGCTCTCGCAAACCCCTTTGGCACATCTAATATTCCCATGCCTGCTTTTTTTTCTTTTTTTTACGCTGGGAAGTGAAGCAAGAGTGGACCACCATAGTACAGCCAATCAATTCTCTTCTCTCTTTTTTACCAATTTTGTACGAGTCAGGAAGTTTGACTCGTACTTTTGTGGATATGCGAAGTGGGCTTTCAACAAAACAAAGAGAGCTAAAAAACAGGACAACAGAGAATCAGAGGAATCCCAGGAGAAAGGGTGTAACTATTCCTTACATGGCTGGTGTTTCTGAAAAAGTACAGAGGATTTTCAGACAACATGAGATCCCAGTATATTTCAAACCTACAAACACTTTAAGACAGAAACTGGTCCAAAACACCGAGCCACAAAAAAAGCAATGTGGTCTACTCCATTCAGTGGAGTGAAGACTGCAGTGAGAGCTACATTGGAGAAACAAAACAGCCACTTCACAAGAGGATGTACCAACACAGACGAGAGAGCAATAGTGGACCAAAGTCTGTGGTACATGTCCACCTAAAAGCCACGGGCCACTCCTTTGAGGACAGTGAGGTACAGATTTGAGCCAGAGAAAAGGATTGGTTTGAGAGGGGGTTTAAAGACGCTATTTTTGTTAAGAAAGTGAATCCTTCTTTAAACAGAAATGGAGGACTTGGACACCATCTATATCCTAATTACAACTCCATCCTTAAACCTAAATCAAAACAAACATATAAAAAAAAATAGGGATAGACAGCTCAGGCCCAGAGGTGTGAAAGCTCTATTATGGCTCTGAATGATTCTGCAAATATGACCCCACACTCAGTGCAGTTCAATAGGAACTAACTCACTAACTGAAACTGTAAACAAGTAGATGTGTTAGTTTCAAAGTAGTTCCGCTATAGTTAGTTCCTTCCCTCAGACAGACATAAGGAAGTATCCACCTGCATTTTAACCAGAAGTGAAAAAGCAGCTTGGATGAACTGCGAAATATATTCGACCAAATAAACTTTTGTCCACTTGACAAATAGAATTTCTCCTTTTGCCAAGAAGTTTGACAGATCGAGGCAGACATTGTGGTTTGATTTTGTAATACAGCTTTATTATGTCAACACTTTGCAGTATTATTTTTTAGTGAAAGTAAAAAAACAAAAAAATATACATTGTTTTCCTCAATGTTATTAAGTAATCATATGAATTTTGATTAGACTTAGCACTTAGATGTAGACAAACTTTATTGATCCACAAGGGAAATTATTTGGACACAGTAGCTCACACATCACAATAAATATAATAACAAAGAGCAAAAATGTAAAAGGTAAAATAATTCTGAAGAAGTAGCAAAAAAAGATGGCAAGAGACAGGTGTCAAATAAGACATAAGTATTTAAATGTAAATGCACAAGTAAAAAATTGTCATGATAATTACTATAGTGACTTATCATTCAATACATTTTACTACTCAGTACATTTTAAAGGCGCACTTTGCAACTTTTTGGTTCTACCTTACACGTATCCAGTCACAGATGGTTTTATAGCTCAAAAATGCTTTGAAAAACAGGCATTCTGACTATGAGCAGGGTCGCCCCTCCACAGATCTGACCTGTAACTTGGTCTATTTTGGTCTCCATTAAGATAGAAAGCTTTAATACCATACTGAGAAGCATTCCAGATGAAGCAATAACATCTCCATAGAGAAAAGCATTTAACGGACCCTTCACCAGAAAAGTTACACAATGCGCATTTATACTTGCTATTTTTCTGTACTACTATAAGATTTGAGCTGTAGACGGTTGAATACACAACCTCTGTGACTGATGAAGTGTTTTATTTATTTACTGAAGTTTATGTTCATTAACAAATCTGTAAATATAGAATAGTTTTTAGGAGGGAAATCCTGTTTATTATCTCAGTAGCTTAACGGCTTTTAATATTATCATTCATTTATCATTTATATTTTCTTCAGCAATTTATCATACTTCAAATTTTGACAGGCCTGCCTTAAGCATGTAAAATATATAGCAACAGCAGTTAGTCATGTACTTAACTAAATGTGTTCACTGACCTGCCCAGCTTAGCCACTCCTCTACATTTACAAATCTTCCTTGAAATAACAAGCTTTTCCAGACTATCAGATCCATCTTGTCCTCCTCCTCTGGGCACCGCTCTCACACAAAGATGCCCTTTCCAGACTCTAACCTAATTCAACCTGACATTTATTTATTCCGTTATTTATTCTATCATGTGGTTTGCTTTGCTAACTGCATCTCATCCCTACTACCACATCTGCACCAACAAACTCTGTACGTTTAAAGGTGCACTATGTAACTTTTCTGGTGAAGGGTCTGACACCTACTTGTCTCCATGGATATGATTTGCCTGTGAATCTTCTCTGTAGCTTTATAGGTCCTATATAACACAAAATGGATTCTTGTGAGCTTTAAGCCATGTTATAATGTTGTTACGTCCCCAAAAACATACTTGAAGTTGTGTTTTGTTTCATTGACATGTGTGTAACATTTTATCATTAGTCTGTCAACATCGCCAAAGCTCAAAATCACCTTGTGATGTTTGCGATACTTTTAAGTTCTACTGTTTACCTTTAGTTCAGTACAGCAGGAAAATTATTAATCATTAATCAAAATTATTCCAGTGAAGGTGTATGGTATGGAAGATAATTTGTTCCATCAGATTTTACATTTTAAATACTTTTTAGTTTCTTATTTTGGATTTTTTAATTCTGAAAAAAGATGTTTGAATTATTTTTATTCTGAATATTGTTTGCTGAAATTTTAAGAATAATTTTTCAAAATATAAAACACCTTTTAAATATTCAGCACATATATTTTCAAGCTCTCAAATTCAACAATCAAAATTCAGAGTGTAAAATTCACT